>NC_092715.1:31628461-31931995 GCF_047496885.1 Scyliorhinus torazame
CTGGGAAAATTGATGGGATTGAAGGCAGATAAATCCCCAGGGCCTGAGAATCTGCATCCCAGAATGCTTAAGGAGGTGGCTCTGGAAACCGTGGCTGCATTGGTGGTCATCTTCCGGGATTCTATAGACTCTGGAACTGTCCCTGCAGATTGGAGGGTAGCTCACGTCACTCCGATATTCAACAAGGGAGGTAGAGAGAAAGCGGGGCATTATAGGCCAGTAAGCCTAATATCAGTAGTGGGGAAAATGCTTGAATCCATTATCAAGGACTTTATAGCGGATCATTTAGAAAGTAGTGGCAGGATCAGTCAGAGTCAGCATGAATTTATGAATGGAAAATCATGCTTGACAAATCTGTTGGAATTCTTTGAAGATGTAACCAGTAAAGATGACAAGGGAGTGCCAGTCGATGTGGTATACTTAGACTTTCAGAAGGCATTTGACAAAGTCCCACAGAAGAGATTATTGTGCAAAAGTAAAGCGCATGGGATTGGGGGAAATGTATTGAGGTGGATAGAAAACTGGTTGGCAGAGAGGAAACAAAGAGTAGAGATTAATGAGTCCTTTTCAAATTGGCAGGCAGTAACTGGTGGGGTACCACAGGGATCGGTGCTGGGGCCCCAGCTATTCACAATATATATTAATGATTTGGATGAGGGAACAAAATGTAACATCTCAAACTTTGCAGATGATACCAAGTTGGGTGGGAGGGTGAATTGTGACAAGGATGCAGGGATCCTACAGCGTGATCTTGACAAGTTGGGGGAGTGGGCAAATCAATGGCAGATGCAGTATAATTGTGAGGATTAGTGTGAGGTTATTCACTTTGGAAACAAAAATAGGAAGGCAAATTACTACCTGAATGGTTGTAAATTGGGAGAGGAGTGTGTGCAGTGGGACGTGGGTGTCCTTGTGCACCAGTCGCTGAAGGTAAGCATGCAGGTGCAGCAGGCGGTAAAGAAGGCTAATGGCATGTTGGCCTTCATTGTTAGAGGTTTCGAGTATAGAAGCAGGGATGTGTTGCTGCAATTGTACAGGGCCTTGGTGAGGCCACACCTGGAGTATTGTGTGCAGTTTTGGTCTCCTTCTCTGAGGAAGGAAGTTTTTGCTCTCGAGGGAGTGCAGCGAAGGTTTACCAGACTGATTCCAGGGATGGCAGGACTGTCATATGAGGAGAGATTGACTAGGTTGGGATTGTTCTCGTTGGAGTTCAGAAGAATGAGGGGGGCACTCATAGAGACTTATAAAATTCGAACAGGACTAGACAGGGTAGATGCAGGGAAGATGTTTCCAATAATGGGTGTGTCCGGCACGGTAGCCCAATGGTTAGCACGGTTGCTTCACAGCGCCAGGGATCCAGGTTCGATTCCTGGCTTGGGTCACTGTCTGTGTGGAGTCTGCATGTTTTCCCCGTGTCTTCATGTGTTCCCTCCGGGTGCTCCGGTTTCCTCCCACAAATCCCGAAAGACGTGCTTGTTGGGTGAATTGGACATTCTGAATTCTCCCTCTGCCGAACAGGCGCCGGAGTGTGGCGCCTCGGGGAATTTCACAGTAACTTAGTTGCCGCATTCCCAATTTTGTCAATGACACAAAAGTAACAAAGCCAACAGGGAGTACACTTGGAGTTATTGCGACCAGTTACTCAGTGACCGATAGGGACACTGGAGGTAGATTCAATTACTTTCAAGAACATGGGCCCTGCCCGCCCAAACGTGAAATTGTATCTGGAATCGGGAGAGTAGGTTTCCGGGGAAAATCCCATCCATTCAATTTTACTCTCCCACCCCCACCCCCCACCTCAGAACTTGCCTTGTGGGGTGTCGGGGAGGGCGAGGGGGTGGGGGAGGAGAGTAAAATTCTGCCCGGCGTCACTATTTGAAGTAGAGCCAGGGGGTTCTCTCAAGTGTCTTGGCCAATATCTATCACTCAATAAACGGAACAGAAGCAGATTATCCGGTCTTTACCCCATTGCTGTTTATGGGAACTTGCTGTCCGAAAGTTGTTTTTCGCATTTCCGACATGACGAACAGTGACTGCGCTTCCAAAAGTACTTCAGTGGCCATGAAGCCAGTGTGCCCTGTCGTTAGAAAAGACACTTTATAAATATGCTTTTTTTTAAACGGTTCCATGATTCCATGGAATATGACTGGGGTTATCTTTGGGTCAGTCATGAGAGGAAATAAGAACTCAGATTTAGAGCTGAGAATTTTATCCTCTTAACAATTCAAATGCACACAGGGAATAGTCTAGATAATTGTGAAAGTTTAGTTGAACGCTACGAAGCCTGAAGTAGGGTCGCCTGCCCTCCAGGATTGTCCTGGATTCCCAGGAATTTAAGGTTAAACTACTGCAAATAACACAGTGGAAAATCGTGGGGCCATTAAGGTATTGGAGATGAGAAAAAGGCTGTTTGACGATAGTGACATTTAAGGGGCATCTTGACAAATACATGAATAGGATGGGAATAGAAGGATACGGACCCAGGGAGTGTAGAAGATTGTAGTTTAGTCGGGCAGCATGGTCAGCACGGGGTTGGAGGGCCGAAGGGCCTGTTCCTGTGCTGTACTTTTCTTTGTTCTTTGACTGCGGGGGATCAGTAGGTGGAGAGTTTGTTACTGTTAGCAAGCCTGGTTTGGAATGATTATATCGCTGGCATTATTGATCGTGGTTGGCGGTTTGCCCTTTTACCTTTCTCGTGGCCCCTGACCCAGCTTCAAATATGGAATGTTCGACCACAATACTCATGGCAGGTTGTTAAATCCTTCTTATGACCTGGGGCAGGAAGGTTGTTCGGGCCTCGATGAGGGTGAGCAGAGGCAGAATGAGAGCAAATCCACGTCACTGGTGGGAGCGTCAATTTGCTGGCACCGTTCCATCCCCGGGATTGGGAGTGGGGTGGGTGGCAACAGGACTTACAGGCCCATGAGCAACGTGTAGCCAATCGAGCTGGTTAAAGACAGAGGCTGATTGGAATTTACCAGTTGGCCTCCCGGACCTCGAGGCTTCGGGGACGAGGTCAGCTACTGGACGCGACCCCCCCCCCCTTCCCCCTTGGCGGTCTGGAAGGTGCCAGCACTGCAGGCGGACTTTAAGATTCTCCTTCCCCTCATGCCTGGCTCCCGCTGCAGCCACAAGCCAAAGAAGTGTCAGCACCCCTGCTCCGACACCCCCCCCCTCACCCCCCCCCCCCCCCCCCCCCCCACCGCCAGCTCACCCCTCTTCCCCAGCAACAGGAGTTCAGTTGCTGAACCTATTGTAAAATTTCAAAAGTTGGAGAAAGAATGCTTTAATATTGATGTGCTCTCTCTAGCTCTCTCACTCATTCTCCCCCTCTCTCTTTCACTGTCTCCCCCTCTCACGCACTCTCTCCCTCTCACTCTCTGCCTTGAAGGGGCAGACAGCTGCTCCTTCAGCGTCGATGGGCCTAGCACCCAACTTGAGGGATCGTGTGCCATCCTCGATGGACGGTGAGCCTGCCCTCTGGCCACTAATTGGCCAATTTGTGGAGAATCACTGTCAGGTGGCTGCTCTCCTCATAATGCGGGATTGCAAGCGCCACCACCACCACCCCTTCCATTTGACCCCAACCTCAGTGACCCCCAACCCAAAGAGTAAAGTTCAGCCACCAGGAGGCGGTGGCAATTCCACTCAGCAGCACCTGTGAGAATAAGTGATGGCGTCCATTTTGTGAGGAGCGACAGGGGTTACCCATTCCGATTGGTTGTATTCATCACCCAGCCTATTGGCTTGAACCACAGTATCCCCCACGTATCCACTCTTCGTTCATCCTCCGTGCCTCCCCACGGCCTACTGAAAAGGCCACAGACTTCTTGCTGCTCCATTAGATTTATCATGGCATTTCATGAAAATGCTTTTTTGTCCCCAGCACACACTGGCTCAAATATACTTTATAATCAATGGCTGAAAGTGTTCAAAGAAAGTAAAAGTGAAGACCATTTGATTTTGATTCCACAATACCATTTTTCCAGGGTTGCCCACAGCAGAATCATAGAGATGTAACTTCAATTCCTGGAGACAATTCCGGAGGTATTATCCTTACGCTTTGACAGATAATCACACTCTCTGTTGTCTATGCCACTGCTCTGCTCGTTGGTGTCACATATTTTACCCTTCAACTCGAAGTCAATCAAATGTGTTCTGCCCGTATTCTAACCTGCATCATGTCCTCTTCACCCATCACCCCTATGCTTGCTGACCTACATGGGCTCCCGATTCGGGAAGGCCTGAATTTTAGAATTCCCATTCGTCTTTTCAAGTTCCTCCAGAGCCTTTCTCCTCACTATCCTTGTAAACTCCTCCAGCCCTAAAACCCTCCGAGATATCATCGCTTCTCCAATTCTGGTCCTGGATTTTAATTGCTTCACTATTGATAGCTATAGTTTCAGCTGCATCGGCCCCAAACTCTGAAATTCCCACCCTAAAACCATCCTGTAGTCAACCTCTTTCTCCTCTGTCAAGACACTCCTTACAACCTATCCCTTTAAAGAATATTTGGTCACCTGCGCTAACATCTCTTGATGTAGCTCGGTGTGAAATTCTGTTTGGCTCCTGTGATGTGCCTTGGGACATTTTGCTCTATTATCGGTGCCATATAAATGCAAGTTGTCGTTGTTTGTCATTGAAGACCTGACTCTTCATTCAGGGCCCCATTGATAGCAACATCCACGAGGAAGACGGTTAGGAAACCGAGGGCCCACCTCCTCCCCCAACCCCACCACTGCCGCCCAACATCCGTTAATGTCCCCTTCCCCGGCTCTCTGCTCCAGCACGGCTGCGGGAGGACACCAGGGGTGGAATCTCGGTCAGGGGGCCATTTGTCAAGAGCAGACTGGTGATCTCAATCTTTGTTGCAGGAAAGGGTGAACATGGGAAGCCATACCCGCTGGCAGAGGAGGACCAGTCTGATTCGGCATACAGGGAAAACGGTTTCAACATTTACGTGAGCAACAGCATTGCCCTGGACCGTTCACTTCCTGACATCCGACATCCAAAGTAAGTGTAAAATTGAAACATCCAATGTGCTTAAATCACAGCTACTGTTAGATTTGTTTTGTCTATTATTCAGAATACAAAAAGATTAAGGAAGTGAAGGAGACAATGTGGTTCTTCCCTAACGTTGAAGCGTTTAATTTGACAGGTAATGTAAGTTTGGACCAGAACGCAGTATAACCTTTCATACACCTGTTTTGACGAGAATAGTACAAGATAAAGAACTGATGAGATTCCTTGTTTTGGGGAGAAAATAAAGGTCCCTTTCCGGTGGGGATTTGTTTGATGGCGTCCATAGCTCTCCTGAAAACTCTTGCTGAATGGGTTGTTTTATATGGGTGCCTGTCCAAAATCCGTTGTTTCATTATCAAGCATCAAAGAATCTCTTATCGGTTTGCAGGCCTTCCTCCCTTATCTCTGCCACTATTTGCATTGTTTCTTTCTTATCAGTTACCTCATGCAATATGATCAAACCAGTCTCAGCTTAACATTTCATCACCCAGATTCAATATCACCCAAAATATCTTATTGTCACGTTCTTTGTTGTAGCCGCAACGAGACAGAACCAGAGCTGGCACACGTTGAATTCGTACAACTCCACAAACGTCCGCAAAACTCTCTGATGATGTCATTGCATAACACGTGATATTATACCAGCCAATGGTGTTACTGTGATACATAGCACCCCTCCCTCTTTGCTCCCTTAGTGTCCCCAACATTTTTACTTAATCAAACATTTTAACACAGATCCAATACATTATGCCAGAACTAACATTGTTATGTTGCGGATACATGTATACATTAGCAAGACTCTTGGGTGGATGGCTGTCTCGTTTTGGCAGAACATGATATTCAGGAACTTGGCTCTTCAGAGTACGAGCAGTACCTTCCTGAACACTAGTCAATGTTCCATCTGGGAAACCAACTCAGGAACTGTCTCTGGTTGTGTGGGTGATTCTGTCATAACATAATCTTGACAGTTGTAGTTCTCAAGTCAGGCGTGTCACTGTCCATACTCTCGATGGTATAAACATCTGATGCAGATCCAGTACTCTCCCTATATGCAGACAATAATTGGTAAGCGTGCCAATGCCAAATTTATCCATCGTCAGTTTGCACGGCATATGAAATCGTATCCGTTTATGCTAGCACAATTCTGGAGTCCATTTTTTGCTTGAGGTGTAATTTCTCAGAAGATCACGTTCCCCACAGTCAAATGTTGTTCTCTTGCAGCCACTTATTACTGGTGTTGTTGCCTGACTATCTCTGAAGTTGAAGAGGGAATCAAAAGGTCAAACTGTAGGCGTAGCTTCCTTTTAACATCAGTGTAGCCGGTGAGCTTTGTGTTGTTGAATGTGCAATGTTTCTGTATGCCATTAAGAAGCTATTGACACATTTAAGTAGAGAGCCTTTATCCCTAGAAATCTTCACTGCATGCTTGAGCTATTGTAAGCAACATTCAGCTAAGCCTTTAGTAGCTGGATGGTAGGAGGCAGATTTGATACGGCGAATGCCAATTCAACCTTAATAGTGCTCCAATTTAATTTTGGATAGATCCAAAATCTTTGCTGGTCTCCTTGTTTTGCTAGAACACCAAGCTTACATTCCTTAAGCTGACTTGATGCTTTGGTACTCGGTGAGTCTTCAGTTGGGTCACCTAACTGGTAAATGTTCCCTGTAGACAAAGCTTGTAGATCTTTCTTGGTACATTTATTTAGTGCTGATGAAGGTTGGGGTGACCAACATGCCTTGGCAATATGGCCACCTTTAGCACAATTTTTGCATTTGTTCTCCTTCTCCAACAATCTCCGGCCATATGTCCCACTAGTTTGCAGCAATGACTTGGTAGGTTACTGGTGGGTCTACGTCTCACAAAGTCCATCTTATGGACTTTACATCGAACTCCAATCAGTGAAGCTTAACTGTCAGTTGTCCAGTAGCTTTTTTTTTCTTTTGAAAACCCTTTTACTTGCACTAGCGGCTGTCACGATCAACTGGATGATTCGCCGATGCCCCGCTCCAAACTGTACAGTGCCCAAGTATTTACTTGAGAGTTGTTTTTAATTGCCACAATGATGATGTCGCCTTGGAAGTCGACGATATTTTTCCCGACCTCACTCCCGATGGTGGAGGGGCCTCAATCTCCATTGATGATTCCTTCTTCTGGCCCACAAAACAGTCGTTGAAAGTTGTTTTGTCTCCCTATTTTTTAAAGGTCCAGGTCTCGTCGCCAGTTTCTATTTTGTTCTGCTCTTTGTTGTAGCCACAAAGAGAGGGAATCAGAGGTGGCACACTGTGAGTTCCTACAAGCACAGTGCAAGGGGCTTATTACAAGATACTGCTCAAGCAGGGTACAGTGGTGAAATCCACAAAAACACAATAACATCATTGCATAACTCGTGACATTACACTAGCCAATGGTGTTACTCTGATGCATGACACTTATTAATGCCATGTGCAGAATTATACAGTTCATTGACAGGCCCATAAACTTTCCTGGTGGTCATCTTGCCCTCCCTCCTGTCCATTCTCGACTGGGTGCTTTGCTTGCCAACTCTTCAGGTGGCTGGGTGGGAAACATAGCCATTGTTGTGCCATTTCCATCTCGATTGGATTACTGTGGATCGGTCAGTAAATCTATTGCCTGTAATTTAGCAGGTGGTGAGTTCATGTCATAATCCAGGACCTCAGCACCAAAATCAGGGCTGACACTCCAATGCTGTACTGAGGGGGAGCTACACTATTGGACATGCTGTTTTTTGAAAGATACATTAAACCGTTTTGTCTCTCGGGCAGATGTAAAAGATCCCACAACTGTATTTTGAAGAAGGCCAAGGGAGAATTCCCCAGTGTCCCAGACAGTGTTCATTCCTCAATCGACGTCATAACAACAGATGTTCTGGTCGTTATCACATTGTTGTGCGTGGGATCTTTCAGTGCGAGCATTGGCTGCTGAGTTTCCTACAGTACAACAGTACTGTTGAGGACAGCAGAGACGAGGGCGGCACGGTGGCACAGTGGTTAGCACTGCTACCTCACAGCGCCAGGGACCCAGGTTAAATTCTGACCTCGGGTGACTGCGCGGAGTCTGCACGTTCTCCCCCTGTCTACGTGGATTTCCTCCCGGTGCTCCGGTTTCTTCCCACAGTCCAAAGATGTGCAGGTTAGGTTGATTGCCCCTTAGTGTCCAAGGAGATGGGGCGGAAGGGTAGGGCCTCGGTAGGGTGCTCTTTCGGAGGGTCGATGCAGACTTGATGGACGGAATGGACTCCTTCTGCATTGTAGGGATTCTGTAATTCTATGAACAGTGACAATGCTTCAAAAAGCACCTCATTGACTGGAAAAGCATTTGGAGATGTCCTGAGATTGCGAACACCACTGCAGAAGTGTAAGTCTTTTTTCTTTCTTTCTTATACATTAAAAACACAATTCTACTGATGCCCTGCTTCCTCGGTGCTACCAAAAAACCACCAGTCTTTTTGTTTTCCTGTTTTTTCCAACCTCAGACACAGCGGTGCTACTGTAACATGGGGCCAGACTGTCAATTCCAAAAGCTTATCTATCAGGTTTTTGTACCTGCCAGGGGATCAAGCCTCGAATACAACTGACTGGAAAAGCACTCAGGATAAAGAATACTTTTCATTGTTGTGTGCCTCACATACAGAACCCTTGCTTGGTGATAGGCTTGTGGTATTGGTGAGAAGTATCATCTTGTTCTGGGTGGAAATAATTGACTTTAGCCCACGGATACGAAGCGAAGATTGACTTCAATTTCACTGCAAAGGTGCGGACGAGATTGGCCCGTGGCTCCTGTTTTACAGTAAAGCCATCAGTGATTGGGATCAAATGTTTTAATGTAGAATTGCTCACTCCCTCTATCAATTTATTTCTCTTTACAGCATACATCCTGCATATTCTGTTTGCAATATCTTTGATCTTTTTGCTGACTAAATGCTCATCCTCTCTGGTTTGCGTTTGTACCATTTTTATTCCATAGAACCCACCCTACAGTACAGAAGGAGGCCACTTGGCCCATCGAGTCTGCACCAACCCTCCGAAAGAGCACCCTACCTATGCCCATTCCCCCACCCTATCCCCGTAACCCCACTTGGAAATCCCTGGACATTAAGGGGCAATTTAGCATGGCCAATCCACCTAACCTGCACAGCTTTGACTGTGGGAGGAAACCGGAGCACCCGGACGAAACCCACGCAGACACGGGGATAACGTGCAAACCGAACACAATCACCGAAGGCCAGAATGAAACCCTGGCGCTGTGAGGCAGCAGCGCTAACTACTGTGCCGCCATGTCACCCACATATTCGGATAGAATCATCGACTCAGAAGTCAGCCATGCAGCCCATCCTGTCTCTGCTGGCTCTTTGAAGGAGCTACCTAGGTCTGTGTACCCCAGCCGCGTGATTCCCAGCGGCGCGCTGTTCGCTGCAGTGGGATTCTCTACCCCCGCCGCTTGTCAATGGGATTTACCACTGAAGCCCACCCCATGCCATCTGAAACCCACAGACGGGGTGTACTACCGGTGCGATCAGAGAGCTCCAGTGGCTGGAGAATTCCACCCTAATTAGTCATCTTGTAGTACTGAACTTGAGTGTTGCTGAGAAAAGAGACATGTCAAAGTTTTTTGTCTTGGACTGATCAGGACACTTTGCAATAATACCAATGGAAGGGAAGAAAACAAATGATCCATTATGAGAAGAAAGTGCCGATTGATTGGCAAGTGGATCAATCTCTACCAATCAGAGTCCACTTGCCAGCATTCTCTTCTCGTAGAGTATAAATTGTTACTTTGGTATTCTTGCAAAATGTCCTGATGAGTGCAAAATGAAAAACTTCGACATGTCTCTTTTTTCAGCAATGTTCAAGCTATCCAATTAGTCCAACTCCCCAGCTCTTTCCCCATAGCTCCGCATTTCTTTTTTTGTCATTATGTATTCATCCAATTCTGGATTGAAAGTTACTATTGAATCTGTGCCCTCTATCGTCTCAGGCAGCGGCGTTCCAGATCATAACCGTTCACTGTATTTTTTTAAAAATCTCCTCATCTCCACCTTTGATATTTCTTTCAATCATCTTAATTCTGAGTCCTCTACTTTCTGGACCTCCTGTCCCAACAATAGGGCAGGGGAATTAGTGGGCCTGGGTAGGGAGCTCTCTAGAGAACCGGTGCAGACCCAATGGGCCGAATGGCCTCCATCTGTACTGCAGCGATCCTATAGTTATATAATATTGAACAGCTCTGTCATCTGCGCTAAGAAGTACAATTTTTAGTCTCTCCACATAATCAAGCCCTTCAAAGTAGCCTTTGCACTCTCTCAAAAACATTGGCGTTCTTCCAAAAATGCGGAGGCCAGAATTGAACACAATATTCCAACTGTGCCCTACTCAGTGCTTTATAAAGGTCTCCCATAACCTCTTTGCTTTTGTACTCTATGTCTCAGTTTAGAAAGTTCAGGATTTTGTTGCTTGTTGAACATCCTTCTCAGCTTTCCACCTTCCAATGTTTTTGTACATACACCCCATGAATCTCCCCGTTTAGTTTATATTGCCTTACCTCATTCTTCCTTCCAATATGTATGAAATAAAAGACTTGTATTTCTGTTGTGTATTTCATGATCTCAGGATATCCCAGAGTGTTTTACAGTCAAATGAAATGTCGTCACTGTTGTGATGTTGAAAGCGAGACAGCCCAACATGCACACAGCAAACAGCAAACTGATAATGACCAGGAATTTTGTTGGTGAGTGGTGGTGGCTGAGGGATAAATATTGGCCAGGACACCAGGGAGAAGTCGGATGTTTTTTCTTAGAGATATGGCCCAGGATTCTTACGTTCACCTGAAAGGCTCTCCTTTGATTCTGGTCTGTGTAGTCGGTAGCTGGTTTCAAAGCTCGGACAATCTGCCTCAACACTGAACCGTTCCCCGGACAGTGACAGGAGTTACAGTTCATCGGACCATTGGCTGTACCAAGTGTGTTGCAGAGGGAGGCCATTTGGTCCATCGAGTCCGCACCAACACTCATTAAAAGCACCCTACCTAGGCCCCCACCCCCACCCCACCTCCCGCTCTAAACCTGTAACTCCACCTCATCTGCAACCTTTGGACACGAAGGGGAAATTTAGCGTGGCGAATCCACCTAACCTGCACACCTTTGAACTGCAGGAGCATCCGGAGAAAATGCACACAGACAGGGGGAGAACATGCAACCCCCACACAGACAGTCACCCAAGGCTGCAACTAAACCCAAGTCCCTGGAGCTGTGAGGCAGCAGTGCTAAGCACCGTGCCACCATGATGGGCCGGGCACAGGCCCTCAGGCCTCTTGATGAATAGCATCCCCTAAAAGAAAATGGTGATGAATCAGTTGCTTAATCCCTGAAAAATTCAAATTGCTGAGTTTGGTTTCCCTTGGCTCTCCAGCCGTTCCTCAGGATCCGTACTTCCAGAATAAAATGTGTGCTGTAACCTCCAGGAAGATAGCCAACCAAACCTGACAACCCTGTAGTGCAGGACACCACCAAGGTCCAAAAATAAAGTAAGAGGGAAGAAGTGATCGAATGTTCAAGGATGTCAAGTTGGGTTTTAAATGCTTTGTATATCGTGGGATTACTGAGGGAGAGAAAGAGGGCTCATTGATAGCAGTAAAGCGTGGCTAAGAGAAGCAGGTGACTGAATGAGTCCCAATGTAACTTCCGGGAGCTCCTCTTTCACTATGAAAGAAGAATGATCACTATTAAACTCAATTATGTGTTCCAATGAATACCTCAGAACTCAGCATCACCAACAGTAGTTGAAGTGAATACCATTAGATACCTTGAAGGGAATATTGATAAACACAAGGGAGAATGGAATGGAGGATATTTTGATTAGGAGACGAGATGAAAAAGTCGGGAGGAGGTTCACGAGGAAGTTCATGGATCTGTAGGGCTGAATGGCCCATTTCTATTTCATAGACTGGATGGAGCTCAATGTGGCTTTGCTCATTGCAAACATTCTTTACTCACATTTTCTTTGAAGGGATGAAAATGTTTGACAGGACAGATGATTCCGCTTGTAGGGAGTCCGAAACTAGGAGACATAAATTTGATAGCTCTCGATAAATGGAATAAAAAATTCAAGCAAAACTTATTTACTGAGAGAATAGGTAAGACGTGAAACATTAAAGCAAACAGCATTTAATAAGAAGCTAGGATAAGTGTATGAGGGAGAAAGCAATGACAGGATACGCAGATAGGTTGGGATGAAGGGGGCAGATGGTTGGTGTGGTAAATAAAGATCAGCATGGACAATCTGGGCTGAATGACGTCCTGTAACGTCTATGTAACCTTGTATTTTGCGTTATTCAATTGGGAGCCTGGAACAAGACTGTCCGTTGTGAAGTTTCTCTCTCTCTCTCTCTCTGGCTGCCTTCCGTATTGTGAGAAGATGGCTTGCACCTTGGTGGCCAACTCTGCTAAACATCGCCCGGTGTGTCTCAGGAGCCCCACTCGGGCCTTGGTGATCTCTGCCACAATTGATGTTGCTGAAGACAGTGGGCTGATCAGAGCTAGCTGAATTTTCCGTTTCTCCTTGACTCTTCCAGTGCCCCTCTGGACAGAAACCCCGACCATTGGCAGCTGTCTACATCGATGTCCACCGCCTTCACGTCTTTTGTAATGCATATGTGGTGACATCCTAATCCTCATTTCCTTCCTGAGCACTACTGATAATACAATAACAATGTCAAGGTTGAGCTTCAGACTTCAGCATAGAGCCAGCATTCCGGCTAATAAATCATCACCTCCCAACTGCGAAGCTTACAAGTCCCTATTTTTCCTCGCTGGCTCCCTCTCTCTCTCTCACTCTAGGCTAATTTTACATAGCTGTCAAAAGCTGCAGCAAAATTGATAGTTATCACTGCTTTATCGAGCCAGAATGACAATGCTACCTTAGAATGGGAATAGTGTCTGACTGAAACCAGGGCTGTAAATTGAATACCCTGACACACGGAGACAATTACTATGTAAATTGTTGCTCGGAATCTTTGCGTTGGTATTTTCTAAAGCTGTAGTTGTCACTTGCCCGATGACAAGTGGGCATTGTATTGCGAGCAACACAAGAACTGAGAAAGGTCTCGGTGGAAGCGCCACTTAACAGGGGTAGCAGCAACAAGAAAGATAATCAGATCTTTCGAGAGATATGAGTGTCTGCTTTCCCTTAATGGTGTCATATTTTGATAGTGGAAGCTGCTTTAATTTGTGACTGATCGCTCTCGCATTTTCCTGAGCTACGGCCACTGGGATATGCTCGTTGAGTTTTCACTACCTGTCTTATCAGGTATCAGCCACCCTCTTCAAATTCAGGTCTTCGTTTATCTCTCCCTGCTCTCTGAGGACACATTAAATTGCTTTCTGTGCACTTGTAGCAGCAGTGAGATCTTTAAACTAGACAAATTGTCTTCTAATTTGGAAGTCATCTCTGTAGATTTGACACTTGTACAACTCTGGTGCTCAAACTTGAATGGTACCAAGTCTAAAAAGATTAAATTACAAGGTCGAGTTACTTAGACTAGTTTTCTTTTTAATCCCTGGAGTATAGCAGGTTAAGAGGTGATTTTATTGAAGTGTTTAAGATTATTAAAGGATCTGATAGAGAAGTGAGAGAGAGAAACTCTGATGAGGGGAGGCCAGATCGCTTTGAAATTAGAGCTAGGCTCTTCAGAGGTGATGTCAAGAGCACGTGTCCACACAAGGGGAGCTCTTTCCCCCCCAGAAAGCTGTAGGAGCGGCATTGCTTCAATTGAAAATATCAAAACAGAGATTGATAGAATTTTTTGTTTCGAACCACAGAACTAAGGCGGGAAGGTTAGAGTTGAGATACAGATCAGCTGGGATCTAATTGAATACTGGAATGGGCTCAAGAGGTTGGAATGCCCTCGTCCTGTTCCTATGAATGTAATTCCGAGTAAAAGATAGCAAATGAATGTTCAGCAGGTGCAGTATGCTTCACCAGGACCAGCTTTGTTCACACAGTCAGAAATGTCATTACTGAAAGCTGTGCCAACGAGATGTGTCTCCTGATAGCTCATCCTTTAACTGGTGACATTAAGCCGACATTCCGCTGAGTTTGGCCAGGCATCAAAGGTATTTGAAGGAGCACAAAGTGATGTCCTCCTGGCGTCTTGCCCAATGTTACTCATCAACCACAACTATTGGAGTAAAGCTCATTCAAATAACTTTAAAATGCTCTTTAAAACATTCTTCTTGGACCACGTTTTGATCATTCACCCTAGTACATTGTTCAGTGTCAAATATTGTTTGATTATGCCCCTGTGAAGTATCCTGCGACACTTCACCACTTTAGAGGCACCGTCTTTTTTTTATTCGTTCAAGGGATGTGTGCCAGCGTTTGGTCCCCATTCCTAATTGCCCTTACTTTGAGTGTTTGCTAGCCCGTTTCAGAGGGTATTTAAGAATCAACCACATTGCTGTGGTTCTGGAGTCACATGTCGTCCAGGATGTTAGATTTCCTTCCCTAAAGGACATTAACGAACCAGATGGTTTTTTGCAACAATGAACAATGGTTTCACGATCATCAGTAGACTTTTAATTCCAGGTTTTTATTGAATTCACGTTTTACCATCTGCTGTGGTCGGCTTCGAACTCCGCTCCCCAGAGCTGGGTAGCTGGAATGCTAGTCCAGTGACAAGTCCCCTATGCCACCACCTCCCTGAATTGTTATTTCCAATTGTGATCACTGATCATTGATTATCATAGAATTTACAGTGCAGAAGGAGGCCATTCGGCCCATCGAGTCTGCACCGGCTCTTGGAAAGAGCACCCTATCCAAGGTCAACACCTCCATTGTAACCTCACCCAACACTAAGGGCAATTTTGGACACTAAGGGCAACTTATCATGGCCAATCCACCTAACCTGCACATCTTTGGACTGTGGGCAAAAACCCGAGCATCCGGAGGAAACCCACGCACACACGGGGAGGATGTGCAGACTCCACACAGACAGTGACCCAAGCCGGAATCGAACCTGGGACCCTGGAGCTGTGAAGCAATTGTGCAATCCACAATGCTACCGTGCTGCCCCTAATATAATGGCCCTGATATATGCCCCTGATATAATGGGTGCGATTCAACCACCCCGTCGCATTGGGTGAATCCCGTGAGAGCCCCAAATCAGGCTCAGCGCAGGGTGCCAGGCCGACTGCAAGTCACACAGTGATCCAGAAATTAGATTTAAATGAGCCATTAAGTTCATTTAAATACCCGAATGCTGTATGCACCCATCGCCTGGGTGTCAATGGCCACACCTCCGCGATCTCAACTGGGCGTTGGTCAGGGACAGGGAAGGCTAATACACTGGCTCCCCCCACCCCCACCCCCACCCCCTGGGTAAGTTGACACTGCCAGATAGGCACCCTGGCAATTCCAGCCAGGTACTGGTCAGGTCCTGGGGCCCTTGCCAATGAGAGGAGTGAGGAGGGGTATTCGAGGGAACATAAAAAATTTGGGGGCGGTGAAGGGGGAGTCCTGAAATCGGCAGCTGGGGGGGGGGGGGGGGGGGGATCCGAAAGTGGTGTGTGTAGAGATCGAGGCAAATGTTCAAAATGGCGCCCTGATGTGCAAGGAGCCAGTGCAGCTGGAAAGCTCAGCTCCCCAGTGCAGGTAGAGTGCTTAAGTGTGGCCATGACATGGACAAACTCCCTGAGACCCCAAAAAACAGCTAAGTGCCGTAAAATAGCGGGGTCAATCTCGGTGCACCAGCTGTCATACTACACCCCGCCAAACACCCCCGAATGCAGACTTACAATTTGTTCCGCTGAATCACGCCCAATGTCGTAAAATGCAACAGCTGATGTGATTATGACCAGAAATGTTGGTTGAATGACAAGGAAAACTCAAATATTCTTTTTTAAATAGTGCCATGGGACCTTGTGTGTTCAACAGACGATAAGATCTCAACTGAAAGATGCCATTTCTGATGATGCGGCTCTCTTTCAGTACTGCAGTCAAAACTTATCATGGATTTTGCGCTCAAGGGCAGAATTTTCCAAGATTTTTGGTCATGGAGAACGCTTTTGGGTTCTGAACCCATTCGCAGCGGCAACATACGTCTTGGGTGAATTTACCGGAAGGTGAACAATTGATAGGCTGCCTCCAGGATTACAGCGGGCTTGGGGGCAGGTTCAGAAGGTGGGAGGTCGTTTAGCACGCCGCCGAGCAGCCAGCAGTGTGAGTGCTGATGAGGGCAATGCAGCCGGAGGGGATGGGACACAAGGGAGGGGTAATCAGTCTGATGGGAGCGGCTGCCATTCCACCCCGGCAGTATCAGTCTCCATGACCCCCTCACCCAATGGCAAACCTCTGCCAGCAGCCCCCCTCAGCTTTGCCATTTTTTGCCATCAAAGGTCGCAAAGCCCCGAACTCTCACGCCACTCCGTGCTCCTGCCTCACGGCCATCTCTGCTGAGTTCCCGAGCTGCCGACACAATGTGGGGCCCATATGATGCTGGGAGAAGCTGTTGGACTCAAACTCGACCATCTGTCGTGGTGGGATTGAAGCCTGGAACCACTAGGCCACAGGAGGAACCCTAAAGACGACAGATTTCCTCCCCTAACGGACGCTAGTGAGCCAACTGGGATGTGTACGACAATCGACAATGAATTGCAATGATGGCGAAAGGTTGCAGTTAATTGCCTGATCATCCCTCTTGATTGGCTACCCCCACCCCCCAATACCTCCTCCGGGAAAAGCAAGACATTTTGGCCTTCACGTCTGCAATCTTTGTTTCCTAATTTTCATCGTTGCTCATGCTCCCCAGCTCCAAGATCCTGGAAAACATCCCCCAAATCTCTGGAGTGTGATGAATAAAGCAGACATCTCGTGTCAACAGGGAAGGGTGATTAAAAAACCCTTGCTCATTGGATTTTTTATTCCGGGCAATGCTGAGAACTCGAAAATCATTCTGGCGTCGGTGGGTTTACATAGCTGATCTGAAGTGTGGGTGATCTTTGGACTAGTTTGCGAGGCAACATGCTGATAATTGAGTGCGTTTAAATTAGTAACATCAGGACTGTCAGAATTGTATTCTTTTATTTTAAAGGTCTACTTTCATAGAAACCGTACAGTGCAGAAGAGGCCATTCGGCCCATCGAGTCTGCACTGATCCTCTGAAAGAGCACCCTACCCTGGCCCACTCCCCCACATAGTCCTGTAACCCCCACTGAGGACAATTTATCATGGCCAATGCACCTAACCTGCACATCTTTGGACTGTGGGAGGAAACCACAGCACCCGGAGGAAACCCACGCAGACACGGGGAGAAAGTGCAAACTCCACACAGTCACCCAAGGTCAGAACCGAACCCGGGTCTCTGGCGCTGTCCATGAGCAGTGCTAACCACTGTGCCACCGTGCCGCCCTTTAATTCTCTGTGTCTGAGTATGCTATACAAATCTTTACTCATTCTATGTTCACACAGAGGTTCACGTTTTAAAAGTGGGACACAAAGTTAACCAATTTCCAACTCAGCGTTTCTCATTAAAATGCACCTCCTCTCACAAATTCCCGTAAGCCCTGAGCACATGTTTGCAACCTGATCGACCTTATTCCTCAGACAAGCTGATCATCATGTGCTGTAGCTTTTTCACCACATACTGTGTCACTCATTCTCTGAAGGAATCCTCCAAGTTAAACAATACCTTTAAAATATCTTGCCCTGATGTCTTGCTGTTCAACAATATGATTAGCAAACCCATTCAGCATGACTGTGAGACTGTCAATCACGCCTATTATTCATACAACATTCTGAACTTCACTGAACACTCGAAAACAATTTCTGAGGATGTGAGTGACATGATTGAGGCACTATTTATTGTCCAGCCTTAGTTCCATAATGTCATTAAGTGTCAGCCATCTCATTTAGGACCAGAGTCACATATAGGCCAGACCTCACAGAGTGAGATGTTTCTGCTACTGAAGGGCATTAAGGAATCTGTTACGTTTTTTTACCATGTCTCTCAATAGTCTTCAATGTCATTTCTTCAGGTCCCAGGCCACAAGTTATCAGATTTATTGAATGCCACACTTATCAGAGTGGAACTTGAATTCATTACTATCTGGGTTGCTGGACCAGCACCAAAACCATTTGTCTCTCATACCCCAGTCAATCGCTACTTTTCTGATTATTTGTTTATTAAATGTGTACGTCACAGGCAAGGTTAGCATTCGTGACCATCCCCCATTGCCCTTGAGAAGATGTTGAGCCATGTTCTTGAACTGCTGCACTGGGGAGATAATGGTGCAGCGGTAATGTCCCTGGACTTGTAATCCAGAGGCCCAGGCTAATATTCTGGGACCAAAAGAGAAAATGCTGGAAAATCTCAGCAGCATCTGGCAGCATCTGTAGGAAGAGAAAAGAGCAAAGACTTCGAGTCCAGGTGACCCTTTGTGCAGGCATGGGCTGCTTCAGTATCTGAGGAGTCGCAAATGGTGCTGAACATTGTGCAATTATCAGTGATCATGCCCATAGAAATAGGTACATACATACATCGATACATAGAATTTACAGTGCAGAAGGAGGCCATTCGGCCCATTGGGTCTGCACCGGCCCTAGAGAAAGGATTGGCCCACTACTAGAGAAAGGATTGGCTCACTCAAAGACAAAAGAGGGAATTTATGTGTGGAGTCAGAGGAAATGGGTGAGATTCTTAATGAGAACTTTGCATCGGCATTCAACAAGGAGAGGGACAGGACGGATGTTGAGGTTAGGGATGGATGTTTAAATACTCTAGGTCAAGTCGGCATAAGGAAGGGGGAGGTTTTGGGTATTCTAAAAGGCATTAAGGTGGACAAGTTCCCAGGTCCGGATGGGATCTATCCCAGGTTACTGAGGGAAGCGAGGGTCGAAATAGCTGGGGCCTTAACAGATATCTTTGCAGCATATTTGAGCACGGGTGAGGTCCCAGAGGACTGGAGAATTGCCAATGTTGTCCCTTTGTTTAAGGAGGGTAGCAGGGATAATCCAGGGAATTATAGACCTGTGAGCTTGACGTCAGTGGTAGGCAAACTGTTGGAGAAGATACTGAGGGATAGGATCTCTTCATATTTGGAAGAAAATAGACTTATCAGTGATAGGCAGCATGGTTTTGTGCAGGGAAGGTCATGTCTTACAAACCTAATAGAATTCTTTGAGGAAGTGACAAACTTAATTGATGAGGGAAGGGCTGTAGATGACATACACATGGACTTCAGTAAGGCGTTTGATAAAGTTTTCCATGGCAGGTTGATGGAAAAAGTGAAGTCGTATGGGGTTCAGGGTGTTTTAGCTAGATGGATAAAGAACTGGCTGGGCAACAGGAGACAGAGAGTAGTGGTGGAAGGGAGTGTCTCAAAATAGAGAAAGGTAACTAGTGGTGTTCCACAGGAATCTGTGCTCGGACCACTGTTGTTTGTGATATGCATAAATGATCTGGACGAAGGTATAGGTGGTCTGATTAGCAAGTTTGCAGATGATACTAAGATTGGTGGAGTTGCAGATAGCGGTGGGGACTGTCAGAGAATACAACAAAATATAGATAGATTGGAGAGTTGGGCAGAGAAATGGCAGATGGAGTTCAATCCAGGCAAATGCGAGGTGATGCATTTTGGAAGATCCTATTCAAGAGCGGACTATACGGTCAATGGAAGAGTCCTGGGGAAAATTGATGTACAGAGAGATCTGGGAGTTCAGGTCCATTGTACCCTGAAGGTGGCAACGCAGGTCGATAGTGTGGTCAAGAAGGCATACAGCATGCTTGCCTTCATTGGACGGGGTATTGAGTACAAGAGTCGGCAGGTCATGTTACAGTTGTATAGGACTTTGGTTAGGCCACATTTGGAATACTGCATGCAGTTCTGGTCGCCACATTACCAGAAGGATGTGGATGATTTAGAGAGGGTGCAGAGGAGGTTCACCAGGATGTTGTCTGGTATGGAGGGTGCTAGCTATGAAGAAAGGTTGAGTAGATTAGGATTGTTTTCATTGGAAAGACAGAGGTTGAGGGGGGACCTGATTGACGTCTGCAAAATTATGAGAGGTATGGACAGGGTGGATAACAACAAGCTTTTTCCAAGAGTGGGGGTGTCAATTACAAGGGGTCACAATTTCAAGGTGAGAGGGGGAAAGTTCAAGGGAGATGTGGGTGGAAAGTGTTTTACGCAGAAGGTGGTGGGTGCCTGGAACGCTTTGCCAGCAGAGGTGGTAGAAGCGGGCACGATAACACCATTTAAGATGCATCTAGACAGATATATGAACGGGCGGGGAACAGAGAGAAGTTGATCCTTGGAAAATAGGCAACAGGTTTAGATAAAGGATTTGGATCGGTGCAGGCTGGGAGGGCTGTAGGGCCTGTTCCTGTGCTGTAATTTTCTTGTTCTTTGTTGTCCTACTTAAGCCCAGACCTCCACCCTTTCCCCGTAAACCAGTAACCTCACCCAACCTTTTTTAACATGAAGGGCAATTTAGCATGACCAATCCACCTGACCTGCATCTCGTTGGACTGTGGGAGGAAACCAGAGCACCCAGAGGAAACCCACGCAGACACGGGGAGAAAGTGCAGACTCCTTACAGACAGTGACCCAAGTTGGGAATCGAACCTGTGACCCTGGCAGTGTGAAGCAACAGTGCTAACCACTGTGCTACTGCTCCGTCCACTTCTAACCATATGATGGAGAGAAGCAGCTGAACATGGTTGGTTCCACGACATGTTGGACTTACCAAGTTCCCTTGTCACTATATCCCTCAGCCCATTCCTTCTCTCCATCAATACATTCCATTGTGTCTTGGACTTTGCATCATATCAACGTCAGTGACCTTTGGTTTTGAACATATTTTGTTACGCTTAGCGTGAACAAAATTCTGGATTTGTACCGCTCCTTCGTTTCCACCCATCATGCTCTGATATTTGAAATTGTAGGAATGGAAAGGGAGCAAACTTGATAACTGCGTTCCAAAAGTAATCCCAAAATTAATGCAATAAAACCCTGAAGGAGTTGTGGTGGGATGTATAAAGCCGCTCTCCTTTACTTCCTTGTGGTCCTGCCACCAACATCACCAACAACAACTTGCATTTCATTTCAATATCGCCTTTAAGCTGTCCCAAGGTCCTTCAGAGGAGCAATTATCAAACAATATTTGACAACAAGCAGTACACATGGTTTTATCGGACTGGTGAGCAGAAGCTTGATCAAAGGGGTACGCTTAAATGAGGAGTGATTTGGGGAAAATTTTGCAGAGCTAATGGCGCACCTGTTGTTGTGGAGTGATGAGAACCGGGGATGTGCAAAGAGCCTCTGGTGTCCCCTAAAGATCCATAATTGAGCCCCTCCTCACTCTCATTTACCTCAGCGCTATCATCCAAAAGCACAGAGGCCGAGATTTTCCGGTTTCTCCCACGGAGGGTTTCCCCACATCAGATGTGGCGAGCCATTGGCCGGCAGCGGGATGGACCTGTCCTGCCAACGTCTACGGGTTTTTGCATGGATTGTCTGCACCGCCGCCGGGGGACCCGCCTTGGCGATGAGAGGGTGGTGGTGGTGGTGGTGGTGGAACAGAGCGGGGGGGTGGGGGGGATTCAACTTTGATGGGATCGGAAAATCTTGCCAGAGGGACAGGCCGGAAACCCCCGCCCAGTCAGTTCCACATGTCTGCTGATGGCGCCCAGCTCGACCTCACCACCACCTCTCTCAACCCTTCCGCTATTTCTAAATTGTGCAGCCGCTTATCTGCAATACAATGCTGATGAATAGAAGTCTCGGAGTGAAAATTGAAACCGTAGTTTCCAGTCCCTGCCCCATATCATTAACCACTGACTTGCAGTTGATGTAGTTTACATAGATTTCAGCAAAGCCTTTGACTTATTGGAGTCTTATAAAGAAGGCAAGTATATATGGGATACAGGGTAACTTGATAAGTTTGATTCAAAAAGGCTCAGCTGTCGGAGACAGAGGGTGATGGCAGAAGATTGCTTTTGTGTCTGACATCCACAGGGATCTGTGCTGGGTCGCGTATTATTCGTTGTTTATACAAACAACATAGATGACTATGTGGGGGGTAGGAACAATAACTTTGCGGATGACACAAAGATTAGCCGGGTGGTTAGCAGTGAGATTGAGTGAGTGTCTTGGGTTAGATGAAGCATCGACTTGCTGCGGGATTCTCCGATCAGCCTGCTGCGATTTCCTGCGCGACGTGGGGCCCTCTGTTCCGGAAGCCGGCCAATGGGATTTCCCATTGAGGCCACCACACTCCATCTGGAAACCTGCAGGCGTGGCTGTGATGCAGGCGGAGTGGAGGATCCCGCTAATGGAGAATTCTACCCGGGATGTTCAAATGGATCGATGAAATTCAACCCTGACAATTTGAGGCGATACACTTTGGAAGGAGTAACTTGACAAGAAGTAATCAATGAACGGCTTGAAACTAGAAAGCTCTGAGGAACAAAAGGACCTTGGTATGTTTGTCCATAGATCTCTGAAGGCAGAAGGGCAGGTTAATAGGGTGGTCAAAAAGTCATATGTGATACTTGCCTTTATCAATTGTGGCATAGGTTACAAAAGCAGGGCTGTATAGAACTTTGGTGAGGCCACAGCTGGAGTACTGTGTGCAATTCTGGTCGCCATATTATAGGAAGGATGTGATTGCACTGGAGCGGGTGCAGAGGAGATTCACCAGGATGTTGCCTGGAGTTATGAAGTTATGAAGAGAGGCTGGGTCGGCTTGGGTTGTTTTTGTTGGAGCAGAGAAGACTGAGGGGCGACCTGATCGAGGTGTACAGGATTATGAGGGGCATGGACAGGGTGGATAGGGAGAAGTTGTTCCCCTTAGTTGAACGGTCAGTCACGAGGGGGACACAATTCAAGATGAGGTACAGGAGGTTTAGGGGTGATTTGAGGAAAAGCATTTTTACCCAGAGGGTGATGACGGTCTGGAATGCACTGCCTGGGAGGGTGGTAGAGGCAGGTTGCCACACATCCTTTAAAAAGTACCTGGATAAGCATAGAACATACATAGAACAATACAGCGCAGTACAGGCCCTTCGGCCCATGATGTTGCACCGAAACAAAAGCCATCTAACCTACACTATGCCATTATCATCCATATGTTTATCCAATAAACTTTTAAATGCCCTCAATGCTGGCGAGTTAACTACTGTAGCAGGTAGGGCATTCCACGGCCTCACTACTCTTTGCGTAAAGAACCTACCTCTGACCTCTGTCCTATATCTATTACCCCTCAGATTAAAGTTATGTCCCCTCGTGCCAGCCATATCCATCCGCGGGAGAAGGCTCTCACTGTCCACCCTATCCAACCCCCTGATCATTTTGTATGCCTCTATTAAGTCTCCTCTTAACCTTCTTCTCTCCAACGAAAACAACCTCAAGTCCATCAGCCTTTCCTCATAAGATTTTCCCTCCATACCAGGCAACATCCTGGTAAATCTCCTCTGCACCCACTCCAAAGCCTCCACGTCCTTCCTATAATGCGGTGACCAGAACTGTACGCAATACTCCAAATGCGGCCGTACCAGAGTTCTGTACAGCTGCAACATGACCTCCCGACTCCGGAACTCAATCCCTCTACCAATAAAGGCCAACACTCCATAGGCCTTCTTCACAACCCTATCAACCTGGGTGGCAACTTTCAGGGATCTATGTACATGGACACCTAGATCCCTCTGCTCATCCACACTTTCAAGAACTTTACCATTAGCCAAATATTCCGCATTCCTGTTATTCCTTCCAAAGTGAATCACCTCACACGTCTCTACATTAAACTCCATTTGTCACCTCTCAGCCCAGCTCTGCAGCTTATCTATATCACTCTGTAAACTGCTACATCCTTCCACACTATCGAAAACACCACCGACTTTAGTATCGTCTACAAATTTACTCACCCACCCTTCTGCGCCTTCCTCTAGGTCATTGATAAAAATGACAAACAGCAACGGCCCCAGAACAGATCCTTGTGGTACTCCACTTGTGACTGTACTCCATTCTGAACATTTCCCATCAACCACCACCCTCTGTCTTCTTTCAGCTAGCCAATTTCTGATCCACATCTCTAAATCACCCTCAATCCCCAGCCTCCGTATTTTTTGCAATAGCCTACCGTGGGGAACCTTATCAAACGCTTTGCTGAAATCCATATACACCACATCAACTGCTCTACCCTCGTCTACCTGTTCAGTCACCTTCTCAAAGAACTCAATAAGGTTTGTGAGGCATGACCTACCCTTCACAAAGCCATGCTGACTATCCCTGATCATATTATTCCTATCTAGATGATTATAAATCTTGTCTCTTATAATCCCCTCCAAGACTTTACCCACTACAGACGTGAGGCTCACCGGTCTATAGTTGCTGGGGTTGTCTCTGCTCCCCTTTTTGAACAAAGGGACCACATTTGCTGTCCTCCAGTCCTCTGGCACTATTCCTGTAGCCAATGATGACATAAAAATCAAAGCCAAAGGTCCAGCAATCTCTTCCCTGGCCTCCCAGAGAATCCTAGGATAAATCCCATCAGGTCCCGGGGACTTATCTATTTTCAGCCTGTCCAGAATTGCCAACACCTCTTCCCTACGTACCTCAATGCCATCTATTCTATTAGCCTGGGGCTCAGCATTCTCCTCCACAACATTATCTTTTTCCTGAGTGAATACTGACGAAAAATATTCATTTAGTATCTCGCCTATCTCTTCAGACTCCACACACAATTTCCCATCCCTGTCCTTGACTGGTCCTACTCTTTCCCTAGTCATTCGCTTATTCCTGACATACCTATAGAAAGCTTTTGGGTTTTCCTTGATCCTTCCTGCCAAATACTTCTCATGTCCCCTCCTTGCTCGTCTTAGCTCTCTCTTTAGATCCTTCCTCGCTACCTTGTAACTATCCATCGCCCCAACCGAAACTTCACACTTCATCTTCACATAGGCCTCCTTCTTCCTCTTAACAAGAGATTCCACTTCCTTGGTAAACCACGGTTCCCTCGCTCGACGCCTTCCTCCCTGTCTGACCGGTACATACTTATCAAGAACACGCAGTAGCTGATCCTTGAACAAGCCCCACTTATCCAGTGTGCCCAACACTTGCAGCCTACTTCTCCACCTTATCCCCCCCAAGTCACGTCTAATGGCATCATAATTGCCCTTCCCCCAGCACTTGGCACATCTTAACATTGAAGGCTACGGGCCAAGTAAAGGTAAATGGGGTTAGGTAGTTAGGTCAGGTGTTTTTCACATGTCGGTGCAGAGTCGATGAGCCAAAGAGCCTATTCAGCACTGTATTATTCTGTGATTCTGTGACTTCATCCACCTCCCTGGTAATTGTCGGAGGTAAACCAGGCTGTTTTCAATCTTGCTGTCTTATTTCTCCCTGACATGAACTTCTGACCGCATATTCATTCCATCGCCAAGACAACCTAATACCATCTCCATATCATCATCCTACACTGTCCCTTTCTCAGCTCACCGGCTGCTGAAATCCTCGTCCATGTCTGACCTCAAGGCCTAACTATTCCAATGTATTCCTGACCAAACACACACGTCCCACTGTCAATAGGCTCACCCAGAACTCTGCTGTATGCCTGCTAACTGGAACAAAGTTCAGGGCGGCAGGCGGCGCAATGGTTAGCACTGAGACTGCGGCGCTGAGGACCCGGGTTCGAACCCGGCACTGGGTCACTGTCCGTGTGGAGTTTGCATATTCTCCCCATGTCTGCGTGGGTTTCACCCCCACAACCCAAAGATGTGCAGGCTAGGTGGATTGGCCACGCAAAATTGCCCCTTAATTGGAGATAAAGTATTTGGGTACTCTAAATTTCTAAAACAAAAAATGGAACAAAGTTCCACCGTCACTCCTGGGCTCTCAGACCTACATTGGCTCCTGGTCAAGCAACATCTGGATTTTAAAATTGTCATTGATTTTTCCTCCATGGCCTTGCCCCTGCCGACCTCTGTTATCTTCTACAGACCTGCCACCCTGCAAGAAATCTGTGCTCCTCAAACTCTGGACTCTTGCACACCATATGAGGAAAGGCTGATGGACTTGAGGTTGTTTTCGTTGGAGAGAAGAAGGTTAAGAGGAGACTTAATAGAGGCATACAAAATGATCAGGGGGTTGGATAGGGTGGACAGTGAGAGCCTTCTCCCACGGATGGATATGGCTGGCACGAGGGGACATAACTTTAAACTGAGGGGTAATAGATATAGGACAGAGGTCAGAGGTAGGTTCTTTACGCAAAGAGTAGTGAGGCCGTGGAATGCCCTACCTGCTACAGTAGTGAACTCGCCAACATTGAGGGCATTTAAAAGTTTATTGGATAAACATATGGATGATAATGGCATAGTGTAGGTTAGATGGCTTTTGTTTCGGTGCAACATCGTGGGCCGAAGGGCCTGTACTGCGCTGTATTGTTCTATGTTCTATGTTCTATCACTAACTTCAATTGCGTCACCAGCAATGGACATGCCTTCAGTTGCCTAGGCCCGAAGTTCTGAATTTCCTGCCCTAAAGTTCTCTGCCTCTCTATTTTGCTTTCCTCCTTTCTGACACTCTGTAAAACATAACAGGCTTACTCATTCTTCCAACTTCTTCCATCGGGCAGGAGATACAAAAGTCTGAGAACACACACAAACAGATTCAAAAATAGCTTCTTCCCCGCTGTTACCAGACTCCTAAACGATCTGCTTATGGACTGACCTGATTAATGCTACACTCCTGTATGCTTCACCCAATGCCGGTGTGTATGTATACCTTGTGTTGCCCTTTTACAGTAAGAAGTCTTACAACACCAGGTTAAAGTCCAACAGGTTTGTTTCAAATCACTAGCTTTCAGAGCACTGCTCCTTCCTCGGGTGAATCACCTGAGGAAGGAGCAGCGCTCCGAAAGCTAGTGACATCGAAACAAACCTGTTGGACTTTAACCTGGTGTTGTAAGACTTCTTACTGTGCTCACCCCAGTCCAACGCTGGCATCTCCACATCTTGCCCTTGTACGTATTTTCTTTTCTTGTACTAAGTGATCTCTTTGAGCTTTTCACTGTACCTCAGTAGACGTGACAATAAACAAGTCCAATCCAATCCAATCCAATGTGGCTCAGCATCAAATTTGTTTTTTCTGATGCTACTATGAAATGCCTGGGATATTTTACTGGGTTAAAAGTGCGATATAAATGCAAGTTGACGTTGTTTTCGAACTGAAGAGCCCACCTTTGATACAGTCGCCTGAAGCAGTTCTCCTTGAGGGGGGCGAGTTGGCAGTGAGGGTGTATCTCAAGACACAATTCAGTAGCCTTTTAATCTTGAGTCTTACAGGTCCAACTGCAAACATTGATTAGCTGAACTGCATTTGTCCCTGTCACAGTTGTTTCTTTCTGATTAATCTCCAAGTTTTCTGATTGCGAGCATTCTGCTTTGTATTGACCCGTGAAATAACATGTATTTATTCATAACAGATTTCATCTTCTGTTTGAATCAAAATTGAGAGGAGAAGCAAAATCAAGCCAGGAAATCAGAAATGACCAACTGTGACAAAATTAGTCTGGTCTCTTGAGCATCTTCAAAATGCAAGATGGAATGATTTTTGCTCAACAGCTTCTTGGGCGAGAGCCACTGATTGTAAGGATTGTGGCATCTCATTGCAGTTACGCAGGGCACAATTACATCTCCCCCACCCCAAGCAGCTGAATGATTCACTTTGCCGAAGTATTCCCCAGGGTGGTCCAGTGGTCAGACATTGGGCTGGCATCACAATCGCAGTTGGCGTTATAAACTGGACGGGAAGATCCCAGAATGGCTCAAAAGACTGTAACTTTTATTATTTTTGTTTGGAGGAACAGAGTCACTGGGTTGCAAATTAGTTTCAGCAACAAGAAAAAAACATTTATTAAACATGGAATAATTGGATTATAATACAGTAAGCCATTACACCCCCTTACCTTCACAATCACAAACAGGTTGTAGAATTAACATAGATTACAAAGCGCATCTTAACAATATTCTCGTCCCTTGTAAGCACAAAAGATGATTGTGGTCAAATACACACTCTGCTCTGGACCCAAGTTACTGTCTGTGGATTTCCCCTCAGAAACGGCCACGATGATCCAAATGTTTGTCACGAGACCCAACTCCCAAAAACACACTTTGAAATCGTCTCTCATAATTATTTTTTTTATTCATTAATGGGATGCCGGCATCATTGGCGAGACCAACATTTATTGCACATCCCTTGTTGCTCTTGAGAAGGTGGTGGTGACCTACCTTCTTTGCTGAAGTACTGCACCACTGATGTCTGACCACTGCACCAGCCTAGAGAATACTTCAGCTGTGGTCCCTGAGGTGTAGGTTCACCCAAAATGCTGTTAGGGAGGGAAGTCTAGTATTTGACCCAGCAACAGTGAAGGAATGGTGTTTTATTTCCAAGTCACGATGGTAAATGGCTTGGAGGGGAGCTTCCAGGTGACGGTGTTCCAAGGTATCTGCTGCTCTTGTCCTTCTAGATAGTGGTGGTCCTGGATTTAGGAGGTGCTGCTTACGTAACCTCAGTAAGTTCCTGCAGTGCACCTTATAGATGGCACACACAGCTACAACTGTTTGCTGGTGATAGAGGGAGTGAATCTTTGTGAGCTGTAGAACCATAGAATCTCGACAGTGAAGGTCATTCAGCCCATCAAGTCTGTGCCGACTCTCCGAAAGAATACCCAACCTAGGCCCACCTCCCTGTAACCCCCACCTCAATGGCACATCCCTGGACACTAAGGGGCAATCTTGTCATGACCAATCCACCTAACATGTACGTCTTTAGACTGTGGGAGCAAACTGGAGCACGCGGAGGAAACCCACACAGACACTGGGAGAATGTGCAGACTCCACATAAACAATCACTAAAGGCCAGAAATGAACCCATGTCCCTGGCGCTGTGAGGCAGCAGTTCCACCAATCAAGCGGGCTGCTTTGTCCTGGATGGTGTTGAGCTTCTTGAGTGCTGTTGGAGCTGTAATCATCCAGGCAAGTGGAGAGTATTCCATCACACTCCTGACTTGTGCCTTGTGGACGGTGGACACGTTTTGGGAGTCAGGAGGTGAGTGAGTCATTTCAGGATTCCTAGTCTTTGACCTTCTCTGACATTTGATAGCACTGTTGATGACCCCTTCCATCATTTTACCGATGATTGAGAGTAGACTGATAGGGCAGTAATTGGCCAGGTTGGATTTGTCCTGTTTCTTGTGTACAGGACACACCTGGGCAATTGTCCACATTGTTGGATAGAAGCCAGTGGTGTAGCTGTATGGGAACAGCTTGGCTAGGGGTGCGGCAAGTTCCGCAGCACAAGTCTTCAGTACTATTGCCGTGCTGGTGTGAGGGCCAATAGCCTTTGCAGTATCCAGTGCATTCAGCTTTCTCTTTAATAACATGAGGAGTGAATTGAATTGGCTGAAGACTGATATCTATGGTGCTGGGACCCAGGTAGAGGCCAGGATGGATCACCCACCCAGCACTTCTGGCTGAAGTTTGTTGCAAATGCTTCCGCCTTTTTTTTGCACTGATCTGCTGGGCTCCGCCATCATTGAGGATGGGGAGAGTTGTAGTCTCTGTCATAATATATACTCATGTATATACTGAAGTGCAGACAGGCAGTGATTGACATACAGGGCGACCAATAAGCACACAACATAGTGCAGCCAATCACCAGACAGGACACTACCACTATAAAGCCAGAGGGCACTAGGTTTCCCGTTTTCTCGGGACACAGGCACTGAGACAGTCAGAGTCCATGAGCTAGCCCGTGCAAACACCATGCGGTAGCTAGTAAGTCTGGTCAGGCTACTACAAGGTCTCCAGTCAATTCAGTATCGTGTCGACCCACAGCTGAATATGTATATCAGTTCTATCGTTGAATAAAACAGTGTTGGATCTTCTCCAGTGTTAGACGTCTGCTTCTAGCTTCCCTGCATCAAGTGCAGTCCACATCAAACCAGTCAGCCTAACACATCATGGTGCCAGATTGATACTGATATTGACGGACCTACCTCGAGTGAATCAGCATTGACCAGCAAGCAGCCATCCAGTGAAATGGAAAACATCCAGCCTCCTCCGCAACTCCGCATCTCCGGCAACCTCGGCGCCAACTGGAAAATCTTCAAGCAAAAGTTCCTCTTGTACATCGAGGCCTCCGACCTCAAAGCTGCATCGGATGCCAGAAAGATCGCGCTATTTCTCTCAATAGCGGGGGACCACGCCATCCACATCTCCAACTCCCTTACGTTCGCTGAAGGCGAAGACAAAACAAAATTCAAAACAGTCCTGCTGAAGTTTGACAGCCACTGCGACATTGAGGTGAATGAGAGCTTTGAACGGTATGTTTTCCAGCAGAGGCTTCAGGGTAAGGATGAACCTTTTCAGTCCTTCTTAACCCATCTCCGCATCCTCGCGCAGTCATGTAACTATGACTCGACGGCTGATTTCATGATCCGGGATCAGATCGTTTTCGGGGTCCACTCCGACTCCCTTCGGCAGCAGCTCCTGAAAGTCAAACAGTTGACCCTCTCTGTCGCTATGGAGATGTGCGTTGTCCATGAGCATGCTAAGAATCGTTACTCCTACATCAGGGCGGCAGAAACTGCGAAGCTGGCCTCCCACGAGGCGGGTCAGGTGCAAGCCATTGCACAAATGCAGGGCCTGAACATCGAGGAGAGTGGCTGTTTCAAGCACTTTTCCAGGGTCCCTGCGCATGCGCACCACAACCGAGTGGAAGGCGAGCCCGACAACCCGACTGCGCAGGTGCGTACGTCGACCGACTGCACTGCGCATGTGCGATAGCGCACGGAACGCGCTGACACTGGCGTCATGGCGTGTCCGAATTGTGGCTCCGCCCATTTAAAGCGGCAATGTCCGGCAAAAGGTCGCCGGTGTCTACAGTGTGGCAAGCTTGGCCACTATGCAACCCTTTGCAGATCCGCTCCACCGCTCAGCAGCCAGCAATCCCAGCTGCGGCGCAGAAGTGTCCGCTCAATACAACAAGGCATGCCAGATTCCAATCCTGACAGCCCAACAGACCCTGATGCTGAGTGCCTCAAGTCCCCATACCGGGTGGGCATCATAACTACAAATGCGCTGCCTTCCACCACAGCGGCGAAACGCCTCTCGATCCTCAGAGTTGATCCCGACGACGAGTGGTGTGCTGTCCTCACAGTTAACAAGGCTCGCATCCGGTTCAAACTGGACACCGGTGCATCAGCGAACCTCATCTCAAAATCCGAGCTCGACACCACCCGCGCCAGACCAAGCATTCTTCCACCGGCCTGCCAGCTCCTTGACTACAATGGCAATGCCATAGCTGCCAGTAGTTTGTGTCAACTAGCGGTATCCAATAAGGCGATCAAGGCGACGTTGCGGTTTGAAATCGTTGGGCCTGGCAGAGCATCCCTGCTCAGTGCTCGTGCCTGCAAGCTCCTGAACCTGGTTCAGCGCGTCCACACCACACAACCGACATAGATGACATTGTCACGCAGTACCACAGCATATTCGATGGAATGGGCACGCTCCCATACCAATATAAAATCCTGCTCAAGCCGAACGCCACCCCTGTAATTCATGCACCACGCCGGGTGCCGGCACCCCTCAAGGATCGTCTGAAGAAGCAATTACAGGACCTCCAAGACCATGGCATCATATCGAAGGTCACAGAGCCCACAGACTGGGTCAGCTCCATGGCCTGCATAAAGAAGCCGTCAGGGGAGCTTCGCATTTGCATTGACCCGAAGGATCTAAACCGCAACATCATGCGGGAGCATTACCCGACAACAAAACGTGAAGAGTTGACCAGTGAGATGGCTCATGCCAAATTCTTTACTAAGCTGGACGCCTCCAAGGGTTTTTGGCAAATACAGCTGGATGCGTCCAGTCGCAAGCTGTGCACGTTCAACACCCCGTTCCGTCGCTACTGCTACAACCGGATGCCCTTTGGTATCATATCTGCCTCCGAAGTATTTCACCGCATCATGGAGCAAATCATGGAGTGCATCGAGGGGGTGTGTGTATACATTGACGACGTAATCATCTGGTCCACAATGCCCCAGGAACACATCGCTCGCCTCAAGCAGGTATTCCAGAGAATTCATGAACATGGTCTCCAGCTCAACAGGGCCAAGTGCTCATTTGGTCAATCTGATATTAAGTTCCTAGGTGACCACATCTCGCGGCAGGGTGTGTAGCCAGATGCCGACATGGTCTCAGCGATCAACGCCATGAAGACCTCGGAGGACAAGAAGGCGGTCCTCCGCTTCCTCGGGATGGTCAACTTCCTCGGGAAATTCATTCCCAATATGGCATCCCACACCACGGCCCTCCGCCATCTCATCAAGAAGTCGACGGGATTCCACTGGCTGCCCACGCACGAAGAGGAATGGCGTGAGCTGAATGCAAAGCTCACCACAGCCCCGGTTCTAGCGTTCTTCGACCCAACCAAGGAAACCAAGATATCAACTGATGCAAGCCAGGACGGCATTGGGGCGGTGCCCCTTCAGCGAGATGACTCCTCATCCTGGGCTCCAGTGGCGTATGCCTCCAGGGCCATGACGCCCATTGAGCAACGGTTAAGAAGGAGTGTCTGGACCTTCTGACAGGGATAGTCAAGTTTCACGACTACGTTTATGGCCTGCCAAAATTCACAGTAGAAATGGACCACAGGCCTCTAGTCCATATAATCCAAAAGGATTTAAATGACATGACACCTTGGTTACAGCGAATTCTTCTTAAGCTACGCCGCTCCTGTCATAATATACACACAGGTATATGATGGTGCACAGACAGGCAGTGATTGACACACAGGATGACCAGTGAACACACAGAACACAGCAGCCAATCACCAGACAGGACACAACCACTATAAAGCCAGAGGGCACTAGTTTTCCCGCTCTCTTGGGATCCAGCCTCTGAGCAGTACTCCTCCAGCGGGACGAATCTTTCTCCTGGGCTCAGTCGCATATGCCTCTAGAGCCATGACACCTACTGAGCAACGATACACTCAGATTGAAAAAGAATGCCTGGGCCTCCTCACAGGGATTGACAAATTTCATGATTACGTGTATGGACTCCCCAAATTCACGGTCGAGACAGACCACAGGCCATTGGTTCACATCATCCAAAAAGACCTCAATGATATGATGCCACGGCTACAACGTATCCTCTTCAAACTCCGCCGCTATGATTTCGACCTGGTCTACACCCCGGGCAAAGAGCTCATTGTGGCCGACGCACTCTCTAGATCCATCACCACGCCATGTGAGCAGTCGGACTTTGTCTGTCAGATAGACGCCCAGGTGAAGTTTTGTGCATCCAACTTTCCAACCACTGATGAAAGGGTTGTGCAAATTCATCAGGAAACGGCCAGAGAAATCTTTACTCCAGCGGATAATGCAACATCTCACGGATGGTTGGCAAAAGGGGTAGTGTCCCCAGTTTTATAATATAAAGGACGATCTAGCGGTAGTGGATGGCATACTAATGAAGCTGGACAGGATAGTAATCCCACCGAGCATGCGAGAGCTGGTCCTCGGCCAAATTCACGAGGGTCACATGGGGGTCGAAAAGTGTTGCCGTCGAGCCCGAGAGGCAGTATATTGGCCAGGCATCAGTCAGGATATCGCCAACACGGTCCTCAGTTACCCAACGTGTCAAAGGTTCCAGCTGGCTCAGCCCAAAGAGACTCTACAGCCGCATGAACTGGTGTCCTCCCCATGGTCCAAAGTTGGTATCGATCTCTTTCATGCAAAGGGCCGAGACTATGTCCTCCTCGTGGACTACTTTTCCAACTACCCCGAGGTGGTCAGACTGACTGACCTCACATCAGCAACAGTCATCAAGGCATGCAAAGAGACTTTTGCCCATCATGGCATTCCACTTACAGTGATGACTGATAATGGCCCTTGTTTCTTCAGTCAGGAGTGGACGGATTTTTCCCGGCTGTACAATTTTACGCACGTCACTTCAAGCCCCCACTACCCCCAGTCGAATGGGAAGGCTGAAAAGGGGGTCCACATTGTTAAAAGACTTGTGCAAAGCTGCTGACTCGGGTTCGGATTTTAGCCTGGCGCTGCTAGCCTACAGGGCGACTCCTCTGTCCGCTGGCCTGTCCCCAGCACAGCTGCTAATGAACCGCACACTACGGACGACGGTGCCAGCTATCCACATCGCGGACCTTGACAATTTTCCGGTCTTGCAGAGGATGCAACAGTCTCGGTCTCAATGCAAGTCGGCGTACGACGCCCACGCCACAGATCTCCCTGCTCTGGCTCCTGCTGACCGAGTTCGTGTTCAGCTACCTGACGGTGGCTGGTCTGCCACGGCTGTGGTGGTTAAGCAAGTGGCCCCGAGATCGTTCCTCGTTCGCATGCATGATGGCTCTTTTCTTCGGCGTAATAGGCGGGCACTGCGGCTACTTCCACGCCCGCCACCTGAACGGGATGTCCCGCCTCGCATGCTGGTTCCTCAGGACCCTCCCTTCCACGAGGCCACCGATCTGCCAGTTCTTTTACCGACCTCTACATTGGAGGCAGTCCCGCCCGTTCCAGTGCAGGCGGCCCCTGACCCACCCTTGAGGCAGTCAACCAGAACTCGTCGCCTGCCGCAGAGACTGAATTTATAGACTGAATGTTGCATTACCTTGTGATCCGTTTACACATCTGTACATATTGTTTCGTCCTACTTTGTTATCTGCCCTCTATCTGCACTAGACACCTTCCCATGTGAATACGTTAACATACTTTGTATATAGTCAGGCTCTTGTACACACACACACTCACTATTTATTGACCTACACGCATTTTTTTAAATAAGTAAAAAAAGAAAAAGTGGGGGGGAGATGTCATAATATACACACAGGTATATGATAGTGCATAGACAGGCAGTGATTGACACACAGGATGACCAGTGAACACACAGAACACAACAGCCAGTCACCAGACAGAACACAACCACTATAAAGGGCAGCACGGTAGCAGAGTGGTTAGCACAATTGCTTCACAGCTCCAGGGTCCCAGGTTCGATTCCCGGCTTGGGTCACTGTCTGTGTGGCGTCTGCACATCCTCCCCGTGTGTGCGTGGGTTTCCTCCGGGTGCTCCGGTTTCCTCCCACAGTCCAAAGATGTGCAGGTTAGGTGGATTGGCCATGCTAAATTGCCCTTAGTGTCCAAAATTGCCCTTAATGTTGGGTGGGGTTACTGGGTTATGGGGATAGGGTGGAGGTGTGCAGTTGGGAAGGGTGCTCTTTCCAAGATCCGGTGCAGACTCGATGGGCCGAATGGCCTCCTTCTGCACTGTAAATTCTATGAATCTATGAAAGCCAGAGGGCACTAGTTTTCCCGCTCTCTTGGGATCCAGCCTCTGAGACAGTCAAAGCTCATGAGCAGCTAGAACATACATCATGTGGTAGTAAGATAATCTGGTCAGGTCAGCCTCAGGTCTCCAGTCAAGTCAGCATAGAGTCAACCCACAGTTAAAGTATGTGTGATAGTTCAATAAAATCGAGTTGCATTTCTTCAAGTGTTGGAAGCCTGTCTCTCTCACTGCTGCAGTAAACGCAGTCCTCGCAGACCCGGCATACCCAACACATCAGCTACGACTTCGAACTTGTCTACACGCCAGGCAAAGAGCTGATCGTTGCAGATGCCCTCTCCAGGTCCATTACCACACCGTGTGAACAAAGTGACTTCATCTGCCACATAGAAGTGCAAGTGCAATTGTGTGCCACCAACCTTCCAGCCTCTGACGAACGGGTGGTCCAAATTCGTGAGGAGACGGCCAAGGATCCTCTGCTGCAGCGTGTGATGCAGCACCTTACCAATGGCTGGCAGAAGGGCCAATGTCCCCAGTTTTATAACGTAAAAGACGACCTGATGGTGGTGGAGGGAATCCTTCTGAAACTCGACAGGATCGTAATTCCTCAGAGCATGCGGGCTATGGTGCTGGGCCAGCTCCATGAGGGTCACCTTGCGGTCGAGAAATGCCGACGCAGAGCTCGGGAGGCGGCCTATTGGCCGGGCATCAGCCAGGACATTGCCGACACAGTCCTCAACTGCCCTACCTGTCAGAAGTTTCAACCAGCTCAACCCAAGGAAACGCTGCAGCAGCACGAGGTCATGACCTCTCCGTGGCCAAAGTAGGTGTAGACCTTTTCCACGCCATGGGGCGTGACTGTGTACTCCTGGTCGACTACTTCTCCAGTTACCCAGAAGTGGTGAAACTGTCCGACCTCACGTCGAAGGCGGTAATCAAAGCCTGCAAAGAAACGTTTGCCAGTCATGGGATTCCGCTCACGGTAATGAGCGACAACGGTCCTTGCTTTTACAGCCAGGAATGGTCTGATTTTGCACAGATCTACAACTTCCGTCATGTAACCTCCAGTCCCCACTACCCGCAGTCAAACGGGAAGGCCGAGAAAGGGGTCCATATTGTAAAGCGGTTGTTGTGCAAAGCTGCAGACTCAGGCTCCGACTTCAACCTGGCAATGCTGGCATACAGGGCAAACCCACTGTCCACTGGGTTGTCTCCAGCGCAGATGCTCATGAATCGCACGCTGAGGACTGAAGTTCCAGCCATCCACATTCCTGACCTTGACCACCTCACGGTCCAACAGAAAATGCAGCAGGCACGGGCCGAACAGAAAGCCACGTACGATGCTCATACCGCGGATCTACCCGAGCTGGCCCCCAGTGATCATGTTCGTGTCCAGTTGCCTGAGGGCGGCTGGTCAGCCACAGCTGTTGTGATCAAACAAGATGCCCCAAGATCGTTCCTTGTCCGCATGGCTGATGGCTCCCTGCTACGGCGCAACAGACGGGCACTGCGAAGAGTTCCACGCCCGATACCTGACCGAAGTGCCCCGCCGCCTACGATGCCTCCTCCGGACGTACTCTACCACGAGGCCACCGATCTACCAGCTATCCTGCCAGCTCATGCGACCACCGCGATGGCAGCGATCGCGCCTATCCAAGTGCAGGCGGCTCCTGATCCACCTCTGCGGCGATCGACATGGATTCGTCGCCCACAAAAAGACTAAATCTATAGACTGAACTCTTGTACATTTTGTGACTTCATCGCTTTAACCTCTGTAAATATTGTTTCGTTTGCCATGTATCTGCACTATCAACACCTTCCTATGTATATACGTTCATCTAGACACCTTTTGTATTATAGTCAGGCATATATATTTATATACGCTCACACACCCTTGTATTTATTTATCTAAAAAAAAAAGGGGGGGGAGATGTCATAATATCTACTCATGTATATACTGAAGTGCAGACAGGCAGTGATTGACACACAGGATGACCAGTAAGCACACAACACAGTGCAGCCAATCACCAGACAGGACACTACCACTATAAAGCCAGAGGGCACTAGGTTTCCCGCTCTCTCGGGACCCAGCCACTGAGACAGTCAGAGTCCACAAGCTAGCACAGTGCAAACACCATGCGGTAGCTAGTAAGTCTGGTCAGGCTAATACAAGGTCTCCAGTCAGTTCAGTATAGCGTCGACCCACAGCTGAACATGTATATCAGTTCTATCATTGAATAAAACAGTGTTGGATCTTCTCCAGTGTTAGACGTCTGCTTCTAGCTTCCCTGCATCAAGTGCAGTCCACGTCAAACCAGTCAGCCTAACACATCAGTCTTCTCCATCAGTGAGTTGTTTCATTGTCCACCGCCATTCATGGCTAAATGTAGCAGGACTGCAGAGCTTTGATCTGATCCGTTGGTTGTGGGGTCGCTTAGCTCTAACTATTTCTCGCTATTTGGCACGCTTGGGCAGCACGGTCACATAGTGGTTAGCACAGATGCTTCACAACTCCCGGGTCCCAGGTTCTATTCTCTGTGCGGAGTCTGCACGTTCTCCCCGGTTTCCTCCAGGTGCCCTGGTTTCCTCCCACAGTCCAAAGATGTGCAGGTTATGTGGATTGGCCATACTAAATTGCCCTTAGTGTCCATAAAGGTTAAGTGGGGATTACGGGGATTAGGTAGATACGTGGGCTTGAGTAGGGTGCTCTTTGTAAGGGCCGGTGCAGACTCAATGGGCCAAATAGCCTCCTTCTGCACTGTAAATTCTATGATCTATGAAATAGTCTAGGTTGACAGGTATGCCTGGTGTGAGGCAGCACGGTGGTGCGGTGGTGAACATTGCTGCCTCACGGTGCTGACGTGCCAAGTTCAATCCCAGCTCTGGGTCACTGTCTGTGTGGAGTTTGCACATTCTCCCAGTATTTGCATGGGTTTTACCCCCACAACCCAAAGACGTGCAAGGTAGATGGATTGGCCACGCTAAATTGCCCCTTAATTGGAAAAAATGAATTGGGTACCCGAAATTTATAAAAGAAAAGGTATGCCTGGAGATGCTCCTGTTATGCCATCAAACACTCTTCCTTTTAACAATGTTGAACCCCTGGCTTGGTAGTCACATCAGAGCAGGGGTTGTATACAATTCGGCTTCTGCTGATGGCCCACAATGCCTCTTGAGTTGCTAGATCTTTTCAAAGTCTATCCCTGTTAGCATGGCAGTAGTGCCACACAACATGATGGAGGGTATCCTCATTGTGAAGACAGGACTTTGTCTCCAAAAGGACTGTGCAGTGGTCTTCTACCGTCCGATACTATCATGGACAGGTGGATCTGTGGCAGGCAGGTTGATGAGAATGAGGTCAAGTGTGTTTTCCGCTCTTGTTGGTTCCCTCATCTCCTGCCGCAGTCACAGTTTAGTAGCTATGTCTTTTGGACCTGGCCAGACTGGTCTGTGGTGTACTACCAAGCCATTCTTGGATATTAAAGCCCCCTGCCCAGAGTACGTTCACAGGGGCTGTTTAGTACAGGGCTAAATTGCTGGCTTTGAAAGCAGACCAAGGCAGGCCAGCAGCACGGTTCAATTCCTGTACCAGCCTCCCCGAACAGGCGCCGGAATGTGGTGACTAGGGGTTTTTCACAGTAACTTAATTTGAAGCCTACTTGTGACAATGAACGATCTTCATTTCATTTCATTTCATGTTCTGCACTCTTGCCACCCCAGTGCTTCTTTGAAGTCCTGTTCAACATGGAGGAGTATTGATTCATCAGTTCAGTGAGGACCATACGTGGTAATCCACAGGAGATTTCCTTACCTATATTTGACCTACTGCCATGAGAATTCATGGGGCTCGGTGTCAATGTTAAGGACTCCCTCCCCACTCACGACTGTGCCACCACCTCTGCTGGGTCTGGCCTGTCGGTGAAACAGGACATACCCAGGAATGGAGATGGTAGTGTCTGGGATGTTGTCTGTAAGGTATGATGTCAGCCTGTTGCTTGGCTAGTCTGTGAGACAGCTCTCCCAGTTTGGGCACCAGCCTCCAGATGTTACTGAGGAGGACTTTGCAGGGTCGATAGGACTGGTGTCTAGTCCGATCCCAGGTGGGCCGTTTGATTTCATTCCATGTTGTTTCCTTTGTAGCGTTTGAATTCAACTGAGTGGCTTGCTCGGCCATTTCATAGGAAATTTAGGAGTCAACAACATTGCTGTGAGTCTGGAGTCACACGTAAGCCAGACCAGGTAAGGATGGCAGGTTTACTTCCCTATTGGATATTAAAAACCAGGTGGGTTTTTACAACAATCGTCAATGGTTTTATGGTCACCATTAGCCGTTTAATTACAGATGCTTCATTAAGTTTTTATTTCCCACCATCTTCCATGGTGGGTTTCAAATCCAGGTCCCCAAAACATTTCCCTGTCAAGCGACCATACCATTGCACCACTGCCTCCCCCAAAATTATGCTTTCCCTTAGTGTTTTGCATTCCAAATTCCAGGCCAGGTTTTTCAAATGACAATTTTAAACAAAGCTTCCACTCCACTTTTAACAGTAAATCCAGTCCAGGATTTTATACCAACTACTTTCGATTTTCTTTGGCTTGGCAGCTGTGCAAGCTGCTCAGAATTGCTTTATCTATTGCTTTCCAGACTGTATTAAAATGGCGTCAGACATTTAATTTACCTCAGAAGTCTGCTGTCCCACTTTAAATCTGGTTACTGCAATTGTCTCTTTAACTCAGAACACTTTGTTTACTCTTCCTTGAATTCTTCTGAACAATACCTTGGTCTCTTTTCACCTAATTCCAGTCATCTTAGATATTCTTTCTGTCCAATTCCCTGGTTATCTGGGCTGTAACTTGTACTTTAGGAAGCCAGCCCCTATGCAGCTTCTGTCCTGGCCAATCATCTGGCAAAATTGAGAGATGTTTACCCCCCCGAATTCCTGTCTCAAACTGCAAAGAAGTAAATTAAACTAAAACTTAAAGCTTCTCTACCTTACAAGGCCCCTTTTTGCTTCGCATCCAGTGCTGGTTTATTAGTCCTCTCAAAAGAGGATATTGGAGCACAATAGAATGTTGGAATTGAAACCAAACTGTAGGTTTTATTCTTTCAGGCACAGAAATATTAGTAAACCCACCTAAATTTATACCATGGGTGCGATGTAATGAAAAAAACCCAGAGTCCCGTTGTGGGGGGCTTTCGCGGGTTGTTTTCTGGAAACGACCCCGCTATAGAACGGGACTCTGGTTTTTTTTAAGCCGAAGCCAGGAGGTCCGTCCAAGTCTGCACTTACCTTAATTTCCTGCACTGAGTAGCTCCACTCGCCAGTGCAGGAGTGCAGGAAGAGATCGTAAAAATAGCGCCCCAATCTCTCGATTCACCAACGGGAACCTTAGAGCACCCCCCCACCCCCCCCACCCATCCCCCCCCCACCCCCCCCTAGGGTGCCTGACTGCACACTTAAATATACAAATTTAGGTCCCGCCCAATGTAGGCAAGATCCAGATCACAACACCTCATGAGATTGTTAGATCTCGCGAGAGGCCATTAAATCTCGCCCCTTATTTCTAACGTTTACCAACGCAAATATAAATCCCTTAAAACTATCTTTGCTGACCTAACACTAGCCATTCAGTTCCCTATCAGCTTGCCACACTTCACCCCATCTCGGGATTGAATGGGTCCACCCAAATACACTCCACTTGTCTCTTTTAATGGCGGTACCTCTCTGTGCCCCTATGTTTTAACATTTCCCTGCAACCAACAGCAACAAAAATGAAGGACTTGTTTTCTACAATGCCTTTCACAACCTTAAAGCCCCCCCAAATACTTTAAAGTCAATGAAGCGCTTTATGAATTATTGTCATTTCTGTAATGTAAGTGTTGTGACGGTGGATTGGTTCCTCGTTAAGCTATCTGGAGGCATGTATTTTTAAATAGATACAATTCATTGGCAACTCATAACCATGCACATATCCCAGGTACTGCCATGCATGGGTGCTGTTTTCATGCTGCCTCCTTCTAGACACTACTCCACAGTCTACTATCACGTGAATCTCCACATTATACGGTGGATGGTATTGTTCTCCAGTCCCACATTAACTCTTGCTTAACTGAACACACTCATGTTGCGTACTGCTAATGCTTAAAGGCACGATTAACAGTAAGAATCAGCTAATTTGTGGTAAACACGCAAACAGCAATGTGATCACGAGGAGGCCATCTGTTTCAGTGATGCCTGTAATGATATGTATAGTACCAGTGTAGTGAAGAGTTAACATCTGAAACTATGTGTAAATCAACCACTAGATGGCGTTACTAATTCACTGTACATAAGACAGCATCTCTCGGAATTCTGGGAGAAGTTGAAGAGAACATGATGAGAGCAGAGTGAGAATTGAATGTAGAGACATAGCACGAGGTCAAGTCATAGTATAGTTTAATAGTTATATAGAAGATTGATTGCTGTACCACAGATTCAGTATCATTAGTTTAGTATCTGTAACTCAGTAGAGTGTGCAAACTTCATTTAGTTTAGTAGTGTATAATAATTGTTTTTTTGATTCAAACTTCTTGGGCTGGATTCTCCGCTGGCAGGATTCTCCGTTTTGCCAGCAGCCCGGGGGTTTCCCGACGGCGTGGGGCTGCCCCACAACGGGAAACCCCATTGACCGGCCGGTGTAACGGAAAATCCTGCCAGCTGGTCGAGGCAGAAAAGTGGTGCGGCGGGGCGGAAAATCCAGCCGCTTATTTTTCTATTCTTTGTCAACACTACATATCTGGCTATCTCGGAGTAAAAGGCAAGGAATATAACACTGCCGACTAAGGACACGGTAGCATTGTGGATAGCACAAATGCTTCACAGCTCCAGGGTCCCAGGTTCGATTCCGGCTTGGGTCACTGTCTGTGCGGAGTCTGCACATCCTCCCCGTGTGTGCGTGGGTTTCCTCCGGGTGCTCCGGTTTCCTCCCACAGTCCAAAGATGTGCGGGTTAGGTGGATTGGCCATGCTAAAATTGCCCACAGTGTCCAAAATTGCCCTTAGTGTTGGGTGGGGTTACTGGGTTATGGGGATAGGGTGGAAGTGTGGACCTTGGGTAGGGTGCTCTTTCCAAGAGCCGGTGCAGACTCGATGGGCCGAATGGCCTCCTTCTGCACTGTAAATTCTATGATTCTATGACACTGGGGAAAATACCCCTGCTCGACTTCGAAATAGCACTGAGGTATTTTATGCCTACCTGAGAGAGCAGTTGGGGTCTCAGTAGGAGGCCTCATTCTGAAGATAGCATCTCCGACAGTGCTGCACTCTCCTTCCGTACTGCACTGCAGTCCCAAACTGGACTCGGAAGTGCAGTGAATGGCGCAGCAGGGTCGATGGGCCGAATGACCCACGCCTGCTCCTATTTCTTATGTTCTTATGAAATCCCCGATACTCAACCTTGTGAGCGATCCAGCCTTGTTGTAGAGAGGTTTGAGTGGCCTCTCAGCAGAATGGAAAGACTGCAGAAATAAGGGCCGGGATTCTCCATCCTGGGGACTTAGTCCTCACGTCGGCGCGAAAACCGGTGCCAATGACTCCGGCGTCAATAGGCCCCCAAGGTGAGGAATTCACACCTGTCTCGGGGGCTAGGTGGACGCCGGAGGGGTTGGCGCCGCTCCAGCTGGCGCCGAAGGAACTGCGCGAGTTCACGCATGCGCAGAATGGCCGTCGTATTTTGGCGCACGTGCAGGGGGTTCTCTTTTCCGCACCGGCCATGGCAGAGCCCTACAGGTGCCGGCACGGAAGGGAGACATGCCCCCACGGCACAGGCCTGCCCACAGATCGGTGGGCCCCGATCACGGGCCAAGCCATCGTGGGGGCCTCCCCGGGGTTGGATCCCCCCTCGCTGCCCCCCCCGCCCCTCCCCCGAGGACCGCCCACGCCGACTTACCTGCCAGGTCCCGCCGTGTGGGACCATGTGCAACCCACGTCAGCGGGACTGGCCAAAAACGGACCGCCGCTCGACCAATCGGGGCCCGGAGAATCGCCGGGGGGGGGGGGGGGGGCGCTGCCAACGGCCCCCAACCAGTGTGGCGTGAGTCCCGCCCCCGCCCGGGAAACGGTACCGGAGTATACGGCAGCCGGTCGGCGGGCGGCGGGGCGGGATTTGCGCTGCCCCCCGGGGATTCTCCGACCCAGCAGTGGGTCGGAGAATCCCACCCCTAGAGTGGAACAATCAAAGGACTTTAACTTGAAATTCTCTGGTCCCTTCTAACTGCCAAAACAGCATTTTACAAGATCCTACTTGGCAAGTGAAGACTGTTCATAACTTGAGTGAATTGCTTTAAAACATAGTGCAACAGTTTAACTACCAGCCAATGCCTTAATACTATAATCATGTGGAAATAGTGGAAACTCGGGGGAATTTGTTCACTTATTTAAGGTCTCTGTACGGACAAGGCTCTGCAGTTTACAATCTGATCCTGCAACATGTAACAATGTGACATTAATATTTGGCTCATAGCTAAATGCTGTCAATTCAGAGAAACTGTTTAAAACCACGCTGGGCTTTACACAATACCTAAAACTAGCTCGGACTCCAACATATATAAAACACCATGAGCAGCAGGACTGAGATGTGAGCCTGAAGTCAGGGAGAGGGGGGTGGGGGTGGCGGGGGGGGCGGTGATGTTGGGAGACTCAAATCCCCACACTCAACTGCAATACAAGAGCAGGCAAGTGAGCTGACAGAAATCTCAAGAGGATGGCTAAACTGTGCATTGAGAATTAACTGTGTGTTTCATTACGGCACAGAGTTCTTATTCCAAATCTATAGACAGCAGAGCATTACGATTTGGAATGTAGACTGTCATGATATGCCAACATGCAACCAATGAACACTCAGAATAGGACACAACTAATGGGCAGTCAGGACACTCCGAGGTGGCATCACCACAAGGGGGCATGACAGAAACACTATAAAAGGGATGAGGCACTCACACCTTGCCTCTTTCCACAGACAGACATCTAGAGAGTTAGACAGGGTTGATCAGCAGCATCACACCCCAGCACGTGGCTTAGAGCAAGCTGGTACAGTTAGACTGAGTTACTACAGTTAGATTAGCAGAGAGTTGAACTCATTTGAGAACTGTGTTAATAGTTCAATAAACACGTTGAACTCATTTCAGAGTCTGGAGCATCCTTGAGTTGAGACTGCATCAAGTAGCAGCCTGTGTTATCCGAAGCAGCATAATACAACATGATACCAGGAGTGACTGTTCAATCTATTTAGTTCAACTCAGCAAGATCCGTGACAACCAGCTACTGAATACAGGCACAATGGACAAGATTCAGGCGCCTCATCAGCTCAGGACCATCGGCAATCTTAGTGCCAACTGGTGATCATTCAAGCAGAAATTTCAACTATACGTGGAAACATCCAACCTCAATGGCGCGACCGATGTGCGGAAGATAGCTCTTCTACTTACCACTGCAGGCAACCATGCGATCGAGATCTTCAACTCCTTTCACTTTTCCGAAGGGCAGGACAAAACGAAGTACCAAACCATCCTGGACAAATTCGACAGCCACTGCGAGGTGGACACCAACAAAATCTTCAAGCGCTACATCTTCACGCAGAGGATGCAAGGTAAAGACGAATCCTTCAACTCCTCACTAACTAACCTGAGACTGCTAGCGCAATCCTGCAACTTTGGTGATATCACTGACTCCATGATCAGAGACAAAATTGTTTTTGGAGTCTACTCTGATCCTTTGCGAGAGCAATTGTTGAAAATCAAGCACATTACCCTGTCAGTCGCAATTGAAATGTGTACTGTGCATGAGCACTCTAAAAATCGTTATTCACAGTACAAAACGGCAGAAAGTGAAAAACAAGCTTCCCACGAGGTGGAGAGTGTTCAGGCCATCTCCCGGATGGAGCGCCTCGGTATTGACGAAAGCGGCCATTTAGTGTGCTCTTCCCGGGCCCGACGCATGCGCAATGCCATCAGGAACACGGAGTGGCCGACAACCGCAGTGCGCAGGTGCAGACGTCCGAGAACCGCACCGCGCATGCGCAACGACCCACTGAGCGCGGCATGACCTGTGCGAACTGCGGCACCGCCCATTTAAAAAAAAACTGCCCTGCAAGAGGCAAACGCTGGTTAAACTGTGGGAAACCAAATCACTGTGCAGCCCTGTGCAGATCTGCGCCACCAGTCAGGAGCCAGCACTCCCAATTCCGACAGCGGCGCATCGGAAGTGTGCAACACCGAATGCATGACTCTGATCCAGGCAGTGCGACGGATCCAGATGATGAATATCTGGACAACACTTACCGAGTGGGCATCATTACAAAGTGCGAATACGCCACATCGGACACATCGCAAGTCCAATCAATCCTGGCCGTGGATTCCTAGGACGAATGGCATGCAGTGATGAAGGTCAACCACTGCCCCATCCAGTTCAACTGGACACAGGTGCCTCTGCACATGGCTTAGAGCAATCTGGTACAGTTAGACTGAGTTACTACAGTTAGATTAGCAGAGAGTTGAACTCATTTGAGAACTGTGTTATAGTTCAATAAACACATTGAATTCATTTCAGAGTCTGGAGCATCCTTGAATTGTGACTGCATCAAGTAACAGCCTGTGTTATCCGAAGCAGCATAACACAACATAGATGGCTTGAAGAACGAATTTGGGCCCTTTCGCTTCATGTTTTTGCACAGGGAAAGCTGCCTCCCTTTACCACTTGGCTGCTTTACACTCCATTTGGGAGCCTGTCTCTATTCGCGCCAAGACCGTAACCCCAAGTGGTCCAATATTGTATCGTAGGTTTTTATGTTACTGGAGTAACGATGTAGAGGCCTGAGTTAATAGACCAGGGAATGTGAGTTTGAGTCACACCATGGGTGATTTGATAACTTGAATTCCGTTGAAAATAAACGTGGAATTAAAAAGTTGGTGTCACTAAATGTGACTGTGAAATTCTCTGGATGAAATTGGAGATGAGTCGTACACCAACCCTCCACCCCACTCCCCCAACCCCTCTGCCAAAGAGATGCTGCGTGGGATTTGCCAGGAGCTGTGGCGTTCCAATGGGCAATGGCCCTACTCCCAGCACATTCCAAAATTGTCTCCGACCGAGTTATAGCCGGAGACTTTGGATAGTTCTAGCTTACTCAGCAGGAAATAATTACCGAGGAAATATTAAACTGATTAAGACCTCATCTAAAACCTGTGTAACTATGCAACTGATCTCCCCAGGCGCTCACATTGACCACCCAAACCTGAGCTGATAAGCTCCTGTCACCTAAATCCCCCATCCCGATCCAACCTGACTACCCCTCACCACTGACTCACCCCCCCCCCCCCCCCCACTACAACACCCCAACTCCTAACTGAGCTGATTACCCCTCAACTGCCTGACTCTCCCCCTGAACCCCCAACTCTCTCCCCCCACCCCCCCCGACGACCTGGCCTGACCTGACAAGCCCCCACCACTTGACTTTTCTCCCTCAACCCAAACCAACACTCAATCAACCGGCCGACTGTCATGACTAGACCCCATCACCCTACATTCCCCCTCCCGCTGGCACCTGGACTAGCCCTTGACCTGACCTTACCCAGTCTCACCACTCAACTGCTCCAACCTGACCTGACCTCACCACCCTTCTCACCTACCCAACTGTTGCCTCACCCATTTACCTGACCCGCCCTACCCTCTTACACATCCTACCCATTTAGCCACTCGCCTTCTCTCTGTAGATTTTCAAAGAAGCTTTGGGATATATAAACCCTTTTAATAAGCAGAATGCAGCAGCTAATGCCTTAAAATGGGAGGCGGGGAAGGGTATGGTTTTCCTGACTGAGTTTTACAGGATCCGCCATTTAAAGATTTCCCTGAAAGATCGGAGGAAGGTAAATGGGTATTTTTTTCTCTGTTCAGGAAATAAAGATTCTGACCCTGAATTGAAGATTCAAACCCTCATGACCTTACCCAGTTCAGCCTAGACTTGGCTCCACTCTTAGTCTGGAATGAGAAAGCAGTACAAACTGGGAAATATGATTCCTCGTCCAAACTGGTCTTGTATACTTTAAAATGGAGGGTTTTTGATACTTAAAAATGGAACCCCAGTAAAAAACGAGAAATAGGAATACAGATCCGAATTGCTTTTCCCTATCGGGAGATGAACCTATTTGAATCTTCACTGGTCGTTTGTAGCCTATTAAGTTAATTAGTTTTGAATTGATTTATTTATTGTCACATGTACCGAAGTACAGTGTAAAGTATTTTTCTGCGGCCAAGTAAACGTACACAGTACGTACACAGTGGACAAAGAAAAGTAGATAGTTACAGTGAATGCGAAAAAGTACGCAGTATAGCGACACATAAATAATTAGTCACAGTATGGAACAAGGGCAAAATAACAAAGCAAATATAGCGTTGTGAATAGTGTCTTATAGGGAACAGATCGCTCCAAGGGAGAGTCGTTGAGGAGTCTGGTAGCTGTGGGGAAGAAGCTGTTCCTAAGTCTGAATGTGCAGGTCTTCACACTTCCGTATCTTCTGCCTGATGGAAGGGTCTGGAAGAGGGCAAAGCCTGGGTTGGTGGGGTCTCTGACAATACTGTCTGCCTTCCTGAGGCAGCAGGTGGTGTAGACAGAATCAATGGGAGGGTTATATCAGTTGCCACATTGAACAATTCCAGACTATACTCACCACCACCACATCACCACCACCTCCTTCTATGGGCATATGGGCAGCTAGGAAGGAGTAATTGATGTTGCCTTTCCAACATAGAATCCCTACAGTGCAGAAGGGGGCCATTTGGCTCATCGCCTCTGCACCGACCTTCTGAAAGAGCACTCTACCCCACCCCTTCCCCGTAACCCTACCCAACCTTTGGATACTAAGGGGCAATTTAACATGACCGTTCACCCTAACCTGCACATCTTTGGACTGTGGGAGGAAACAGGAGCAACGGGATAAAACCCACGCAGACCCAGGGAGAACATGCAAACTCCACACAGTCACCCAAGGCCAGCATTGAAACCGGATCCCTGGTGCTGTGTACCCCCACCTGAAAAGCTAATAGCAGTTTTCTTCTTAAATGGGTCAGATAACTGGCAGGCAAATTCCAACAAAGCCCAGTTCCACAAGAAGATTAAATGTTATATTGGTGGTTAAGGGATGCGGTGGGGTAGCATTGGCCTGGAGAGGGACTTGTTCTGTCTACCATTACTAATTGAAGTGAACAAATAATACAGAGAGCTTCCTTGAAGATATTCTCTCTCTGGTCGTGGTTGTTTAGCTCCAATAAACTGTGCAGTGTAGAAGCAAGTACGAAAGTGAATTTTTCTGGCCTGTGGCTATATTAATATCAGCAGGAAGAGTTGATTCAATGAATTCCCTTTGCTGTCGGGAGTCTGTGCGCACAGTAACTCTGTGTCTGACAATCATCAACACTGTGCCTGCTATTATCCAATATGGAACTGCGATGTGCTTAGCCAACTGCTGGCCCAAACAAAGTGGCTCTTAGATATCAATGCAGTACTTGTCTATGAGAGATTGCACTTCTTTTGGCTACTGGCTTCCCCAGACAAAGAGAAATGATGGACAAGAAAAGAACAGAGTGTCCACCAAACCAGCCCCATAGTCATGGTGGTCCATGTGCCCTTCTGCAATCATAAAATGTCCCGGGAGGTGAGAGAAAGAAATCTCCTGTTCAGAAAGAGGAGCGGAAAATTCAACCCGATTGCCTCAGACAATGCTGACTATTCTTGCATTAGCTATCATTTACGGTTTACAAGATATAATCGCTGCCTCCTGCCCTCGTAAAGACCAAGAGATTCCGCAGCCACTGATCAGTCAGTAATATATTTCAACGCTTCTATAGTCTCTAGAAAAAGAAAATGCCACCAATGTCTAACTCCTTTCCAAAATCCAGTCTACTCCTCCTCCTACGCCACCATTTTCATAGCTGACCTCCTACACTTCCCAAACTGAAATGATTGATGGGGAGACTTACCATGCATGTGATGAAGTGGAGAGAAGGCATAGGTTCCAACGTTTTTGTGCCAATACTTGCCCCCATGTGAAAGCAAGGTGAATATCCATCATCTGCACTGGGAGGCAAGCATTTTTTTCTTGAACATTGCTGAAAAGAGAGACGCGTTGCCAAATCTTTTCACCTTGCACTCATCAGGACAAACCCAAGAATGCCAAATTTCAAAAAATCACTACCACTTGTACAACAGGACAAAAGGGTGCTGGTATAAAATGTTGTGGTCATTTGAAATTTGGCATCTTTACATTTGTCCTGATAAGTGGAAGATGAAAAGCTTCAGCAACATGTTTCTCTTTTCAGCAACTATCAAGTGACTATTTTATTCCTTGCAGTCCATGTTATGACATTAATGAATGATACAGGAGCAGGTCTTCTGTTATGGGCTGGTAGGTTAATGGCTCCCACACATTAAGATCCGGTTGGTGGTAATTGCCGTGCAAACCAAATGCCAAATGGGAAACTTGACAAGCTTTTCACAACTATTTTGTTCTTGCATTTTCACCATGAGATGATATATACACTGAAGTCAGTAGCCAAAAATTCTGGTAATACTTTTGGGGATTATAGATGATAAATTAAAACAATTATTAACAAAAGAAAAGAAAGTTAATACACACAAGATTAAACATACAAAGCCAAAATTAGTGTCACAGAACATTTCCCCCCAAAATTTCTACTTGGTTAAACTCATAAATAAATATTCCTTTAGGCAACACTCCCTTATAGATATTTAATTTATAAAATCCAGTAATGTTACACCCAGACAAATTCACTGTTATTGTAGGGAACGCATGTCTTGTATCCTCTCATTTCTGCTCTGCTGTGGAAAATCAAGAAAACGTAATGCAAAACCTGCTTTCTGAAAAACAGACACTTTTTCTGGGTTAGCTGGAAATCTGCCTCGCATTGCCTTTTCACAGTTCTTTCTCAGCTCAGAACAGCAGTCCCAGAGCTCTTACATGGCCACTCCAAACACAGACCTCACATAGAACATAGAACACACAGTGCAGAAGGAGGCCATTCGGCCCATCGAGCCTGCACCAACCCACTGAAGCCCTCACACCCTATCCCCGTAACCCAATAACCCCTCCTGACCTTTTTGGTCACTAAGGGCAATTTATCATGGCCAATCCACCTAACCTGCATGTCTTTGGACTGTGGGAGGAAACCGGAGCACCCAGAGGAAACCCACGCAGACATGGGGAGAACGTGCAGACTCCGCAAAGACAGTGACACAGTGCGGAATCGACCCTGGAGCTGTGAAGCCACAGTGCTATCCACTTGTGCTACCATGCTGCCCACATCTCTCCTTCCAATGTCGTTTTCTCTTTAACTTGATTCCATTGTCCTTCTTTGAAACTTACCTTTGCCAGAATATGAATATCTTTCATGTTCTTCTTATTGCTCCCACTTTCAGGTCAAATGAAATGTAGCAACCTTGCCTTATTTATTTATGACCGTTTCCAAGATATAAACCCTTTTTACTCCCCTTTTAAATATAACAGCTAAAAAGCTTGTCTCCTCATACAAATTTCCATCCACTGTTTATTTACTTGTATAAGATTCAACTAGGCCAAATTTACTTCAAATGTCTGCCTTTCACACCAAAACCCCTTTGAGGTCCAAACCTTGCAGCCCAACGGTCATCAATTTAATTAAATTAGTCACGCACACACACACATATATACACAAATGGACAAACACACACAGACAAACCAGCCTGCTTCACAGAATAATGATGAAGAAGCATGCAGACCAGCCAATGGTTTGATTGAATGGCAAAAACAGGCCAGGGGTGCTGAATGACTTGATTCCTGTTCCTAATCCTGCTTTTGGAATCACCAGATAATCCTAAGAACAGAAAATTACCTCCTCACCCTCCACCCCAGTTAACGCCCCTCCCCCTCACAGCACTGATCCCCTCATTATAAATATGTCACAGTAGCACGGCGGTTAGCACTGTTGCTTGACAGTTCCAGGGTTTGATTCCCGGCTTGGGGCACTGCCTGCATGGAGTCTGCACGTTCTCCCTGTGTCTGCGTGGGTTTCCTCCGGGTGTTCCGGTTTCCTCCCACAGTCCCGAAAGACATACTGTTAAGGTGATTTGGACATTCTGAACTCCCCCTCTGTGTACCCGCGCTGGAATGTGGTGACTAGGGGCTCTTCACAGTAACTTCATTGCAGCGTTAATGTAAGCCTGCTTGTGACAATAATAAAGATTATTATTATCTGAAGTATGCAATAGTCCAGACTTTAGGCAATCTTTCTTTCCCTCAGAAGGTTATGAACCCGTGGATTGAGTTGCTGATAGGGTTGCCGACTGTGATTGAATGTATTTCTCGAGGTTTCATCACGACTTGCCCCCAAGCTCCAGCCACTATTTGGCCAGTATATCCATTCTTGTGACGCACTGCCTTCCTACGCCAATTGGAAAGCAAAACAAATCATTGCCCAATTGGATGATGCTTGAGTATCAATCAAATAGTCTCTCCCTCCCTACACTCCCCCCCGGCCGCTCCCCCCACACACACACACGCACTCCTACCTCTCCCCCCCGCCCAACCCCATTTCCTATATTTCATGTATCTGGTAGAAAGAAATGTTCAAAGAAAATTTTAAAACCATATTTTTATGTCCTCATGATTTTTACCCAGGGTTGTGCACAACGGTTTCCTGGGGATTGAGCTTGAATTCCTGGAGGATTGGCAACCCTAGTTGCTTGTTCCGTGGTGATGCTGATTCTCTCTGCCATTAAAGGCTCTCTGCCTTTAAGAGACCAGTCCCTGCTTCGGGAAGCAATTAAATCATGAAGAAGGTGGCAGTCACTAACACTTGGTCCAAGCGACTGGAGGAAATGAAAGAGGATTTTCTTTTCAGAGAGCTTTCCTCGGGATTGTTGCCGCTCCCAGGAGGGAACTTATAGGGAGCAAGTGTGGCCAGGGAGTGAGAGAGAAAGAAAGTGGTCATGATGCGGAAACCATTGTGAATGTTGGATAGGCTTAATAGGCCAGCTGGTCTTTCTCCTGCTGGCCAATTCCAGATGCCCGCGGTGACCCATCAGTCAATGAAACGACCGCCCCTCCCCCCTCCACTGCCCTCTCAGAATCACAGAATAATGACCTTTTATTATCTCTTACCAGCTGCAAGCATAAAATGTATCTGGAGAAGCTGCCAAACACCAGCATCATCATCCCTTTCCACAACGAGGGTTGGTCATCTCTCCTGCGGACAGTGCACAGTGTCGTCAGCCGCTCGCCAGACCAACTGGTAGCAGAGATCATTCTTGTGGATGACTTCAGCGACAGAGGTAAGCAAGAACGCCAACAGTGAGTGGCAGTTTTGCCACCCCCCCTCCCATTGCCATGTCTCCTGAACTCGTTCTATTCTTCTGTGTTTGATCTTATTGCTTCCAGTGCCTCATTGGCTCATATCTTCAGCTTGTATCATCTGCTGGTGTGGCCGCATTTGGAGTATTGCGTGCAATTCTCGTCGCCGCATTATAGGAAGGATGTGGAAGCATTGGAAAGGGTGCAGAGGAGATTTACCAGAATGTTGCCTGGTATGGAGGGAAGATCTTATAAGGAAAGGCTGAGGGACTTGAAGCTGTTTTCGTTAGAGAGAAGAAGTTTAAGAGGTGACTTAATTGAGGCATACAAGATGATCAGAGGATTAGATAGGGTGGACAGTGAGAGTCTTTTTCCTCGGATGGTGATGTCTAGCACGAGGGGACATAGCTTTAAATTGAGGGGAGATAGATATAAGACAGATGTCAGAGGTAGTAAGGGCGTGGAATGCCCTGCCTGCAACAGTAGTGGACTCGCCAATACTAAGGGCATTCAAATGGTCATTGGATAGACATATGGACGATAAGGGAATAGTGTAGATGGGCTTTAGAGTGGTTTCACAGGTCGGCGCAACATCGAGGGCCGAAGGGCCTGTACTGCGCTGTAATGTTCTATGTTCTATGTTCTATGCTGCATATTTTGAAATGGTACTCTGATGGAGGCAATTCTTTTCTTTGAAGAGGTCACTGACATTGTGGAAAATGTAGCTGTTGGGCTGGTGCAGTGTATTGGATAACCTCAGCTGCAATGCAAAGAGATAATATCCCAGTACTTTGCATCAACACAGTCAAGGGCACATTCAGGTCACCCAGTGGAGGCAGTGTCCATCTTTACCAAAGAATACCTTAGCACGTGTCATCTCTGCACAGTTACTAATATCTTGATTATGTATGTATATATCAAGGCTTATTTGTGTATGTCATCATAAAATAATGTTCCAAATTTATTGGAATGGAGAGCCTCACACTATGCCCCATTAGTTGCCTATTTACCCTCACTTTCCACTGGACTATGTTTTGCTCATTGAAAGTCTGAGCTAGTGAAGGTATGGTGAGGACAATGGGCTAACTGGGACCCCAGTGAGCAGCAGGCCGAATGATGTATCCCTTGAACTGATGTGATTTACGGATGGAGAAAGAAAAAGAGGAAAAGTGGATAAAGAATTCAGGAGGAATTAGAGTCAAGACAGGTTCAGAGGAATCAAGAGAGAGAAATAAAGATTGGATCAAGAGAGAGAAACGCAAGAAACAGATGGGAAACTAAGGCAAATATTTTAATTTGTCATTTCAGGAATCTCTAAGAACAAGTTACTACCTACAGAAATGAGAGTCCATGGTTTCAATTGTTCTCTCTCTCTGGGTGGGAGAGATTGACTGTCATTGCAAGAACATTGATCTTATCATTAAAATGTCCTTTACTCTTAAATACTATCTCTAATTTTCTGCAGTAAGTTGACTTTGTTTCAACAAATTTAGTGGTTCCTTGACAGTCATGGAGAGGTCAAGGGTGACCACCTGCGCTATTTTCAAATTTTCTGTACTTTGTTAAGAGCACAGATGATATTAATTGTTAGAGTATTATAAACCCCAGAAGGGATCTTTGGAAAGCCTGCTGTTAATTGTATTTCTGCAATTTGTATAATGTGAAGAAAGACGTAAAGACCAGTGAAGGATGTCCCACACACTTTGTGCTGATTTTGTCTGCGATAAATGTTTATTAAACAGTAAAACTCAACAAGAAAGTAAATTTAAATTACAGTTAACTACATTGATGGCTATCCACAGTATCTTTAAATGTACACAGATCAAACCCCTCTATTTTCATATCCTCAGAGCTAAACATCCCCAAACAATATCCCATAGGTTTTTAAACTGTAAGAAGAATCCAGCAATAGTTACCACACTCAGCACTTATATCTTTTTCGGGTTGCTTCCAATTTGGAATAGAGACAACTTGGTTCTCCAAACAGATGTTCTCCAGACAGAACCTGTTGGGAATGAAAACAGCTTCCTGCTGAAATAAAAATAGAAAATGCTGGAACATCTCAGCTGGTTTGACAGCATCTGTGGCGTGCGAACAGAGCCAACGTTTCGAGTCTGGGTGAGTTTTCATCACTGCTTCCTACCGTTTGAGCTGTCATCTCAAAACAACCCCCTGCATAGGGTCAATTTGTCTCTGATGTACTGTCTTTCTATTTGATCTTCCCCTAACTGAATTAACCTTCTCAGAAGTTAGTCATAATTACCTTTATTACATGAGCTCACCTTTCAGAATGTAAATGTGAACCCCACCCCATAATCCATTGTTACTAAACTTACCTCAGGTAAACATTTGTTGCTAGTGCTGCTGAGTTAATCAGCACATCAAAGCCTTGTTCTATCAACTCAGACTATTTCCAGGGGAAAGGAAACTTGTCCCCTTTAAACATACAGTCACCAGAACACATTCCCAATGATTGGTTTTCTTACCTATTTTACGATGATGTCTTAACAAATATAACTTCCGTCGTCCATTACAGTGGAAGAAAAATCACCCTGATCCAGAAGGATCTGAAGTCCCAAATGTTGCTCGCTTTCAGGCACCGCAGCAAGATCCCAAAAATGGGAATGGAGACAAAAGGCAGTGCAATTTATAGAAGCGCTATATGAGCCAATGGTTTCGAAACGTTTTTCTTTCTCCTGGGGAACATGTCGGGGAGCAGTTGAGAAGCAGGGTCATGAGTATACAGACGATAGAATAATAATAATAATAATTGCTTATTGTCACAAGTAGGCTTCAATGAAGTTACTGTGAAAAGCCCCTAGTCGCCACATTCCGGCACCTGTTCGGGGAGGCTGGTACGGGAATTGAACCCGCGCTGCTGCCTTGTTCTGCATTACAAGCCAGCTATTTAGCCCACTGTGCTAAACCAGCCTTGTGACAATAAGCAATTATTATTATTACAGAGCAACAGCTGATCTAGGAAACAGCCATTGTATCTTATCTCACTCTCGCTTCATCTGTAATTTTAAAATGAGCTGAGTTTTAAACTTTGTACTTTATACATGCTTTCCAGTTCAGAGAAATGAACGCTCAAGCTTTTGGATCCCAAGTGATGGGTCCAGCTGGTTTCCATTGGTGAGCCAGCTGCATCTTTTTTTGTACAGGGCCACATGGAAAGCCAATGTAGAAGATTGGCTTTCAACCTTCAAATTTATGAAACAGCTTCTCTATGTTTGTAAATCGTTAGCATAAGGGCTTACCTATAATATAGAATACAACTAGTGGAGGGAGATTTGGGTCTTCCTTTAACAGCCGCACTGATTTTGTGTAAAATCACCTATGTCATGATGATATATTTACCTTTGTTCAAGTGTCTCAACCATATTTATCGCCATGGCCAACTGGAAGCATGAAGTTGCTTGGCCAATGTATTCCCATGTGACCTGCAGAGAGTCCAAAATCACCTACTGATTTAGCTATTGGTGACAATTTAAAAGTTGCAAGTGATATTTTCCCAATGATCCATTAAATCAGAGCAGGGTTGTTCGGAGATGATGTCCCAGAAGTATTTCTTCATGCAAAGGATGGTGGAAATCTGGAGCTCTCTGTCCCATAAAGTTGCTGAGGCTGGCAGTGGGTGGGAATGGTGGGGGCCAATTGCAAACTTCAAAAACTAAGATAGGTTTTTGTTAGGTAAGTGTATTAAGGGATTGCAGGAGCATTTCCAAGGACTCAGTATTGAGCTAGCATTTACGTGGAGTTCCTCCCTCTTAGTTACAGCTCAGCTGAACACACAGACCTGCAGACACATCAACTCTGGTTAAGACGGTCTTATCTTTCCAAGCTTGGTCCACATACGAGGGAGAGTGATTTGGATAAATGCCAAAACCACTCCGCTGACACTGGGGCAGACGCCCCAAATTATACAATTTTCAAAAAATCAATAGCCCACTCCAGTTGGACTTGATCCAATCCTTGGTGCTGTCAATTTTAAATTGACCAATGAAGGTTACTTTAAGCAAATGATGACTCTGATAAACTCATGATTTAACCCCCGTCCTGCTACCATTTGTTTACCAGGATACTTTATCCGTTATAAAGTTGTTTTTCTGACATTCCCATCTTACTTGTCACAGCCCACCTCATTATTCATCGGGACAGGATGCTAAAGTTTGTTCCTCTTAACACCATGGATTGTCTGAGACAGGATGTTGGGGGCACTGATGAGACCTGTTTACTCAGCCGACTGTGTTATTTCTGACTACACTATTTCTGTCTAATCCTGTTTGGCTCAAAAACATGGGCAAGTTAGCCAACTTAAATCCCATCATGCATTGTGCCACTGCTTGCAACAAGAGTTTGAAAGCTTATTACTGCAATGTCCTAAAAATACATGTTTAATGGTTAATAATGATTACTGGGTATATTTTCAATGATTAGTCTCAATCCTCAATAAACTAACTTAGGTAGAACTATTTTCATGTTATCCTAGCTATCCGGTTTAAAGGGGTCACATCTCAGGATACCCCCCTTCAGGGATGGAGGACCAAATTGGGTTCATGAAGATAAGATGCAAATGAGCTCGAAGGGCTAAATAACCATTTCCTGTTCCTATGTTCTGAACCTTTATACCAAAGGGAAATTTTGATTCCAATAGCCAACTGGAAGGTTGTACTTATAGAAAGTGTAACATTGCTAGACTAACTCCAGTTCATGAGTAGCATTGCGGAATTAACCACCGTGTATTGTAGTGGAAAAGGAAGAATGTACTTCCCTGAAGAAAATTGAAGAGGAAATGAGAGATCCCAGGTTGTAACCTCTTGGGGCCTATTCATGTTCTGAAAATCAGAGCAAATCGTGGGGTGACAGTTAAGATCTGTGTAAGGTGTTGCTATTTAATTTCACATTATCGAGGCATCAGAAGTTGAAGTGCCCCCGGCAAATTGCGAGGCTGCTTCACAAACATAAACATCAAAAGAGCGATGTCCCTCGTTTGGAAAGAAGGATAACGCAACCATAAAAGGTGCACCAGTCATTCAAAGGAATGCTGCTTCACTTTTCCAGATAATTAGTTTTGTCCGGGCAAGGGATTTGCAGGAGCTCCTTTTTGACCTGGAGATAATGCAATCGAGTTTGATGTACAACTGAGGAAAATGCTCATTTGTAGCAGCCTACTGTTTGCTCAACATCCGACGATATTCTTCCATCTGCTCTGCGCCGGCCGAAGGGAACTGGGTGCTGATTCCATCGTTGTTTTTTTCCCCCGTCTTATTACTGCCGGCTCTTCCGCTACAATGATTTTGATGAGCCTCCCGATGGGCCGTTTATTGTGTCGGCGCTAATCGTTGGAAAATGCAGCATGTCCGGGCTCTTTGAGCTGAAATGCTGTGGCTCGGAGCACTTTTCAGCTTTAAGCCATGTTAATAGCAAACACTGGCTCAAAATCGGCCACTTGCACGCCATCGCAGCGAAGTCTCAAAGGATTTCTGTACTGCGAACCTCGCCCGGACGTCTACATGAAAACTGAGGTTTACAGTTCAAACCGGTTTTCTCCAATGAAGGGAAAGGAACAGAGGTATGGAAAGTTTTAAAACATGTCTTTTCTTCTACGATCATGCAACAAGGACCTTCTCTGTATAGAGGCACTTGCGCAAACAAATAGGCCAGTATTGTAAAACCACCCCCAGGATTTTAGGGCCCCGCCAAAGAAAACAGCAATTTAAAGGGCCCAGGGTATCTGCCGGCAGAGACACGTCATAGAACCATCAATCATAGAATCATACAATGCAGAAGGAGGCCATTCGGCCCACCAGGTCTTCACTGATCCTCTGAAAGAGCACCCTATCCAGGCCCATTCCCCCACCCTATCCCCATAAACCCATAACCCCATCTCATCTGCACATCCCTGGACAGTAAGGGACAATTTATCATGGCCAATTCACCTAACCGGTACATCCCTGGACAGTAAGGGATGATTACATCATGGCCAATCTGCCTAGCCTGCATGTCTTTAGACAGTGGGAGGAAACCAGAACACTCGGAGGAAACCCAATCAGACACAAGGAGAGCATGCAGACTCCCCACAGACAGTGACCCAAGGCCAGAATCGAACCTGGGTCCCCAGCATTGTGAGGCAACAGTGCTAACCACTATGCCACCGTGCCTCTGAGGAGTACCAACACCTGGTGGGCTTCTGATTGAGCTTGGCCCTTGGTGATGCAGCTGGAGTATTAGGGTGTCGAGAGGGCTGGTCGGGGTGGACTCCCAGATGACCAGAGGCCTTCTGAACATTTAAAGGACACAGGCAGCACTCAGCAGTGTGAGCAGTCCGGAAGTAGCCTGTAAGTAGCAACAAAGGACGGCAGCTATGCCGATCTGAGTCAGGCCACCATGATCCCGAGGAGGACACCCCAAGTCCACGGATTTGGCACCAAGTCACCAGCCACTACTGCCACCAACCATGGTAACCATCCTACAACAAGTCCGATAGTTTTCAATGGTTTTTCAGTGTTTTTTTAATGTCCTGCTCCCCCTCCGCAGCCCTGACGCCAATTTTGGCAGTACCTGGAGTGATTCACGTCCGCAAGACCCTCGCCTGAGAGGAGTGGAGCTTTGCAGAATGGCAGAGCATGAAGTCTGCAACCCGTTAATCATATTTAAATGCATGCAAATGCCGGTTTTGCATGCCGTCGCCGGCGAGGAGCGGCGCCACCAGCGAGGCACCGGAGCATAGTGACCGAATCAACGCTGGGCGTGGACCTTGATTTTGGCCGAATGCCTGATTCTCTGCCCAATTGTGGTTCACGTTTGCGGATTCGCGAGGAGAATTACGCCCAGTGTCAGGAAATCTGAACGTATGGCACAATAAGAATTTGCAGATGAGACAAAGCCAAGGTCCATTGTGTTCACCTTCTGTCATCCTGTTTGTCACAACTCTAATGGAGATATTAGATCACCATGGTGTTCAATCTCTATCATTTAGTCTATAATGGACTCAGACAGTCATGAGTAAAGGAAAACACCTCAATTTTATACTCCACATACTTGATTTCCAATCCGCACATGGCTTCACCCCACTCTATCTCTTTAATAACCTCAAGGCCTACAATCCTCCGAGATATCTGCGCTTCTCTATCTCTGATCCCTTGGGCATCCCTGATTTTCGTCACTTCACCATTGGTGGCCGTACTTTCAGTTGCCTAAACGCCCCAAATTCTAGAATTTGCTCCGTAAGATTCTCCGTCTCTCCACCTTACTCTCTTCGTTGAAGACTTCCCTTAAAACCTCTATTTTTATCAAGATTTTGGTCATAGAGTCATAGATGTTTACAGCATGGAAACAGGCCCTTTGGCCCAGCTTGTACATGCCGTCCAGATTCTATCACTAAGCTAGTCCCACTTGACCGCATTTGGCAAATATCCCTCTATACCCACCCTGCCCATGTAACTGCTTAACTGGTTTTGAAAGGAAAAAATTGTACCCACCTCTACCACTGCCTCGGCATCTCGTTCCAGATGCTCACCACCCTCTGTGTGAAGAAATTTCCCCTCTGGTCTCTTTTGTATCTCTCACCTTAAACCTATGCCTTCTAGTTCTAGACTTCAGTACCTTTGGGAAAAGGTCTTGTGACCTTCCCCTAACCTCGCCTTCTGTGACTTGGTGTCAGTTTTTGCTTTTAATGCTCTTGTGAAGCACCTTGGGAAGTTTAATTGTGTTAAAGAATGTAAAGAAATTGTTGCTTTTTTTTAACTGACCCCCAGGAATGCTGGAATTTTATATGGCATGAGGACAGGTAAGGAGGTAAAAGAGGAGGGAACATAATTTCACCGGACACACGTGATTTTGATACTCTTTGTCATGGAACCAGAACTAAAAAAAACCCGTGCAACACAAGTATAATTGAATGATTGGCCTCCTCAATGTTGCAATGCCACACAATGAATTAAGTTACCTCACAGCCATATGGTCACCATCAACTTTGGGTTCCAAACTGTAGCTCGGTTGAAGCAATCAGCTGGATCGCCCTTCACACATGGTGCCACATAAAACCAGAAGAATGATGTTAAAAATCTGAACCTGTGTGAAAATGTTTCATCCTGAGGTTGATAAAGAGGATCAATTACTGAGACCAGTTAGTGATAGATTTGTTCATTGCGACGCTTGAAGGCACACACATCTCTCGAACAGGAAACGAAAGGGGAAAAAAATGGATATCTTTAGGAACATAATCACTTCTTAATCCGTAAAGGCACTTAGCCCATTTGGTAAACTGAAGTAATTTAACAGTGACAAAAGTATTAATTAGGTTTAAAAAAAAATAATAGGGCACTCAACAATATGTGGCTTCTGCCTCTAATTTAGTTGTTCACAGGTCACCTTTCCAATCCCTATTCTGGGATGGGTTAGCGTGCAGGATAATACATGTTACATTTCGTGGGGTTCCTACTTATTAGCCAAAGGAAGAGATAATTGAAGAAGCTGAGAACAAGTTTCTCTTGAGGCTATGACTTCAAGTGGTTTATAATTAATTTGAAAATCCTAATTAAAGCTATGTCCCTGCTAAATATGTAATTAATTAGAGAGTCATACAGCACAGAAGGAGTCCATTCATCACATCGAGTCTGTGCAAGGTTTTGTGAAGAGCGATCCTTACCAAACCCCATTTCCGTGCAATTTTACCCCCTCAAGTGTTTATCCAGTTGTCTTTTGAATCTGTTTCAACACCCAGTCAGACAGTGGAACCTTAACTGTGCGTTATATAAAAAATGTTTGTCCTCATTCCACCCCTGGTTATTTTGCCAATCACTTTAAATCTCTGCCATCTCATTGCTAATATTTCAGCTATTCGAAGCAGTTTGTCTTTACTTTGCTGTGTCTAAATCCTCAGGCTCGTAACCCACATAAGACGTAAATCCTTCACGCTCACACTTACAGCAAAAAAAGGTTTTGAGCCTAAGAGAGCAGGGTCAAACCGCGCGATGCCCCACTCCAAAGAATTCTTGGGTTGGCAATCAAAGACATCACATATCCCATCTTCCTGCAGCCCAGCAAGCTCACAAAATGATGGGCTGAAGCTTTCTACAACAAGGCAGCTCACAGCACCCCTGTTTAGTTAGGTATTTCCCCGCAGTTAGGTGTTTCCTTGCACCGAAAAATGTGTGTCCTGTAACTTGCTGGGAATGCAAGCTGATAATAATGTGACACCCCATCTTCGCCCCCACAACCCAAAGATGTGCAGGGTAGGTGGATTGGCAACGCTAAATTGCCCCTTAATTGGAAAAATGAATTGGGTACTCTAAATTTATAAACAAAAAGAGAGAAAATGACACAGAAAGGAAAAGTAAGAAAAAAAATATGATTTAGTATTTTACGTCTTTAAAGTTCCAACAATAATTCACTACCTGAAGGGATGAGACTCCACACTGTCTGGTTGTGAGAGGTTGATTGGCAATCATTAACAATTATCATGTTGTTTTCATTGTTAATTACTGGAATTAATATTATGTGATGAGTTTAATGGAGGATTAATATTCAAATGCAGTAATTTCATAAAACTCATGGGGAAGTTAACAATGGGATGCTATGCAGTGAATCTAATAGAATTGTGCAGATTGTCAAGCAACATTCTTGATGAAGCCTGGATGAAGGTGATTCATGAGTCACTCTTCCTTGCCACAGGTCCCTGGACAATTTGCATCAGTAATGTGTTGCATCATTAGGATGCCGATACATTCCACATAGCATAGGAGTGGCACAGTATTGTGATGATGTCTCTGAGATCCAGGCCGCTCTCTCGGGTGGATGCAAGAGGGCTCATGCCACTGTTTTGAAGAAGAGCACGGCAGTTCTCCTCGGGGTCCCAGTCAATACTTTATTCTTCAATTGACATCACTTAAACAGATTTATTGATTGATTTTGATTTATTGTTACATGTACCGAAGTACAGTGAAAAGTATTTTTCTGCGGCCGAGGGAACGTACACAGTATGTAATGGTAGATGAAAGAGGACATTGACAAATGGTACATCGACAGACAGCAATTGGTAACAGCTCAGAACAAGGGGCCAACCAAAGCAAATACATGAGCAAGAGCAGCATCGAAGGTCATGAATAGTGTTCTTACAGGGAACAGATCAGTCCGAGGGGGAGTCTTGAGGAGTCTTGTAGCTGTGGGGAAGAAGCTGTTCCTATGTCTGGATGTGCGGGTCTTCAGACTTCTGTACCTTCTGCCAAATGGAAGGGTCTGGATGAAGGCAATGCCTGGGTGGGAGGGGTCTCTGATAATGCTGCCTGCCTTTCTGAGGTAGCGGGACGTGTATACAGAATCAATGTGGGGGTGGCAAGCTTGTGTGATGCATTGGGCTGAGTTCACCACACTCTGCAGTTTCTTGCGATCTTGGACCGAGCAGTTGCCATACCAAGCTGTGATGCAGCCGGACAGGATGCTCTCTATCGCACATCGGTAGAAGTTTGTGAGAGTCGATGCAGACATGCCAAATTTCTTTAGCTTCTGTAGGATGGTGACCCCCAGGAACTTAAAGCTATCGACCATCTCCACTTCGGAGCCATTGACGCAGACGGGAATGTGTGTGGTGCTACGCTTCCTGAAGTAAATGATGAGTTCCTTGGTCTTTCCAACATTTAGAGAGAGGTTGTTTTCGGTGCACCATGCGACCAAGTGATTTATCTCTCTCCTGTAGTCTGATTTGTCGTTGTTTGAGATATTGCCCACCACAGTCGTATCATCCGCAAACTTATAGATTGAGTTGGAGTTAAATCTTGCCACACAGTCATGTGTGTATATTATCTGGCCGTCATTGCATTGTACTTTGTTGCTGTGCACATGGCTCCCCCATTTTGAACATTGTAACAGTGACTCCATTTCAAAAAGTTACTTTGATGACTGCGAGGCACTTTGGGAGTTGTGGAAGTCACTGTATAAATGCGAATTGTTTTTTTTTCTCGTGATGTTTTTCCATTTCGCTGTAACTCAGCCCTAAAGGTAACAGAAATAAAACATCGCTGAGGCCAGTCAGCCCATTGTTGTGCATCACTGCGTTAAACAGTGTTTTAGATCTGTTTCAGTGTGCAGTGCTTGTGTTGGTGGAGAATTTGTTTCTAATGGAATTACAATGTAGCCACGACAGTGGGACAGAAAAACCCTGAAATGACACCGAGCAAATAAAAAGGCACAGCGGTGTGAGGCGAATAAGAATTTTAATAAGATATAATTCAAATATATCAAACAAAATCCAGCCCAGCTGGTGCCACAGTCCAGTGAACAGTAGTCTACACTCAGGTGGCATGGCAACCCAGAACCTGATGCAATCGTTACATACGCCTCAGTCTGCTCCCTGCGGTGCTTAAAGAGCGATTTAAATGAACCTTAAAGAATTGTTCTTTCAGCTCTCCTTCATCGTGACATTTAAGAGGCAGCAGCAGCATCGGAAAGTAATGGTGTTGCACAGTACATTTATTAAGTGTGCTGGAGTGCCATAAAGGTTGCTTCCCAGGACACCGTTCCCCAGTCGGAGGCTGCCCATTCTTTTGCCCTGCAGGACAAGCACAGAAGGTGACTTTTTTTTAAACAGGTATTTGCAGTGACAAGAGCTCATTAAAGATTCCTGCCTTCCGAAAGCAGTTTTTTAAGGTTATAAATTCAAGTAAAGGAAGCGTACGCAAGTGGATGACTATAATCCTAATTGGTGTCTAAGACAAGATTTGCAGTGTCGCTCCTGGAGAACGTGGTTTTCTTTTCAATCATCTGCAGTGATTGGCTCAGATAATTGTGCCACTTTTGTTCAGGCATTGAACAGGTGCCTAAGATAGCCTAATCATAGAATGGTAGACATTACAGTGTAGAAGGAGTCCATTCAGCACATTGAGTCTCCACCGGTCCTTGAAAGAGTACCCTTAAAGCCCCATGCCTTCACCAGTAACACCACCTGGGTTACTTAGGTGGTGTAACCCAGTAATGCCAACTAACTTTTTTGGACACTACGGGGCAATTTATCATGGCCAATCCACCTAACCTGCAAATCTTTGGACTGTGGGAGGAAACCGGAGCACCCGGAGGAAACCCATGCAGACACGGGGAGAAAATGCAAACTCCACACAGACAGTCACCCGAGACCAGAATTGAACCCGGGTCCCTGGAGCTGTGAGGCAGCAGTGCTAACCACTATGCCACCGTGCAGCCCCCAATGCCTGGACGCTTCTCATTCTGCCTTTTTCAGTATGGTGGGTGGTACGCTTGCTGGTGTGAAATGAGTGCATTCACGATATTGGGAAGAGCAGAAATAGAATGGAGCCCAGGCTTGAAAGAGGCATTCAGTCTTTTGCAAATGCAGACACGAGACTCACCGAGATACAAGGTTTAAACTACAATGGTGTCATTGACATACAAAGTTCTTTGTTTCAGGCACGCCGATTTGCTATGTTCAAATACACACTCCACTCTGAAACCAAGGGCACCATTGTCCCACTGGGCGTGGTCCAGACAATCATATTTAAATGAGCTATTATGGTCATCTAACTAGGCCCTGTCCATTTGAGGCCACATTCTCCCTACTCTCACGGGCCACAGCCGCACTAGAGAGGCGCGGATTAATACTGGTCTCCACAAGCAGCGACGAGGCATGGTGGTCACGCCGGGGACTCAGAGGCCATTGCAGCTGCCCCAGGTGGTCACGGACAGGGAAAATGCCTCTGGCACTCTGGCACTGCCACCCAGGGGAGTCAGGCTGGCACTGCCAGGTTTCCTAGGTGCCAGGTTGGCATTGCTAAGGGGTGGGACCTGAGGGGGCCATGCCCATGGAAGGGGGGGGTGAACAGGGGGTATGAAGCATGGGAGGAGGCTCAAGGGAAGGCACTAGTTCAACCATAGCTGAAGAGTCCCAGGGAACAAGGGAGTTGAACATCGGAATTTCAAACTTTCCGTCAATTTTGGTTCCCTTATCTAAGGAAAGATATTCTGGCATTGGAGGCAGTCCAGAGAACTTTCACGAGGTTGATTCCAGGAATGGAGGAATTGCTGGAAGGTCAGTCTAAATGCCCAGTGTGGTGATACACCACTGTACTTCCCTACCATTGTACATAGTATATAATAGTTGTGCGTAACGTGGCCCTGTAATACTGTGTATTGTACTGTAGCTCTGCAGAGGTTCGGTCATTGGTAGGTAATCCGACCTGGCCACGGAGAGCTCCACCTTAGCCACTCCCCCGGGAGTTAGTATAAGAACCCTCTTCTGGGACCGGCCCCATTCTGTCTGGGGTCGTCTGTATCGGGTAAGCCTCCCATATAGTATATTAAAGCCTGAGTTAAAGTCTCACATGTCTTTGTGGTTCTTGACGCATAGCGCATCAATTTAATATACTACAGTTATAATGGAGGCTGCTCTGAAACCCAACAAGCTCTCGCTCGACCCCCACGCTCCACGCGCGGATCACCTTTTCAACTGCTGGCTCCGGTGTTTCGAGACCTACCTGGAAGCATCCTCCGCCTCCGCCAAAACAGACGCCGACTGACTCAACCTCCTGTACTCACGGCTCGACTACGGGCTTTTCGACCTCATCACGGGAACAACGACCTATGCCGAGGCCATCGTGAAGCTCAAAAGCCGGTATGCACGAACTGTTAATTCTATTTACGCCCGCCACCGCCTCGCCTCCCGGCACCAGCACCGTGTTCGTTCGGGACCTCCGTGCCCTCGCACTCACCTGCAACGCGCCAGCAGTCTCCGCTGAGCAGAACACTGAGGCCCTGGCGCTCGATGCCTTTGTAGCTGGCATCGCTTCCGTCCCAATTCGCCAACTCCTTCTGGCACAAACTACCCTGACTCTGGACACGGCAGTCACTATGGCAGAGACCCAACAGGCAGCCTACGACAATAATGCGTCCTACATGCCTGCACAAATTTCCTATACGCCTTCCCACGCTCCCTACGTGGCCGCTACCTCCCTGCCGCCCGCCCAGCAACAACCCCTGCAAGTCACGGCCCACCCAGCCACTCCAGCAGTAAAAATAATGCCTGGGCCCCAGTGTTACTTTTGTGGCCAGGCAAAACACCCCAGGAAACGCTGCCCTGCTAGAGATGCTACCTGTTCAGCCTGTGGCAAGAAAGGCCACTTTGCAAACGTCTGCCGCTCCACTGCTGCCTCGGGGTCCAACGCCGCGGCCTGCTACTCCGGGGTGCCGCCATCCTCCGTTCCCGGCTCGCTGTTCAACATGTGCGACGCAAGGGCGCCGCCATCTTTGATCATCCCCGGCCCGGCTCACTTCACTCCCGGTTCGCCGATCGTCACTTCCGGTTCGCCGATCGTCGCTTCCGGTCCGCCGCCGATCGTCGCTTCCGGGTCCGCCCTGCCGCCGATCGTCACTTCCGGTCCTGGGCACTCGACCTCTGGCCCCCTCTCCACGTGGCCTGCGTGGGCGCCGCCCGGAACACCGAATTACGTCACTTCCGGTCCACCACCGATCGTCACTTCCGGTCCTGCGCACTCGACCGAAATGCTGCAAACAAAGGAGACGCAGCCAACAACAGCAACCTGGCCTCCAGCAGCATCCTACGATGCCTGGGCGCCGCCACCTTCTCCCACAGGCCGCTACTCGGATCCTGCACCCTTCTCCAACAGCTCCACCATCGCATCCATCGTCCTCGACCAGGACCGACCGCATCAGCTCGCCAGATCCACCATGGAGGTTCAGGTAAACTGTTTCACTGTCACCTGCCTCTTCGACAGCGGCAGCACGGAGAGCTTCCTGCACCCGGACACCATGCGCCGCTGTTCCCTCAAGGTACTACCCATGTGCAGGCATATTTTCATGGCCTCCAACTCCCAGTCGGCCGAGGTTTCGGGCTACTGCGTCGTCACCCTCTCAGTGAACGGCGCGGTGTTCCAGGATTTCAAATTCATGGTCCTCCCTCACCTCTGCGCCCCCGCGATCCTCGGCCTGGACTTCCAATGCCACCTGCGCAGCCTCATCTTGCATTTTAACGGCCCCCTCCCCCCCCTCACGGTCTCCAACCCCCAGTTCTTCCCTGATCCACCCCCGGGTCCCACCTGTAGTCTCTCCACGCTCAGGATCCCCCCCCCCTTCACTGTTTGCTAATCTCACCCCCGACTGCAAGCCCGTGGCTACTAAAAGTCGGCGTTACAGTTTCGGGGACCGCCAATTAATTCGAGCGGAGATTAAGCGCCTTCTCTCGGAAAAGATCATTGCTCCCAGCATCAGCCCCTGGCGAGCCCAAGTGGTGGTAGTCAAGTCTGGCGAGAAACACCGCATGGTCATTGACTACAGTCAGACCATCAACCGGTACACGCTGCTTGATGCGTATCCCCTCCCCCGCATATCTGACATGGTCAACCATATTGCACAGTACCGGGTGTTCTCCACCATAGACTTGAAATCCGCCTACCACCAGCTCCCTATCCGCCCGGAGGACCGTAACTTCACGGCCTTCGAGGGGACGGCCGCCTCTACCACTTTCTTAGGGTACCCTTTGGCGTCACCAATGGAGTCTCGGTCTTCCAACGGCAGATGGACCGAATGGTGGACCAGAACAGACTGCGGGCTACCTCCCGTATCTGGACAACGTCACCATCTGCGGCCACAACCAGCAGGACCATGACGTCAACCTCACGAAATTCCTCCAAACTGCCAAACGCCTCAACCTCACGTACAACGAGGCAAAATGTGTTTTCGGCACCACCCACCTCGCCATACTCGACTACGTTGTGGAGAACGGTGTCCTCGGCCCCGATCCCGACCGTCTGCGCCCCCTTCTCGAACTCCCCATTCCCACCTGCCCCAAAGAACTGAGGCGATGCCTCGGGTTCTTTGCCTACTATGCCCAGTGGGTGCCCGAGTACGCTGACAAGGCCCGACCCCTCCTCCGTTCCCCCTCAGTCCCCCTCCCGCCCGAGGCCTGCCAGGCCTTCCACCTCCTAAAAACCACTATCGCCAAAGCCGCCATGCATGCGGTAGACGAGTCTGCACCATTCCAAGTCGAGAGCGATGCCTCCGACTTTGCCCTGGGGGCCACCTTCAACCAGGCGGGCAGGCTCATCGCCTTCTTTTCCCGCACACTCCAAGGCCCCGAGATCAGCCACTCCTCTGTTGAGAAGGAGGCACAGGCCATAGTGGAAGCTGTCCGACACTGGAGGCACTACATGGCCGGAAAACCATTTACCCTCGTTACTGACCAACGATCAGTTGCGTTCATGTTCGACAACAAACAACGAGGTAAGATCAAAAATGATAAGATATTACGGTGGAGGATCGAACTCTCCACCTACAATTATACTATCTTATACCGGCCAGGTAAGCTCAATGATCCTCCTGATGCCCTGTCCCGTAGTACTTGTGCCAACGCACAGGATGACCGACTGCGGGCACTACATAATGACCTCTGTCACCCGGGCGTCAGGCGGCTCTACCACTACATCAAGGGCCACAACCTACCCTTCTCAGTCGAGGAGGTCAAAGCCATGACTAGGGACTGCCAAGTCTGTGCGGAGTGCAAGCCGCAATTCTACAAGCCAGACAAGGCGCACCTAATCAAGGCCACCCGCCCCTTTGAACGTCTCAGCATTGACTTCAAAGGGCCCCTCTCCACCCACAACCGCAACACGTACTTCCTCAACGACATCGGCGAGTACTCGCGGTTCCCCTTCGCCATTCCCTGCCCCGACACGACCTCCGCCACCGTCATCAAAGCGTTGCACGACCTCTTCATGCTGTTCGGTTACCCCAATTACGTTCACAGTGACCGGGGCTCCTCCTTCATGAGCGAGGAGCTGCGTCGGTACCTGCTCGCCAGGGGCGTTGCCTCGAGCAGGACGACCAGCTACAACCCCCGGGGGAATGGACAGGTGGAGAGGGAGAACGCGACTGTTTGGAAGGCCGTGCTGCTAGCCCTCAAGTCCAAAGGCCTACCAGTCTCCCGTTGGCAGGAGGCCCTCCCTGCCGCACTCCACTCCATCCGGTCTCTTTTGTGTACTGCAACGAATGCTACCCCTCATGAGCGGATGTTTCTCTTCTCCAGGAGATCGGCATCCGTGACATCACTTCCATCCTGGCTCCTGTCCCCGGGAGACGTCCTGCTCCGCAAGCACGTGCGGACCTCTAAGGCGGAGCCCCTGGTGGAGAGAGTCCATCTCCTCCACGCCAACCCACAGTACATGTACATAGCGTACCCCAACCGGCGTGAGGAGACCGTCTCCATCAAGGACCTGGCCCCCTCTGGGGCCCCTGCCGCCCCCGCCCCGCAGCCTCCACCCCGCTCCCTTTCTGCTCCCGTCGATCCCTCGGCCTGTTACTACTCCGTGCCAGCCGCTGTCATCCCGCAGTTTCGCCTCGAGCCAGCCGAAGCGGTGGGGGACGTCATGCCGCCTCGCGACCCAGCACCACCGACCGCACGGATACCGCCGGACACTACCTCAGTGCCGCAGCTCCGTCATTCAAAGAGATCGACCACAGGCATCGTTCGTCTCGACCTTTGACGACACGGAACCTCCTGATGGACTCTGTTCACTGCTCCAAATTTTCACCCCGGACTTCCTTCTAAACAAGGTGTGAATGTGGTGATACACCACTGTACTTCCCTACCATTGTACATAGTATATAATAGTTGTGTGTAACGTGGCCCTGTAATACTGTGTATTGTACTGTAGCTCTGCAGAGGTTCGGTCACTGGTAGGTAACCCGACCTGGCCACGGAGAGCTCCGCCTTAGCCACTCCCCCGGGAGTTAGTTTAAGAACCCTCTTCTGGGACCGGCCCCATTCTGTCTGGGGTCGTCTGTGTCGGGTAAGCCTCCTATGTAGTATATTAAAGCCTGAGTTAAAGTCTCACATGTCTTTGTGGTTCTTGACGCTTAGCGCATCACCCAGTATGATTGTTAGTGGATGGGTAGTGTGGTAGGGTGAATGAGATGTGGAGTGTGGGTGACGAAAGTGAGTAAGTAGGTGGTGTGGCATGTGGGTGAGGTTGTAGGTGGGTGGGATGGTAGGTGTGTGAGGTGGTATTTGGGGATCAGTATGAGTGATTGGGGGTGTTAGTTGTGTTACGTAAGTGTTAGACAAGGATTGTTTTGTGTATTTCCTGGGTAAGGAACCAGGTAAGTCATTTGGAATTGTCCGAAATCGCTGACTCTCGCTCAGAGTCAGAGACATTTTTCGAGGGTCCCTGGGAACTTGGGAATTGTCCATCGGAATTTCAAACTTTCCATCACTTCCTCTGCTGCCTGGGACTCCTCATGCCAATTGGGGGGTAGATCCGGTCTCCGTCAATCTGGAGGCCCAATGCCCTGGGGCATATTTTGGATGGAGCTGTATAGTTTTCTTTTAATTCACTCATTCGCTTCAGCGTCGTTGGTAACATCAGCATTTATTGCCCATCTCTACACAACTGAGTGGTTTGCTCGGGCATTTCACAGGGCAGTTAACCACATGGCTGTGGGCCGGGAGTTACATTTCAGCAAAAGCAAGAAGGAGGCCGACTTGGTTCCCTAAAAGCAATGGTTAGCACTGCTGCCTCACAGTGCCAGGGACTCGGGTTTGATTCCGGCCTTGGGTGACTGTGTGGTGTTTGCACTTTCTCCCCTTGCTTGCGTGGGTTACCTCCGGGTGCTCCGGTTTCCTCCCACAGTCCAAGGATGTGCAGGTTGGGTGGATTGGCCATTCTAAATTGTCCCTTCGTGTCCAAAGATATGCAGGTTGAGTGGACTGGCCATGATCAAACTGCAGGGTTCCGGGGATAGGATGGAGCAGTGGGCAGAGTGCTCTTGTGAAGGGTCAGTGCAGACTCAATGGGCTGAATGGCCTCATTCTGCACGGTAGAGATTCTATGTTTCCATTTATGGGCAGCACGGTAACACAGTGGTTAGCGCAGTTGCTTCACAGCTCCAGTGTCCCAGGTTCGATTCCCGGCTTGGGTCACTGTATGTGCGGAGTCTGCACGTTCTCCCCGTGTCTGCGTGGGTTTCCTCCGGGTGCTCCGGTTTCCTCCCACAGTCTAAAGATGTGCAAGTTAGGTGATAATTGCCCTTAGTGTCCAAAATAAAAGGTGAGCTTGGGTTACTGGGATACGGGGATATGGTGGAGGTGTGAGCTTAAGTAGGGTGCTCTTTCTAAGAACCGGTGCAGACTCAATGGGCCGAATGGCCTCCTTCTGCACTGTAAATTCTATGATTCATTCGTGAACCCGATGAGTGTTTTGCAAAAAAACAGCATTGTCACGGTTACACCACCAAATACTGACGCAATTTTTTTTTTTTAATTCCAGAGGTCTTCAATTAACTGAATTTAAATTCCCGAGCTGCCCTGATGGGGTTTGAACTCGTGTCTCGACGTTTTTAGTCTCAGCTTCTGGAATATTCGTCCAGCAATACAACCACCATCCCTCTCTTTTCTGAAGAGCTCAGATTGACTGCCGCTCCTCATTCCCCATTCAGCTCAAGCTGTGGTTCCACTTTCTGTGACTGCTGTGTCTGTTTTAGTTGTGTCAACACCGCTGACTAATATCCGTATTCCGCCAACATTCATATGGGTAATGTAAGCTAAACCAGGCATGACCTGCTGAGATGGTAGTCCTGATAATGAACACGTTTAAATGGAAATAATCTAAACCTAATAATCCGATTTCCTCTGTTCTCTTTGGAAGGGGAATAGCATTTGTGGTCCATTTGGTTGCTAGGTTTGTGGCTGTGGAACTGACAGCTGTTCCCACCTCCGACGGTTCGAGTGATCACAGAATTGTGTGTGTTGCAGTGTCGCAGACTCACGTTTCTCTTTCTTTTCTGGAGTTAATTAGAATGAGGTCTTCCCGCGCTATTAATAAAGTCACCTTCGCACGAATGTGACATACCGTAGCAACTGACGGAACTGTAACATCCTCACCTTTAAGACAGTGCTTTTAATTCAAGCACAATGGCAGATAGTTTCATCTGCCATTAAAGCTGCGTTATGCAGTGGCCTGTCAGGCTTGTGCATTAAATTGCATGTATTTATACCACAAATTCTGCATTTCAGAGTCTAATTGGATCCTGGTGCCTGCTTGAGGTGAGCTTCGGAACGGTTAATTTGACAGGTTTTCTACATTTGCAGGTATTTTATAGCTAATAGCGACCAATTTTAATGGTTTCATTGTGCGAATGAATGTCATTATTATGCCACGGCCTGGTTTTTCATTTTAATATGCATCCAGTGGCCTGAGAGTTATTAGTGCTACTGAGGAAGGTTAATCATGGTATGACAATGCAACAGGTATTGAAACACGCCACCGAGTCATGCTGCACGTCAAATCATCACTTCTGATTTATTTTTGTCGATGTACAATACAGTGCCGAGTGGCTCTTATTAAAGTGGAAGCTCCTCTTGTCAAACAATCGTAATTGTCAATGCAGCATACCATTTCAGGAATGCCTACATTGGGAGTCAGCTAATTGGATCAGTTTTAACAAACTGGAGAACTAAAGCAACGGCAAATACACTTACAATTAATGGCCAGCTCATCATCAGACATCAGGGGCGAGATTCTCCGACCCCCCGCCGGGTCAGAGAATCTCCGGGGGCTGGCGTGAATCCCGCCCCCGCTGGTTGCCGAATTCTCCGGCACCGGATATTCGGCGGGGGCGGGAATCGCGCCGCGCCGGTTGGCGGGCCCCCCCCCCCCCCCCGCGGTTCTCTGGCCCAGATGGGCCGAAGTCCCGCTGCTAAAATGCCTGTCCCGCCGGCGTGGATTAAACCACCTACCTTACCGGCGGGACAAGGCGGCGCGGGCGGGCTCCGGGGTCCTGGGGTGGGGTGCGGGGTGATCTGGCCCCAGGGGGTGCCCCACGGTGGTCTGGCCCGCGACCATGGCGGAGGCGGAAGAGACTCCCTCCACTGCGCATGCACGGGAATGCCGTCAGCGGCTGCTAACGCTCCCGCGCATGCGCCGCCCGGAGATGTCATTTCCGTGCCAGCTGGCGGGGCACCAAAGGCCTTTTCCGCAAGCTGGCGGGACGGAAATTAGTCCGGCGCGGGCCTAGCCCCTTAAGGTTGGGGCTCGGCCCCCAAAGATGCGGAGCATTCCGCACCTTTGGGGCGGCGCGATGCCCGACTGATTTGCACCGTTTTGGGCGCCAGTTGGCGGACATCGCGCCGATACCGGAGAATTTTGCCCCAGAATTGCAGCATCAGAGTCGATTACAAAGGGGGGTGGCAGGGGGCGTGATTCGATCCAGCAATCTATTAGCCAAAGAATTTGACATCAGCATACTTCAGCCAAAAGATTTGTGATGCCCCTCACTGCTTAGTGTGCGGGATGGCTGCTTTTGCAAGGTGTAGTGAATTAAAAATATATATTCTTCTGTTTCCGTTGAAGCTCTCTGATGGTGCCATTTCGTTTGCTGATGTTAAATGCCCGCCCATCTAATTAGCAGTTCGCAGCAGTTTATCACCAGTCAAATTTATGAAATGCGAATTGGGCAGCATGATTTGCAGGCAACCAGCCAATCGTGTCACAATAATAATCTGAGATTTATATTTATATCGCTCCAAGTGACACCTCATAAAGAGTTACTCCCAAAATACCTGTTGTTACCTGGGCCAAATGACCATCCGACAGTATCCCGTTGGCAATTGTTTTGACACAATGCTTATTATAGCAGGAGTGGAGCAATAAAAAAAAAAATCAAAGACACCCGTTATAACTCTGTGGAGCAAGGTCTTCCTGATAAGCCTACGACCTGTGATGCTGCAGAAAGCTATTAGCAGCAAGAAAAATAAATCTGATGATTTTGTGCAATGGCTCCATAAAAATGTAGAAAATTCCAAAGTGTCGCCAAAGTCCTGATTCGGTCATTAATGACTTGTGGCCCATTGAGAAAGCTGTGCCCTGAGTGTCCCATTGGAATGTAGGAGTGTTTTCAAGGACTGAGCTGGCTTTCATGTGGGGTTCCTCCCTCTTAGTTACAACTCAGCTGAACACACAGACTGCAGACACATCAACTCTGGTTAAGATGGTGTTATTTTTCCAAGTTTGGTCAACGTACGAGGGAGAGTGATTTGGATAAATGCCAAAACCACTCTGCTTGACACTGGGGCAGAAGCCCCAATTATACAATTTTCCAAAAATCAATAGCCCACCCCAGTTGGACTTGATCCAATCTTGGAGCTGTCAATTTTCTATTGACCAGTGAAGTTTACTTTAAGCAACATGATGACTGTGATCAGCTCATGGTTTAACCCCATCCTGCCATCTGCTGTTTACCAGAACACTTTATCCATTATGTTTTGTTTTGTTGCCATTCCCATGTTCTCAGCTAATTCCTGCCCGCCTCATTGTTTGCCTGAGGGCACGATGTTGAAGTTAGTTCCTCTTTACACCATGGATTGTCAGAGGCAGGATGTTGGGACCACTGATAAGAACTGCTTACTGAGCTGACTGTGTTATTGCTGACCACACTATTTCTGTCTAATCCTGTTTGTCTTAAAAACATGGGCAAGTTAGCTAGCTTAAATCCCATCATGCATTGCGGCAAGAGTTTAAATGCTTGCTACTGCTATGTCTGAAAAATACATGTTTAATGGTGAATAATGATTACTGGGTATACTTTCCATTATTAGCCTCAATCCTCAACAAACTAACGTATGTAGAACTATTCTAGTGTTATCCTAGCTATCTGGTTTTAAGGGGTCTCATCTCTGGATGCCAACTGCATGGAACAGCTCTATGCTGGGTGCACATGCCTTTATTATTCCATCAGTTATAGCTATTACCATTGAGGTCTTCTTCCTATTGTAATGTCACAGCTCTAACATTACTCTCTGGTAATATTGCTGGAGTGATCTGAAATGCCTCTCGAATTCTTCCATCAGTGCTCTTAGCCCATTTCATTCGACTCCTCCAATTAGCAGGAGTATCAGCTGAAACCAATGAGCATTTTTCTTTTTATTCATTTGTGGATTCCGAGTACCACAGGCAAGGTCAGAATTTGTCGATCAGTTTTAATTGCCTCGTAGGAAGCTGGTGGCCTTCTTGAACCATGGCATTCCATGTTGTTACAATTCCTGTAGAAACGGATACATTTTGAAAAGAAATATGAATCTCCAGTGACTGACTCAAAGGGTCACACAGCAAGGTTTCAACAATCAAAACTTTTACTGTAACAAACTAATTATAATCAACATTGATTAACATTATGTAGCAGGCAACTAAACTCTGGGAAAGTTATTCCTTGTTGACTTCTGAACACAACTGTAATCCCTGTACTACATTTATCCATTACACCGTGCTCTCAGTAGAAATCTCAGCCTTGTAGATTCAAATCCCAAACCCGCCTGGCATTTCAGCAGGCTCATTTCTCCCTGTCACATCAGAGTGAGTCTTCCAGTGTCTTTTTAAACAAAGACCGGCCACTCAATCTTCTGAGCATAATCAAATGGACTTCAGGCCATAAGGTCCATGTTAGTGACTCGTTCGTTCTTCACTCTTCACTCTGAATGTGCTAAATTGGGGGAAGGCTAATTATAACAATATTAGGCGGGAACTGAAGAACCTAGATTGGGGGCGGATGTTTGAGGGCAAATCAACATCTGACATGTGGGAGGCTTTCAAGTGTCAGTTGAAAGGAATTCAGGACCGGCATGTTCCTGTGAGGAAGAAGGATAAATACGGCAATTTTCGGGAACCTTGGATAACGAGAGATATTGTAGGCCTCGTCAAAAAGAAAAAGGAGGCATTTGTCAGGGCTAAAAGGCTGGGAACAGACGAAGCCTGTGTGGAATATAAGGAAAGTAGGAAGGAACTTAAGCAAGGAGTCAGGAGGGCTAGAAGGGGTCACGAAAGTTCATTGGCAAATAGGGTTAAGGAAAATCCCAAGGCTTTTTACACGTACATAAAAAGCAAGAGGGTAACCAGGGAAAGGGTTGGCACACTGAAGGATAGGCAAGGGAATCTATGTGTGGAGCTAGAGGAAATGGGCGAGGTACTAAATGAATACTTTGCATCAGTATTCACCAAAGAGAAGGAATTGGTAAATGTTGAGTCTGGAGAAGGGTGTGTAGATAGCCTGGGTCACATTGAGATCCAAAAAGATGAGATGTTGGGCATCTTAGAAAATATTAAGGTAGATAAGTCCCCAGGGCCTGATGGGATCTAGCCCAGAATACTGCAGGAGGCTGGAGAGGAATTGCTGAGGCCTTGACAGAAATCTTTGGATCCTCACTGGCTTCAGGTGATGTCCTGGAGGACTGGAGAATAGCCAATGTTGTTCCTCTGTTTAAGAAGGGTAGCAAGGATAATCCAGGGAACTACAGGCGAGTGAGCCTTACTTCAGTGGTAGGGAAATTACTGGAGAAAATTCTTCGAGACAGGATCTACTCCCATTTGGAAGCAAATGGACGTATTAGTGAGAGACAGCATGGTTTTGTGAAGGGGAGGTCGTGTCTCACTAACTTGATAGAGTTTTTCGAGGAGGTCACAAAGATGATTGATGCAGGTAGGGCAGTGGATGTTGTCTATATGGACTTCAGTAAGGCCTTTGACAAGGTCCCGCATGGTAGACTAGTACAAAAGGTGAAGTCACACGGGATCAGGGGTGAGCTGGCAAGGTGGATACAGAACTGGCTAGGTCATAGAAGGCAGAGAGTAGCAATGGAAGGATGCTTTTCTAATTGGAGGGCTGTGACCAGTGGTGTTCCGCAGGGATCAGTGCTGGGACCTTTGCTGTTTGTAGTATATATAAATGATTTGGAGGAAAATGTAACTGGTCTGATTGGTAAGTTTGCAGATGACACAAAGGTTGGTGGAATTGCAGATAGCGATGAGGACTGTCAGAGGATACAGCAGGATTTAGATTGTTTGGAGACTTGGGCAGAGAGATGGCAGGTGGAGTTTAATCCGGACAAATGTGAGGTAATGCATTTTGGAAGGTCTAATGCAGGTAGGGAATATACAGTGAATGGTAGAACCCTTAAGAGTATTGAAAGTCAGAGAGATCTAGGAGTACAGGTACACAGGTCACTCACTGCAAGGGGCAACACAGGAGGCGAAGGTAGTCAAGAAGGCATACGGCATGCTTGCCTTCATTGGCCGGGGCATTGAGTATAAGAATTGGCAAGTCATGTTGCAGCTGTATAGAACCTTAGTTAGGCCACACTTGGAGTATAGTGTTCAATTCTGGTTGTCACACTACCAGAAGGATGTGGAGGCTTTAGAGAGGGTGCAGAAGAGATTTACCAGAATGTTGTCTGGTATGGAGGGCATTAGCTATGAGGAGCGGTTGAATAAACTCGGTTTGTTCTCACTGGAATGACGGAGGTTGAGGGGCGACCTGATAGATGTCTACAAAATTATGAGGGGCATAGACAGAGTGGATAGTCAGAGGCTTTTCCCCAGGGTAGAGGGGTCAATTACTAGGGGGCATAGATTTAAGGTGAGAGAGGCAAGGTTTAGAGTAGATGTACGAGGCAAGATTTTTACACAGAGGGTACTGGGTGCCTGGAACTCGCTACCGGAGGAGGTGGTGGAAGCAGGGACGATAGTGACATTTAAGGGGCATCTTGACAAATACTTGAATAGGATGGGAATAGAGGGATACGGACCCAGGAAGTGTAGAAGATTATAGTTTAGTCGGGCAGCATGGTTGGCACAGGCTTGGAGGGCCGAAGGGCCTGTTCCTGTGCTGTACATTTCTTTGTTCTTTGTTCTTTGTTTGTTCTCCAAAAGTACCATCTATTCCATCTTCTGTGATGTTCCTTGTATAGTTCTCCAAGATAGCTAAAGGTCAGGTGGCGGGATTCTCCTGAATCCCTGCGATGGCCCGACGCCGGCGTAAAAACTGGCGCGGACCACTCCGGCATCGGGCTGACTGGAAGTTCCAGAATCCTCCGCACTTCCGGGGTCTAGGCCGGCGCCGGAGGGGTTGGCGCCGTGCCAACCAGTGGCAAAGGGCCGGCGCAAGTTAGCGCATGCGCAGAACCGCGCGGCATGGTTCCGCTTATGTGCAGACCGGCCGGCATATTCTAGCGCATCCGCAGGGGGGTGTCTTCTCCGTGCTGGCCATGGTGGAGCCCTACAGAAGCCGGGGCGGAAGGAAGGAGTGCCCCCACGGCACAGGCCTGCCCGCAGATCGGTGGGCCCCGATCGCGGGCCAGGCGACCGTGGGGGCCCCTGGGCCGAATCCCCCCGCGCTCCCCGTGGACCCCACCAGCCGGCCTACCAGCCAGGTCCCGCCATGTGGGACCATGTCCAATCCACGCCGACGGGACTGGCCAGAATCCGACGGCTGCTTGACCCATCAGAGCCCGGAGAATTGCCGGGAGAGGGGGGGGGGTGCGCTCCCAACTGCCCCCAACTGGCGCGGCATGATCCCCGCCCCCGCCCGGAAACCGGCGCCGGAGAATACGGCAGCCAGCATCAGAGCGGCGGGGCGGGATTTACACCCCCCGGGGATTCTCCGACCCGGTGGGGGGGGGTCGGAGAATCCCGCCCGTAGTGTTTACAAAGAACATCAAGCTATATATTTAAAACAAAGCTAGTTTATTTGACACTACTTTAAATGGTTCGCACACTCCACTGAATAATAGCTAACAAACTATCAGTATTGAATCGATGTTACAGTAACCTGGTATGTCTCTCTAATACAACGAACATTCTATCTCAACATCGCACTATCCTTCTCCATATGCTTCTCCCCGAATGCTTAGAGACACAGCCTTTTATAAGACTACTCAGTGATGCCATCTAGTGTTGAGATACTGGAAAATCATCTTGTTAACCCTTTACTCTCCTTAGATTATACATATCATTACATCTTTTTCTCTCCATACATAAAACTGGCTCTTCAAAGCATCTTGCTATCTTTGCTGTGATTTCTTTGTTCTGCACATGTAGGAGGATCTGTCTCTCGCTTTCTCTCGCCAGGATCTCTGCGTCTGTAAGTCTTGCAGTAGTATTGCACACTGTCTGATTCTTTGTGTTCAGGTGTTCAAGTTTGTACTTTACCCAATATGTTTTGATCTGGGCCCCTGGCCCTATGGCAACCAGGTTGATGTCCACTTTTGGGCGTGTTTGGAGGTCTGTTTCTCGGCAGTTGCACTTCCGAGATTCACCCCACTATTCACCGGCACTGAGCTGAGCTCTCCAGCAGGAACGGCTCTTCGCAGACCGGGAAGTCATTTGGAATGGCAACCCTGACCTCTACACATCCCCCCCCTTCAAACCCCATTCTATCTTCTGGACCCCCCCCCCCCCCCCACACTTCAACCCCCCAACCTTGTCGAGGCCCTTGGGAATCCCCCCTCACCTCCCCCCCCCCTTTCAATGGCAATGGCCCCCCCCGGACCCGAACACCTGCAATGCCAATCTGACACCCAAGCACCTTGGCTCTACCATTTTGGCTTACAGTGCCCCTGGCAACCGGTCAATGCTTCCTGGGCAGGTGGCACTTCCAGAGTGCCCAGGTACATACGAAGGCTCGGTATTTAAATGGACCTAATGAGTCATTTACATATGCAGGTCTGCATCTCTCCCAGCGAGGGCGAGATCCAGATCCTACCAGGTGGAGCGAGTCGTGTGACTCGCGACCGACCAGGCAGGGAGCCCGATTTGGGGCTCTCGCATGAGTCACCTGTTGCACCCGGATCCGCGCTGGGTGCAACGCAGTTGTTGAATCGTGCCCCTCGTCCCTGGGTCCACTGCTCCATTTTATCATGAATTAAATAACCCTCACATTTGTAACAAAGTGATGTAATAACACTCACAGTTTTAGGGAGGGAGTCCCAGGTTTTTGATCAAGCTACAGGGAAGGAATAGAAAGTCTGGATGGTGTGTGGCTTGGAGGGGAACTTGCAGGTGGTGGTGTTCCCATACATCTACTGCCCTTTGCAGTGATATGTATAGTGCCAGTGTAGTACAGGGTTAACATCTGAAACTATGTGTAAATTAAACACTAGATGGTGTTACTAATTCATTGTATATAAGTCAGCATCTCTAGGAATTCTGGGAGGACATGATGAGAAGCTGGTGAGAGCTGAGTGAGAATTGATTGTAGAGACACAGTACAAGGTCAAATCATAGTGTAGTTTATTAGTTAGATAGAATATTGATTACTGTACCCCAGATTCAGTATTACTAGTTTACTATCAGTTACTCAGTAAAGTGTGCAAACCTAATCAAGTTTAGTAGTGCAAAATAAATTTGTTTTGATTCAAACTTCTTATTTTTATATTCTTTGTCAACCCTACATATCTGGCTATCTTGGAGGAAAAGGCAAGCAATATAATACCCTTGACTTTCGAGGTGGTAGAGGACAGGGAAGTTGGGTGGTAGTTGGGAAGGTGCTCTCAAAGGAGACTTGGTGAGTTGCTGCTGTGCATCTTGTAGAGTTTGAATGTGAGCGCCCCACAAGCTAATTTCAGAGTTCAGAGTTATGATTGGTTATGTAACTACTATGTTCTTTCATTGTAAAGATCCAATGAATTAACCAAACACCCTCATTTATTGGATTCCAGAAATATGATTCAGATTTTAAATCGCCAAATCAATTCCAGCACAAAATAAAAGATTGAAAAGAATGATTTACATTAAATGTTGTAACTAATGAAGGAACATTAGGAGGGATGTTTGAAGCGTTTCATTAAAACACTTCCATAATTACATTTTCTTCTCTATGATAACCAATGATCTTTCTTAATGCTGACTGCAAATCAAAGACATTTTTCTGTATGTCTTTACTTGCCCCGGAGAAATGTAACATATCAATGACCAAAACAAAAATCTAGCGCAGAAACAAATACATAATCAGATAAAACGATGCTCACCAAAATCTTTAGTTCAGATAGATTGCAACACACTGACAATAGACTTGCATGCCCCCTCAAAACATTTCATACAATTGAATTTAAAAGAAAATTGGATAATAATTAAGTGTCAATGTTTGTTTCTATCCTTTTTTCTAACTCTGAGTAAATTGGGCCTATATTCTTTTGAGTTCAGCAGAATACGAGGCAATTGCATTGAAACCAGCTATTTTTCAAAGGAGTGTAATGGGACAGACGTCGGTTGATTGTTTCGGACGATCGGGGAATCTAAAACACAGGCTGGGGGTGGGTTATAGCCTCAGGATAAGGGGTCAATTATTTAGGACTGGGATATGGAGAAATTACTTCACTCAAAAGGGTTGCGAATCCTTGAAATTCTCTTCCCCAAGGCCAGAATCTTCCCCCTCCGTCCTGGCGTATTTAGGCGAGGGATGGAGTGTCAAATTGCACAGACAGGATTCCCTCCTAGTTCTTGCACGCCCCAACCGAATAACGATTTTACACTGGGTTGGGCAGTGTCTCAGGTGGGAAGCCCGCCCTTGTCCCAATTAAGGCCTTTTAAGTGGCCACTTAAGGGCTGTTGCCCACCTAGCTTCAAGATGGCAGTATCGGGGGGTAATGTGGAAATTAAGAGAATTCGATGTCAGGCGGGAAGAGTGGTGGGAAGAGCGTTTCCATCAGTAACCGCCTTTGTCTGGGGGTGCCCTCTCCTTAAGGCTCAGTGGATCTCACATCCTTCCCCCCACACCACCCCAGCCTATCCCCTGAAGCATCAATCTTCCCCTTCATGACCTCCCCCGCCGCTCCCCCCCCCCACAGTCCTTCCCTACCCTCCCTGACTGGACCCCTGATATTTATCTTTTTCTCAGGTTCACGACTCAGGCGCAGGATGCTTTATACAGCGCCTCTTCCAGCCACTGCAGCACTGTTCCTGGAGGGTCTGGCCTGCTGCTGGCCAATTTGATTGGCCGGCAGCTCTCCAAGGCTGGACTTCTTCCGGAATGGGCATAAAAGCCAATCGACACTTGTTAGCGCATAAAATGGCAGCAGGACTCTCGAGTTGGCAGGGGCGTGTTTCTCGCTGACTCTTTGAATGCTGGGAACCTAGTCCCTGCCATTCTAAAAATTCAGGCCCGGAGGTTTATAGATGCTCCATTGTTAAACACATTTTCTATCCAGGATGGACAGGTTTTTGTGGACGCAGAGAATCAAGGGATATTGAAAGTGGAGTTATCAGTCATAACATCGAGTTGAATGATGGAGTTGGCTCAGCAGGCCGTATGTTCGGACTAATGCTCTTGTATTTTGTTCTATATTTTTGCCACCCAAACGGCTATCACAAATTTAGAGGAATGTTCGGAATAGGCCATTCAGCCCCTCGAGCCTGTTTCGCTTTTGGATTGGATTGGATTTGTTTATTGTCACGTGTACCGAGGTACAGTGAAAAGTATTTTTCTGCAAGCAGCTCACCAGATCATTAAGTACATGAGAAGAAAAGGGAATAAAAGAAAATACATAATAGGACAACACAACATATACAATGTAACTGCATAAGCACTGGCATCGGATGAAGCATACAGGGTGTAGTGTTAATGAAATCAGTCCATAACAGGGTCATTTAGGAGTCTGGTGACAGTGGGGAAGAAGCTGTTTTTGAGTCTGTTCGTGTGTGTTCTCAGACTTCTGTATCTCCTGCCCGATGGAAGAAGTTGGAAGAGTGAGTAAGCCGGGTGGGAGGGATCTTTGATTATACTGCCCGCTTTCCCCAGGCAGCGGGAGTTGTAGATGGAGTCAATGGATGGGAGGCAGGTTCGTGTGATGGACTGGGCGGTGTTCACGACTCTCTGAAGTTTCTCGGTCCTGGGCCGAGCAGTTGCCATACCAGGCTGTGATGCAGCCTGATAGGATGCTTTCTATGGTGCATCTGTAAAAGTTGGTAAGTGTCAATGTGGACATGCCGATTTTCCTTAGTTTCCTGAGGAAGTATAGGCGCTGTTGTGCTTTCTTGGTGGTAGCGTCGACGTGGGTGGACCAGGACAGATTTTTGGAGATGTGCACCCCTAGGAATTTGAAACTGCTAACCATCTCCACCTCGGCCTCGTTGATGCTGACAGGGGTGTGTACAGTACTTTGCTTCCGGAAGTCAATTACCAGCTCTTTAGTTTTGCTGGCATTGAGGGAGAGATTGTTGTCGCTATACCACTCCACTAGGTTCTCTATCTCCCTCCTGTATTCGGACTCATCGTTATTCGAGATCCGGCCCACTATGGTCATATCGTCAGCAAACTTGTAGATGGAGTTGGAACCAAATTTTGCCACGCCGTCGTGTGTGTACAGGGAGTAGAGTAGGGGGCTAAGTACGCAGCCTTGCGGGGCGCCGGTGTTGAGGACTATTGTGGAGGAGGTGTTGTTGTTCATTCTTACTGATTGTGGTCTGTTGGTCAGAAAATCGAGGATCCAGTTGCAGAGTGGGGAGCCATGTCCTAGGTTTTGGAGCTTTGATATGAGCTTGGCTGGGATTATGGTGTTGAAGGCGGAGCTGTAGTCAATAAATAGGAGTCTAATGTAGGAGTCCTTGTTTTCGAGATGCTCTAGGGATGAATGTAGGGCCAGGGAAATGGTGTCTGATGTGGACCGGTTGCAGCAGTATGCGAATTGCAGTGGATCAAGGCGTTCTGGGAGTATGGAGGTGATGCGCTTCATGATCAACCTCTCGAAGCACTTCATTACGACTGAAGTCAGGGCCACTGGTCGGTAGTCATTGAGGCACATTGCCTGGTTCTTCTTTGGTACCGGTATGATGGTGGTCTTGTTGAAGCAGGTTCATTTTCAATTCGACTGCAGCTGCTTTGTACTTCCAATTACTCTCCTTAGCTCCAGTTCCCCGAAATCCCTTCCCAATTAAAATCCTGTCGATCACAGCCTTGAATATTTCACTTTACATGGCAGCCCTAACCTATTGGGGAAGATAATTTCACATTTGCAGTCCCCTATGGGTGAAAAATACTTCCTGATCTCACTCCTAATTTTAAGAATGTGGTTTCTTATTCTGGATTCTCACAATTGAAAACAAAAAGCTTCTCTGTGTCTGCTCCATCAAATCCCTTTACCCTTTTAAACTCCTCGAAGATGAAATGCCCTTTAAAATGTGTTGATTTTTCCCTCAAGGCATGCTTTGTTTCTTTCCATTTCTTTATCCACGTCTCAGGTTTCTACTCAAATCGATTTGTCTATCTGCTTATCTCAGATTAAATAATTTCTTTTGATTGCCCCCGCAGATCCTCTCTTATTAACTCTGCCACAATTCCAAATCACTTGTTAAATATTTGAAGCCAATCAGATGAAAATTCATCCCTATTCTCAGCCTTGAGTCATGCCTTCATTAACTACAGCATTACTGGCCTTCAAGGTCCGGTAACTTGTATGTGAATCTTCTCTTAACCAAGATGCATAAGTCTATTAATGTCACAGCAACCCCTACGTTGGGGTCTGAAGAACGTAGAACATATAGCACAGCACAGGCCCTTTGGCCCACAACATTGTGCCGACCATTTATCCTAATCTAATATCAACCTAACCTACACCCCTTCAATTTACTGCTGTCCATGTGCCTGTCCAAGAGTCTCTTAAATGTCCCTAATGATTCTGACTCCACCATCTCTGCGTTCCATTCACCCACCACTCTCTGTATAAAGAACCTACCTCTGATATCTCCCCTATACCTTCTTCCAATCACCTTCAAATTATGTCCCCTCGTGTCAGCCATTTCCGCCCTGGGGAAACGTCTCTGGCTATCCACTCTATCCATGCCTCTCATCACCTTGTACACCTCTATCAAGTCACCTCTCTGCCTTCTTCACTCCAGTGAGAAAAGCCCTAGCTCCCTCAACCTTTCTTCATAAGACATGTCCTCCAGTCCAGGCAGCATCATGGTAAATCTCCTCTGCACCCTCTCCAAAGCATCCACATCCTTCCTGTCATGAGGCGACCAGAACCGGACACAATTTTCCAAGTTTGGTCTAACCAGGGTTTTATAAAGCTGTGGCAAAACCTTGTGGCTCTTAAACTCAATCCCCCTGTTAATGAAAGCCAACACACCATACGCCTTCTTAACAGCCCCATCAATTTGGGTGGCAACTTTGAGGGATCTATGTACGTGGACCCCATGATCCCTCTGTTCCTCCACACTTCCAAGAATCCTGACTTTAACCCTGTATTCAGCATTCAAATTCAACTTTCCAAAATGAATCACTTCACATTTATCTAGGTTGAACTCCATCTGCCACTTCTCAGCCCAGCTCTGCATCCTGTCAATAACCTTGATAATTAGTTTTGCTTCCTTTCTTAATGTCCTGACTCTCATTTCTCAACTATTAACCCTGAAATTATGATTTATTTCATTCTCCATGTAACTTGTCGTCTGATCCCGAAAGTCCCACGGATTATCAATTCCTCATCACAAGTTTTTTTAGCCCCATTTTCTTCTTTTGTTTATTGGATGTGAACGTCGCTGGCAATCTGGAGTCACAGGTAAGCCAGACCAGGTAAAGATGGCAGATTTCCTTCCTCTAATGAAAGGAACATTAATAAACAAGATGGGGTTTCATGTCATCCTTAGATTCCAGATTAGTATTGGACTCAAAATGCACCATCTGTCGTGGTGGGATTTGAACCAGGGTTCCCAGAGCATTACCAGGGTCTCTGGGTTAATATTCTAGAGACAGTATCAATGCATCCCTTAAATGGCAGATGTCTTGACTAGGTTAAGATTTAAAGTTGAGCTATCATTGAGCTGGGTTAAGGTTTAAAGTTGATAGTTGAGTTAAACTATCCCCAAATGAAGCAAACAGGTTATATTACATTGGATATTTCTCCATGCCCAATTGGTTTCCTCTTTGTTCTTTCATGGGATGTGGGTGTTGCTGGCAAGGTCAGCATTTGTTGCCCGTCTCTAATTGCCCTTTACTTGAGTGGCTTTCTAGACCATTTCAGACGGAAACTAAGAGTCAACCATATTTCTGTCTACGAAGGTCGAACAAGGACGGAAGATGTCCTTCGGGAAAACCAGACTGTCTCCTTAAAACAATTGGTGATTGAGACAAGCTTCATATTCCAGATTTATTAATTGAGTTTAAATTCCACCAGCTTCTGTGAGCATCCATATGGGCAGCACGGTAGCACAAGTGGATAGCACAGTTTCTTCACAGCGCCAGGGTCCCAGGTTCGATTCCCTGCTGGGTCACTGTGCGGAGTCTGCACGTTCTCCCCGTGTCTGCGTGGGTTTCCTCCGGGTGCTCCGGTTTCCTCCCACAGTCCAAAGACATGCAGGTTAGGTGGGTTGACCATGACAAATTGCCCTTAGTTACCAAAAAGGTTAGGAGGGGTTATTGGGATAGGGTGGAACTGAGGGCTTAATTGGGTCGGTGCAGACTCGATGGGCTGAATGGCCTCCTTCTGCACTGTATGTTCTATCTCCCCCTTTTTCCCAGGTTCAGCTTTGATTCATGTTGAAGTATTCCACAAAATGCCAGCATTTGTATTTTCACTGATTGTCCTTGGAATGGGTGAGAGTGTGGTGTGTCTGTCTTTTAATATGTTTATTTCCCTCTCTCAATAAATTAAATGGCACCTAGTGGATAAAGTGCATCTCAATCATGATGAAAGTTTGGATCAGACTCTGTAGAACATCTGGTCATAGAATTTACAGTGCAGAAGGAGGCCATTCGGCCCATTGAGTCTGCACCAGCCCTTGGAAAGAGCACCCTTGCTAAGCCCACACCTCCATCCTATCCCCACACCTCCACCCTGCCCCCGTAACACCATCTAACCTTTTTTTGGACACTAAGGGAAATTTAGCACAGCCAATCCACCTAACCTGCTCACCTTTGGACTGTGGGAGGAAACCGGAGCTCCCGGAGGAAACTGTTTGAACAAAGAACAAAGAACACTCACGCAGACACGGGGAGAACATGCAGACTCTGCACAGACAGTGACCCAAGCCGGGAATTGAATGTAGGACCCTGGAGCTATGAAGCAACTGTGCTAACCACTGTGCTGCCATGTTGCCCTATGGTCCACCCTCGTCCGACATTGTGTACGAACTTAATCCACCGATGCAGGTCAGTATTATATTTGGGGCCTTGCTGTACAGAATTTGCTTGTCCTGTTTTGCCGATATCGCAAGTAAGATGACATTTTAATTAATCTGCTGCCTGATACTTTACAATGCCTCGAGGGCATGGAATATTCTTTGTAAAAGCAATCTTTCTTTCTGAAAATAGCAGAGGGAAGCATAATACAAAAATGGAAAGTGTTTGTTCAATATCATCACAGGTCATCATTTCTGGAAAGAAAGAACAAACATTCCTGAAGTGGTTAAGAAGGCATATGATATGTGCCGAGGCATAGAGTTTAAGAGCAGCGAGTTATGCTGGAACTGTATAAAACATTGGGAAGGCCACAGCTAGAGTATCGTGTTCTGGAATACACATTATAGGAGGGAGTTGACAGCACTGGAAAGGGTGCAGAGGAGATTTACCAGGATGTTGTCTGGGCTGGAGAATGTTAGCTATGGAGCGTGATTGGACAAACTTTGAAGCAGAGGAGACTAAGGAGGGACATGATTGACGTGTATAAAAAATTACGAGGGGCATAGATAGAGTAGACAGGAAGAAACTTTGCCCCTTGGTGGAGGGATCAATGACCAGGGGGCACAGATTTAAGGTAAGGGGCAGGAGGTGTTGAGGGGATGTGAAGAAACACGTTTTCACCCAGAGGGTGGTGGGAGTTTGTAACTTGCTGCCTGAAAGGATGGTGGAGGCAGAGACCCTCATTCAGGAAGTATTTAGATGTGCACTTGCAATGCCAATGTAGACAAGGCTATGAACCAAGTGCTGGAAAATGGGATTGGAATAGTTCGGAGGTTGTTTTGACCAGCAGAGACACGATGGGCAGAAGGGCCTCTTCTGTGCTGTAGACCTCCATGACTCTAAGGGCGTGGTCTACTGAAAGGGAACAGAGTGCCATAATGAGTGTGTTTAGCCGGATGTTTCCCAGCGCTCGGAGCTGCGAGAAACCTCACGCTATCGAACGGGACTCTCCATTCGGATAGATATTGGGCCCCAGCAGGGAACTCCCTGACGAGGCAGTACTTAGTCCCATTTCCTGCACTGAGGAGCTCCACTCACCGGATCTCTTCAAGTGCAGGAGGAGATCGGGACGTACGGTAGCACAGTGGTTAGCACTGCTGCCTAACAGCGCCAGGGACCCAGGTTCAATTCCCGCCTTGGGTCACTGTCTGTGTAGAGTTTGTATGTTCTCCCCATGTCTGCGTGGGTTTCCTCCGGGAGCTCCGGTTTCCTCCCAAAGTCCAAAGATGTGCAGGTTAGGTAGATTGGCCATTATAAATTGCCCTTTAGTTTTCAAAAGGTCAGGTGGGGTTATTGGGTTATGGGGATAGGGTAGGTTGTGGGCCGAGGTAGAGTGTACTTTGAGAGGGCAGATGCAGACTCGATGGGCCGAATGACCTCCTTCTGCACTGTAGTGATTCTATGATTCTATGACGCCATTTTAAATGGTTTCCTGAACTCTGAATCCCCCAACGTGACCCCAGAAACCCCTCCCCCAAGGCCCTAACTCACCTATAAGGAGTTCCTCAGGCCCCCCTGCAACCACACAGGGCGTCCCCAGGCCAATCCCCATTGTGGGAAAATGCAGATTGGCACCGCCAGCCTAACACGCTGACATTGCCCCTGCCAGCTGACAGTGCCACCTTGGCTAAAAAGTGATTCGCCCACAATGGGCGAGATTCGCACTGTGACGTCTCGCAAGATGGTGTAAGTCTCACAGGGTGTGGCAAGCCAGGTAGATCCCGGAAGAAGCTTCTCCCAGCATCTACCGCCCGCGCCACACTGCCTTTCGGCACAACGCGGCTCGTGGATTGTGTGACATTCTTTGTGTTGCTTATTTCAGGAGGGTTGGCGTAGTATTCACAAAGACCACAAAATAGCTTTAACTTAAATAAAACTGTGATTTTATTTGCAGTACTAACGACATGTACTCCTTAAGAATACACAACTGATCAATAGCATCTAACTGCACCCTCTACTGCTAATATCACTACTAGTATAAACTACAATCTAATCTTACTTGCACTATCTGCTCTTCTGACCTTCATGGGCTAACTCCTGCATACACTCCTCCCCTAATGTCTAGCACCACTGCCTTATATAGTTGTAACTGTAGCTCCCTCTATTGGCTACTCTCGACACTACATTCACCCTTGCAATGCTGATAGTTATGATAATACCACAGATTGCGCCCAAAGTCCTTTTCACAACATTAGAATTTGTAAAAGCAAAGTAATGCAAACATGGACAGGTCCATCCGAATTAGGAGCAGGAGGAGACCTCTCAGCCCCTTGAACCTACTCCCCCCCCCCCCCCCCTGCCCCCCCCCCCCATTCAACAAGATTATGGCTGGTCTGATTGTAACCTCAACCCCATACTCCTGCCTGCTTCCAATAACCTTCAACCCCCGGTTAATCAAGAATCTATCTAGCTCTGCCTTAAAAACATTCAAAGACTCTGCTTCCACCACCTTTTGAGGAAGAGTTGTAAAGACTCACAGCCCTCTGAAAGAAAAAGAAATTCTCCTCACCTCTGTCTTAAATGAGTGGCCCCTTATTTTTAAACAGTAACCAAAGTACAGTAAGAAACTCTGTATGCCGTTAACCCTTCACAAAGCTCCACAAATCCCAATGAGGTGTTTGACTTTGACTCGAGATGTTGGTTGAGAGGTAGGTTAGGACACCAGGGAGAATTCCTGTCTTCTTTTTCAAATAGTGCCATGGAATCTATAATGTGCCACTGAGAGGGTACACAGGGGCCTGGGTCAACAATTGATCCAAAAGGCAGCACTCACTGTGCAGTAAACCACCGCTACTGCAATGAGAGTATCATCAACAGCAACTTATTTATATCGCACCCTTAATGTAACGAAACGTCTCAAGGCACTTTGCAGCAGTTTTGTAAAAGCGGGCATGCCACTTAGTGACCGTCAGGAGATACTAGGAAAGGTGACCAAAAGCTTGGTCATAAAAGTTAGACTTTCAGAAGTATCATAAAGGAGAAAAATGGGTTCGAAAGATGGACAGGTTTAGGGAGAAAATTCCAGAGCTTGGAGCCTGGGTAACTGAAGGCCCGGCTGACTTTAACATTGGAGGTGTGCGCAATTCCAGAATATCGGTTCAGATTTTGTCCTCTCATCTATGGAATTGGATCTGAACGTACATCTTTCGGGCTTAGAAGAGAAAAGTGCTGTGGCCACTGGTCAGAAGAGAGATCTCAAGCTCATTTATCTTCCTCCCTCCCCTGGGGGCACTGCCACCAATTTTGCAGCTGGTCTGTTGCCCACTATGCCCACTGAACAAATTACACAGATAGAGAAAAGTAACAGTGCTCATTGTATAGGACCAAACTTGAATATTTCTAAAAAGAGAGACGTGCTGCCAAAGCTTTTCGTCTTACACTCAACAGGACAAACACAAAAATGCCGGATTTCAAATAATCACGGCAATTTCTACCGCAGGAGAAAAAGGCTACTGATTGGTTGGCAAGTTGACTCTGATTGGCTGAGATGTTGGCACGGAGAAAGCAGCAGGGAGCTTGAAACTCCCCAAGCATCCAGGCAATTAAAAAATGGTGCAAGATTTGAACGTATTACTTTGTCTGCAGAGAATGGTCCTTGCAAATGAAAGTATGTCACTTCCAGAAAGCACGAATGAGCTGCTTTGTGAGCTTGACTGATTATTTTAAATTGGTAGTTCGTGTAGCACACTCAGGATTGTTCAGCAAGTGCCGCCCATGCCTAGAATTATATCCAACAGTAGACGTTTTGTTTTCGATTTAGCAAGCGCGACGTGACGTGAAAACCGAACTCGGCAAAGCAACAATGGGTAGGTGAAATGAATTACAAAGATGAATCTAAGAAGAAGCTAGATAATTGTGTGAGGGAGGAAAAAAAGGAGGTTGCAGTAATAGGGTGAGTTGGATTACGGCTGCTCATGTGGAGCCTAAACCAGCAGGACAGAACGGTCTGGTTCTGTGCATAATCTGTGTAATTGTATGTAACCAAGGGCTCGAGTTGTTTGTGTCATCGACCTTAGCCAGCCACTGGAAATTGACTTTAGTTTAATTAATGACTGTGTTTTCAGCCTGCGAATTGAGCTAATTTGCCCTGGTTTTTTTTTTTTGGTGACAAACGCAGCAGAATCCTGTTTACGAATAGAGTTCACACGGACATTATATGTGACATTTGGTGCAAATGCTGCGTGCTTGTGTGCTGCTTTTCCAGCAAGTTCCTGCGCGATTGGAGATCCAAATTTAGTCTGGCTTCTTCTGCATTAGATCTCATTTAAATTAGCCTCGGGAAATATTTCCCTTTCTCCCTTTTGCAATCAGAGTGGTGTTTCAGCTGGAATTAAGGTCTAGATAATGGAATCTGAATGATCCTCCTGAATAATGAATTTGTTCCTCTCCTTTGCAGAATTTTGATATCTGCGGAGGCCTTCCCTGTCTGTGATAATTCAGAAAACTGCGCTTTACGTGCATTGCTATTCTGCACAGAAGTGGGAAAGTGTAAGGACGTGTTCAATAAGGGGTGGAATGAAAAAGCTTGTTCTACTTCTGAGACGAGATACAAAAATAAATCTCGGAAAAGGGTGAGAGGTTCCTGTAGGCTGCATCTTACTTTGTCCTTGGAGAGATTGCTTCAGCTGCCCTACATAGGTGCCATTTGAAGTGACAACATTAATTTTGTTCTGTATTTTTCAGAAGTCAAAAATATTAAAAATCAGAAGTATAATTTTGACATACATATTTTATGGGACAGCAGCTTTGTCATTCCTCAAAGCACCTTCAGTGAATGGTATCAGAAACATTTTGCTTCCCGTTGTATTAGACGTAACAGGATAACAACAACATACATTCAGAAATCATGTCCTGATACATAGAGAAAACCGAGAGGTCACAGATATAGGTTGAGAGGCGGTAGATTTAGAACTGAGATGAGGAGGAACTACTTCTCGCAGAGGGTGGTGAATTTGTGGAACTCGCTGCCCCATAGTGCAGTGGAATCGGCTGTTAAATGGTTTCAAGAAGGAGATAGATATATTTCTGATACAAAGTGGGTTGAAGGGACATGGGGGACAGGCATGGAGGTGGATTTGAGACCACCCTGAGATCAGCCATTATCTGATTGAATGGCAGCAGGCTCAAAGGGCTGAATTGTCTAATTCTGCTCCTAATTCCTATGTTCCAAAATCTATTGCAAGAAGAGGTGACCGACAGCTTGGGTCAAAAGGGTTGAAGAGATTTTTAAAGATGGGAAGTGAGGTCGGTGTGTGGAAGAGTTTAACAAGGAAGCTGCAGGTAGAGTTTCCAGAAAGCTTTGTCATTGGAGAAGTGCAGATGGATGGATGAAGAGAGGAGAGCTGCAGACAGTGTCAATGTCAGAGAAACAGAGTAGACGGGAATGTCTGTAACGTTGGAGAAGAGGGTGAAGGGAAGTGAGGGTGACGATTTTACTACACAGAGGGTTAATACGCCAATGTTTGTCATTTAGGAGAGGAGAGAAACGTGAGCGCATTTTAGTGCAGATAAACTTATTGATTGATGGTTGAGTTTTGGGCAAACTGACAGTTAAAAAGTATCATCAACTCCAACAGATAGCGCACGGATTTCTGAATCCATGCGCTATCTGTTCAAACCAGACACAAGGGGCGAAATTCTCCTACCCTCCCCGCCACATTTCTGCCCCAACCGGCCGGCGGGAGTCTCCGTAACACCGGCCGGTCAATGGGGTTTCCCATTGTGGGGCAGCCCCACGCCGTCGGGAAACCCCCGGGCGCCGGCAAAACGGAGACTCCTGCCGGCGGAGAATGACGCCCAAGGTTTAAGTACGGGTAGGGGGTGGCGTAGCGGTATTGTCACTGGACTAGTAAACCAGAGACCCAGAATAATGCTCTGGGGAGCGAGGTTCAAATCCCGCCACTGCAGATGGTGAAACTTGTATTCAATAAAAGTCTGGAATGAAAAGTCTAATGATGACCATGAACCCATTGCCAATTGTCGTAAAAACCCATCTGGTTCACTAATGTCCTTTAGGGAAGGGTCCTTACCTGGTCTGGCCTACATGTGACTCCAGACCCACAAAGCAAACTGCCCCCTCAAGGGCAAGTAGGGATGGGCAATAAATGCTGGCACAGCCTACAGTGCCCACGTCCCATGAACGAATAGGAAAAAAATTCAGAGTTAATGACATATTTTGATATTGTATTGACTTTCCCATGAAGGAGGACTTCCCTGCTCACCTGCAAACCTTTCCAGGTCGAATCCGGACCGGAAGGGGACCATGTTGAGTTCCCAGCCCAACTCAATTTTTCCAGGATTTAACCCAATGCCCGTGTACGAGCCTACCTCCTCATGGCAGTTAAAAGTTTGCCCTTTCTGCCTGATGTTAGTTGGTGATTGCTGGTCTGGCAAGTCGCCAGCTCTTTCTAATGGAGTTACTTTGTAGTTTTCCAATCCAGAGATCCGTATCCTGAACCTTAAGCTTTGGAAAATTATGACAAAACTCGCAGAAATTCCCTCCACCTACTTTTTTTCCAATGATTCTGTGTTGGCAGGTGTAAACCTCTGGAGAGTTGGTCGACCTTAACTTTCCCTTATTTTCTGCATTGCTATTTTGTTCCACTTGCATTAAACCTACGAAGTTGCCCCCCCCCCCCCCCATTGTCTTATTCCTAAGTTTCTGACAGATAGTTTGTCCTCTTTCTTCATTGTGAAAAAGATATACAGTGCTGATGCAACAAGTCTGCCATGTCTTTATAATCTATTACAGTCTTAGCTGCATCTGTTTTTTAAGGGTTCATTTGCGATACATTTTCTCATGATATATTGTTGCTGTTGGCTTTAATGTCACTTGCAGTTTAATTTTCATGCTCCCTTTTTGCACAATTCGCTTTCTTCGCCCCCCTTTCTTGCTTCTCAAACCTCTCTCAGTACCCTGCATTTTCACTTTTCCTTGCATTTATCGTAGCCTTTTAGTCTGGATTTATTTTCTTCTTTATCTTAATTTCCGCTATTCAGTTTCTCCCAGCCTTTGCGAAAACTAAAATCTTCCATTGCAACCACATTTCCTTTTAAAGTCATGATGCCCTAATCTCTTCCGTCACGCATCCTTGCTCTGAAACGTTCTCATCATAGAATCCCGACAGTGCAGGAGGAGGCCATTCGGCCCATCGGGCCTGCACCGATCCTACGAAAGAGCACTCCACTCAGGTCCACTGCTCCGTCCACTCGACCCCCTAACTTGCACATCTCTGGACTCGAGGCGGAAATTTAGTGTGGCCAATCCACCTAACCTGCACTTCTTCGGACTGTGGGAGGAAACCGGAGGAAACCTACACAGATTATCATAGATTATCATAGCATTTACAGTGCAGAAGGAGGCTATTCTGCCCATTGAATCTGCACCGGCTCTTGGAAAGAGCAGCCTACTTAAGCCCACCCTATCCTCCACCCTATCCTCGTAATGCAGTAACCCCACCTACCCTTTTTTGGACACCAAAGGCAATTTTATCATGGCCAATCCACCTAACCTGCACATCTTTGGACTGTGGGAGGAAACCGGAGCACCCGGAGGAAACCATGGGGAGAATGTGCAGTCTCCGGACAGACAGTGACCCAAGTTGGGAATTGAACCTGGGATTCTGGAGCTGTGAAGCAACTGTGCTAACCACTGTGCTACCGTGCTGCCCACAGGGAGAAAATGCAAACTCCACACAGACTGTCACCCAAGGCCGGAATTGAAGCTGGGTCCCTGGCACTGTGAAGCAGCTGTGCTAACCACTGTGCTACCATGTTGCCCACTATCAGGAGGCCTCCTTATCAGGAGGTCTGCAGACTACTCTCAACAGGGACTTGTATCCTTCATGTTCTTTAGCTCTATCCAAAGTAGTCCCAGTGCCTGATTACTCTTAATGAAATCCCCGCTTTCTATTGCAGTAATTATCAATTAGTCTTCTATGACAGCAATGATTCATTTTTCTCAAGTGCCTTTAGCTTGTTACGAGTGTTATATTTGACACCAAGGCACATAGGGAGTTTTAGTTCAGTGACAAATAGCTTGGTCAAAGAAGTAGGTTTTAAGGAGCATCTTAAAGGAAAAAAGAGAGGTGGAGACGTTTAGGGAAGAAATTACGAGCTTAAGAGCTCGACAGCTGTACGTTGCGACAATAAAAATCAGGTATGCTCATGAGGCCAGAATTAGAAGGATTCACAGTTAATCTGAGAGGTTTGTGGGACTGGAGGAGGTTATATAGATAGGGGAGGGGGAGGCGCTGGAAAGATTTGAAAACGAGGATGATAATTTTCCTAATATTCCTGCTCCATCAGCCCCTTTCCTATTTTTCTCGTCATTCCACATCGTCTGGAATGCTTGGTTTCCAATATCACTGAGGTTTTAATCAGGTCTTTTCAACTGGATTTGTGCTTCCAACTCACTTCTTTCATTTCTCAGGCTACATAAATACATTTGTGCACATAACTCTTATCTGGATAACTGTTCCCACCTTTCCTAAATTTCATCCAGCCTATTCTTCACACTTTTTGATTTCATCCTTATTTCCCTTCTCAGTCCCCGAAACTATAGGCACATAACATCCTGTTCCCCAGCATTACATTTAGTGGGTACCTCAATGATGCGCTAGCGAATCCCACTTGGAGGTTCCCACATTAGGATTCACCCGAAAATTTGTCAAAAGTGCTACCTTCCTCAGGACAATTGCGTTGGGCACATGAATCATGTGACAGAAACAATTAAAATTGCTAAGTTCGGATGGTTCTGCCAGTTTTACCTGGATAGTTACTCTGATAGAGTTAGAGGGAAGAAATCACTTCTAACTCCAGAGTACCTATTTAAAGAACCCAGACCCAACCTCGCACAGGACATCCCAACACACACAAAGCCTCCCAGGTGACACACCACACCAGCTCCTCCCCGACCTGACTCAAACCCCCTCATGACCCGATCCAAGCCATCCGCCCGGCTCGACCACCTCCCTCCTTCCAGACTGAGTCCCCCACTGGTCTGACCTCCTCTCCCCCGGTCTGAACACCCCCTCCCCCCCCCCCCCCCCCCCCCCCCCCCCCCCCGCGTTGTCTGAACCACTTTTAAATTGTCTCTTTTGTCCCTTTAACCACCTCCTTTACGGCCACTAGTGATATTAAAAAGATGGCATTTATTGCCTCGCTGCCTCCCCCCTCCTCCAGTTACGCCACCCTGATGCAGCCGGGGTGGGGGGGGGGGCCTCACTGCTCCTGTCTCACCCAGCCTGAGTGAGAAAGGTTGGGCGAGACAGGGGCTTTGGAATCCGAGTGACGGTATACCTGTCGAGAGGGGGAATCTGCCGTAGATTGAGGAAGTTACGTACCTGTGTTAATTGTTCCATTGCATATTTACCATTTCCATGAGGAGACACGTGTCTTTGCAAGGTTGAACAAGAGGCCATAATTTTGCATCTTTAAAAATTAATTTTGGCAATGTGGGTGTGACAGGCTCAGTCATCATTTGTTGCCCATCTCCAACTGCCCTTGAGAAGGTGATGGTGTGCTGCCTTCTTGAACCGCTGCAGTTCCAAAAGTGTAAGTGCACCCACAGTGCTGTTAGGGAGGGAGTTCCTGGATTTTGACCCAGCAACAGTGGGGGACCGGGGATATATTTCCAAGTCGGGGTGATGAGTGACTTTAAGGGGAGCTTCCAGGTGGTGGGGTTCCTAGGTATCTGCTGCTCTTATCCTTCTCGATGGTAGCGGTCATGGGTTTGGATGGTGCTGCCTAAGGAGCCTTTGTGAATTTGTGCAGTGAATCTTGTAGATGGTACACACGGTTGATACTGTACGTTGGTGGTGGAGGGAGTGAATGTTGGTGGAAGGTGTACCAATCAAGTGGGCCGCTTCGTCCTGGATGGCGTTGAGCTTCTTGATTGATGTTGGAGCTGCGCTCATCATGGCATGTGGAGAGTATTCAATCACATTCGCGACTTGTACCTTGTAGGTGGTGGACAGGCTTTTGGGAGTCAGGACGTGAGTTACTCGTTGCAGGATTCCTAGCCTCTGACCTGCTCTTGTAGTCACAGCATTTATATGGCTCGCCCAGTTCTGTTTCTGGTCAATGGTTACCCCTGCAGGATGTTGATAATGGGGGATTCAGCGATAGAATGTGATGGAATGTCAAGGAGTGATGGTTAGATTCTTTCTTGTTGGAGATGGTCATTAGTGTGGTGTGAATGCGACTTGGCACTTGTCAGCACAAGCCTGGAAAATGCCCAGGTCTTGCTGCATTTGGACGTGGATTGCTTGAGTATCTGAGGAGTCGGGAATGGCACTGAACATGGTATGATCATCAGTGAACATTCCCAATTCTGACCTTACGATGGATGAAACACCAGGAAATATCAGACTAGGACACTAGGTTCTGTCATAATATACACATCAGTATATGATGGTGCAGAGACACACACTGACTGACACACTGCAAGACCAATCAACACACACAACATAGCAGCCAATCACGAGTTAGGGCACGGTCATATAAAGACAGAGGGCACCAGTTTTCCCGCTCATTCAGGATGCAGCCTCTGAGACAGACAGAGCCCGCAGTCAGTAGCACAAACATCCACCATGTGCTAGCAGTATAGGCTGGTCAGGTTAGGCATAGATCTTCAGTCAATCTAACATAGTGTCGACCCACAGTGCAAGTATGTTTAACAGCTCTTAGTTAAATAAAATAGAGTTGTACTATTACAAGTGTTGGTAGCCTGTCTATGTTACTGCTAAGGTAAACGCAGTCTCCACAGATCCAGAGTACCCAACACATCAGGTTCGGTATAGCTCAGTTGGCTGAACAGCTGTTTTGTGATGCAGAGTGTGGCCAGCAGCGCGGGTTCAATTCCTGTTGAGCCTCCAGCTGAGGTTGTTCATGAAGGCCCGCCTTCTGAACCGTGCTCCTCACCTGAGGTGTGGTGACCCTCAGGTTAAATCACCACCAGTCAGCTCCCCCTCTCAAAGGGGAAAGTAGCCTATGGTCATCTGGGACTCTGGCGACTTTACTTACTTTCACCCAGAGTAATCTGCTTCAACTTAACTTTGTGGCCAGGAACAAGGGGTGAAATAGAGCAATCTGAAGGAATGTGAGGTTAGTGATGTGACAATATATGTATTGTAAGAATAATGAAGGGTGAACAATTTACTGTAACTACATCCAACCACTAGATGGTGATCAAGCACATACACGTGGATCACATGATTCTCTTGATTCGGGGAGTAGGTTGTTAGGCGAAATAGAGAATACTCGTGTTATTAGGAGCTCTGTGGTGAGAATCATAGTTTTAATCAATCTGTTATCTTTGAAATCTTAGCAAGCAAGTTTAGATGTAGTGTAAATAAATTAGCTTTGTTCAATACATTGCTTGATGAGACACTGCACTTCAAAGCCACCCTTATTCAGAAATCAAAGAACATCACAAGTGGTGGGGTACAAAATGGATGGTTTTGGTCTTCCCAATGTTGAATTTTAGGGAGCAACGTTTTCACCCATGGCTTTGTTTGATAGTTTAGTCCTGGGTCAGTCTAGGGTTTGGGAACATCGATGGGCTGGTAAAGCTGAGTGTCGTCAGCAAACACGTGGCAGCTGAGCCTCTGCTCGGTGATGTGCTGCTGAGGAGGAGGCGAGAACCAGACCATGAGCTTGTGATGCGTTGACTGAAAGGGAAACCTCAGCTGAAGATGAGTTGGCTGGGTTCTGACAGTCAGGATTGGGACAACACCAGGCAGTCCCACTGAGCTGGCTAACTATTTTTTCCGGTTTGCGTTTAAGGGGCTTCAAAGGACAAATGGTTTGAAGTAAATATTCTTTTGACACTACTGCGTAATACTTTATTCAGAGGCCATGTTTTGAAATTTATTGTTCATGTCTTTATAAAGAGTTAAAATCACTGTTGATGCTGACGATTGATGTTGATACGACAGAATGTTGCGCTTTAATAACCTATTATTCTTTACATTTGGATTAACTATCCTACCTTGGACCTTGGACTAAAGGACATGAACAGTGGTGTCATGTAAATGTTCAACAATATTTGAGACAGAGTAATGCTGAGGCCTTTGAGGAGCGATTGGAGACAGGGCAATATCTTTTGGATTGTTCCCAGATAATATGACATTTTGCAGGTATACGGAAAGTCAAAGGGCCTACCCTCAACTACATTTCTACACCGTTTTTCACAAGTGACACTGACTTAGCGCTGGAACCTGTATGTCCTCACATTCTCAGATAATTGTGCTGCTATGGTCGGCACGGTGGCACAGTAGTTAGGATTCTTGCCTCACAGTTCCAGGGACCCGGGTTCAATTCTGGCTTTGGGTGACTGTGTGGCGATTGCACATTCTCCCTGTGTCTGTGCGAGTTGCTTTCGGGTGCTCCGGTTACCTCCCACAGTCCATAAATGTGCATGTTAAATTGCCCCTTAGTGTCCAAAAGGTGAGGTGGGTTAATGGCGATAGGGTGGAGGCATGGGTTTAAGTAGTGTGCTCTTTTCAAGCCCAGTGCAGACTCGATAGGCCGAATGACTTCATTCTGCATTTTTGGGATTCTACGATTCTATAAATTTAAGCCTCTGGGTGAGATCTTCCCTGCGACGGGATTTTCCAGTCCCACTGATGGCTCAATCCCGGCACGGGTTTCCCGGGGTAGTGGGTGGTTTCAATGGGAAATCCAATTGACAGCGGTTTGACCAGAAGATCTCGTCAGCGGTGACAGCGGGTCACCTCCCAGTGCCGAGAAACATGCTACAGGGCGGCCAGAGAATGTCACCCTATGTTTCTATGAAATAGTGCAATGGGATCTTTTACATTCACTGAGATGGTCTAAATTAAACATCATATCTGAAAGGTGACAGCTGACAGTGCAGCACTCCCTCCGTATTGCACTGAAGTGGTAGCTTAGGTTATTATGTTCACATCCTGGAGCAGGATTTGAACCCACAGCCTTCTGACTCAGCAGTGAAAGTGATACTAACTGAATGCATTCAATAGTAACTTTCAAAAGGGAATTGGATATATGCTGAAGGAAGGATTTGCAGGGTTCCGGGAAAGAGCAGGCGAGTGGGACTAACTGAATAGCTCTTTCAAAGAGCCAGCACTGGCACGTTGGGCTGGATGGCCAGTGACACGGCTTTAAGATTTTATGATAAAGCTGACGGCAGTGACAGGTCACTGAGGCCCGATTTTCCAGTCCTGCCATAGCGAGAGCTGACAAAAATCCATTGGCTTTTGGTGGACGATCCCGGCAGTGGGCGGGGCCACACCCTGGGTCGGATTTTCCAGCCCTTCCCAACGGTGGCCTCTTCCAGTCCCGCTGAAGGCGACGACCCCGTGCGGGATTCCCGGCAGCGGCACGGGCGAACCAAGCAAAATGGCGAACACATCTGCGGAACCGGAAGATCCCGCCGTTGGCCAATGACAAGCCGGCTCCTCTGCGGGGGAAGGGGGGGGAAACTCCACCCCTTTGCTTCTTTTATTTGGAGGATCGTGCCACAGAGGTCATTGTTTGAAGGTTGTGTGTGGAACAAAGCAGTGGATGAAGTAATTTTACAGGAGACATGATTAAAACCTAATGTCAAGCGCTCATGTGCTGAGATTTCACCCGGTTGGAAACAGTCTGTCTCGTTTGTAAAATAATTTTTTTTTAGATTTGACTCTCAACGAAGCAATATCTCAACTCCGCTGGAACACGAGAGAGCGAGAGAAGACAAATAATTGGAGATTGCGGCAGGCAAATGGAAGAAGATGACCAAGGAACATTCTGAGAACATGTCCAAATGAAACAGAGGGACATCATTTGAACCACTGGGCTGAATTCTCCGCCGTCGGGATTCTCCGTTTTGCCGGCAGCCTGGATGTTCCCCGACGGCGTGGGGCTCCCCCACAATGGGAAACCCCATTGACCAGCAGGCGAAACGGAGAACCCCGATGACGTGGCGCACTAGAAATCTGGGGCGCGATTCTCCGCTCCCGCGACTAAGTGCCCACGCCGTCGTGAACGCCGTCGAGGTTCACGACGGCGCGGAACGGCCCCGATCTCGACCGATTCAGGGCCCGAAAATGGGCTAGGATCGGGGCCGTGAGAAACTCAGGGGGCGTGTCGCTAAAGCAGCGTCGTCAGCGCGCGCCGGGCATTGGCGCCGCATAAAGGCGGCGCCGCATCATCCGCCGCCTAACTGGCGTCACCCGTGCATGCGTGGTTGCCGTCCTCCCCGAGGCCGTCTCGCAAGAAGATGTCGGATGGATCTTGCGGGGCGCGGAAGAAAGGAGGTCCTCCTTCAGAGAGACCCGCCCGCCAATCGGTGGGCACCGATCGCGGGCCAGACCCCTTTTGAGTGCAACCCCGGTTAAAGAACCCCCCTCGCCCCCCCCCCACAGGCCGCCCCCCAGCGTTCCCGTGCTGTTCCCGCCGGCAGCGACCAGGTGTAGATGGCGCCGGTGGGAAGTCGTCGTTTTGGGCAGGCCGCTCGGCCCATCCGGGCTAGTGAATAGCGGGTGTAGTGGAGAATCGCCATTTTGGGTGTCCCGGGCGATTCTCTGGCCTGCGCCGCGCAGAACTCGACGGGGCCGTTCTCGCCGCTTGGGTGCATCGCAGGAGATCTAGGAGTACAGGTCCACAGGTCATTGAAAGGGGCAACACAGGTGGAGAAGGTAGTCAAGAAGGCATACGGCATGCTGGCCTTCATTGGCCGGGACATTGAGTATAAGAATTGGCAAGTCATGTTGCAGCTGTATAAAATCTTAGTTAGGCCACACTTGGAGTATCGTGTTCAATTCTGGTCGCCACACTACCAGAAGGATGTGGAGGCTTTAGAGAGGGTGCAGAAGAGATTTACCAGAATGTTGCCTGGTATGGAGGGCATTAGCTATGAGGAGCGGTTGAATAAACTCGGTTTGTTCTCACTGGAACGAAGGAGGTTGAGGGGAGACCTGATAGAGGTCTACAAAATTATGAGGGGCATAGACAGAGTGGATAGTCAGAGGCTTTTCCCCAGGGTAGAGGGGTCAATTACTAGGGGGCATAGGTTTAAGGTGCGAGGGGCAAGGTTTAGAGGAGATGTGCGAGGCAAGTTTTTTACGCAGAGGGTAGTGGGTGCCTGGAACTCGCTACCGGAGGAGGTGGTGGAAGCAGGGACGATAGTGACATTTAAGGGGCATCTTGACAAATACATGAATAGGATGGGAATCGAGGGATATGGACCCAGGAAGTGTAGAAGATTGTAGTTTAGTCGGGCAGCATGGTTGGCACGGGCTTGGAGGGCCGAAGGGCCTGTTCCTGTGCTGTACATTTCTTTGTTCTTTGTTCAGGAGGGCGTCGGACCGGCGTCGCGGGGAAAAATGGCGCGCCAGCCGATTCTCCAAACCGGCGCGGGAGCGGAGAATCGCGCCCCTGGTGCGGCTGGACAGAGAAACCCGCCCACCGAATTCAATCAATCTTTTTTTTCTTAAATTTAGAGCACCCAATTCATTTTATCCAATTAAGTGACCAGTCCACCTACTCTGCACATTGTCTTGGGTTATGGGGCGAAACCCACGCAAACACGGGGAGAATGTGCAAACTCCACACGGATAGTGATCCAGAGCCGGGATCGAACCTGGGACCTCGGCACCGTGAGGCAGCAGTGAATTCAATCAATCTTGAAAGTGCGCAACTTAACATATTGAAAGAAATCCATGGAGCAAATGCCTGGTTGCTTTTTGAATATTATGAACATCTGGGATGAAAGGTAACCTACCTGATAATGATCCATATTATCAGTGAACCTCGGATCAGAGGGAATCTGGAGGTTGGCAAATATTTGTCTTTCTCATTTGCTCAATGGGGTGTGATCATCACTGGCTCGGCCAGCATTTGTTACCCACCCCTAATTGTCCGTGAGAAGGTAGTAGTGAGCCTCCTTCTTAACCAAATGCAGTCCGTCTGGTGTCGGTGCGACCACAATGCTGTGAGAAAGGGAGTTCTAGAGTTTTGACTCAACGATGATGAAGGAACAGTGCCATATTTCCAAGTGAGGATGGTGTGAATGACTAGGTGGCAGGCTTGTGGATGATGAATGTCCCATGTTACTGGTTAGAATCTCACTGGCAAGGCGTAAGTATAATAAGAGGAGAGAGGAATATACAATTACCTGTATCAGTTTCACAAGAATGAATCACAGAATCATAGGCCAAACTTGACATATGTACCAGAGAATGTTTTAAAAATTACTGCGTTAGCATGTTTACGAAAACTAACCTGGGTGTAATCTATTACTGAAGCAAGAAATCGAGGGCAGGATTTCCTGGCCCTTTCCACCAGCTGTATCTTCTGCTCCGGCTGAGGTGGACCCGGCTGCAGGTTCCCCAGCGGTGGGATGGCGAGCCAGGCAAATGCCCACAGATTTTGGCGGGAACAGAAGATCCGCCGGCGGCCAATGGCGATCTGACTCCGCCGTGGGAAAATCCACCAGTTGGGGATGGGTGCGGGGAAGGGGGTCGGAAAATTCCACCCTGAATGGCGATTCTAAATCTAAACTGCTCATTCAAAAAATATAAAAGAAAGCAATGGAACTCTGCGGGTGGGATGAGTTTGGGAAGGATGGTGGGTGGTCTAGAAGTTTTGCCAGAAACCACCATGCCAGTTCCCTGGCCTTTTTTTACGGTTAGAAATTTCAAATGGGCGGAGAAGGTGCCTCCACCTTGAGGTGACTCTCTCTCTCTTCCCGGCAAACTACAACTCCTTCACTGCTGGACATACTCCTCATTGGATGACAAGTGGTGCATGTTCCGGACATTAAACGGTCACTCCCGTAAAAACCGTATCGAGTGACTATGCCCAACACGGTTCGGTGTGGGGACTCATATTTAATCCCAATGTCAAGGTCCCGATCCCAAGAGGAAAATCCATTCCCTGATTTCAGTAAGTCAATGTGAAATGTCGAAAGGGCGAAAAGCGAGAAATGGAAAAAATAAATGGCATTGGGGAAATTAGAAATGATTTGGATGAAAGGGTTAAAGTCCCACTCTCTGACATTCAAATGAATTTCCACTGTCCAAATAAGATGACACCTTTGTTTGAACCGCAGAGTTTGATATGAATATCTTAATAAATTCAATTCCAATTATCCGAACTCCAGTTGTTAAAGAACAAGTGGAGCCTAGGCAGGATCAGAACAGAGAGACTGAAGTAGAATGATAACTGTTTGCATAGATTGCACTGATAGTCCCTGTGGATCAGGCCGACAACCTGTAAATCCCAACGTTCATATGTGAATCCATTGACACAGAGAGACCTCCTTACAGAAACCTAAATTAGGAGTGATATTAAAATACTATTTAGAAATTGCAACTTGGAAATAGGCCGAACCAGTCCATGTCGGTGTTTATCCTCCATATGAGTAGTATCTAATGGGTGGGATTTTCGAGACCCCTGCGATATATTTCCTCTCATCATTGGTCGCCAGTGTGATCTTTCAGTTCCACCAACTTCTACAGCGTCTTGCGTGGCTCGCCCCGTCGCAGGGGATTACCTTCGGCAGAATGGAAAGATCCCACTGGCAGGAACAGCCGATAAATCCCACCCTCTGTTTTTGCCTTGTTCCCATTTCCTACTGAGTCCCAACTTTCTCCAACCATTGATCTCACCCAACCCATTCTTCATTGCTGACAATTGTCTTTGCTTCAGTCGTTGTCTCTGGTGGCGCGTTACCCATCCTCACAACCCTAAATCTCTTACATTTAATCTTCACATCTGCGACAGTGGTAGGCGTAGATCAGGCTGGCGCGAAACTTAGTTGTGCTGTTTAAACACGATAAACAGGATCGACAAACTGGGGACAGTTTTCACATAATAATAATCTTGATTATTGTCACAAGTAGGCTTATATTAACACTGTGTGGTGAGCCACGTATGGCTACGTAAGGCTGTTGTATATATGTTCTACTGTTCTATTAGTATTGTTATCTCCACTGTCGTATATACTTATTGTTATTGCTGTTCTGTTATTGGTTGTTGCTATTGTACTGTTGGAATGTTATTATTGGTGCTGCTGTTGGCCCCGCCTGTGGCTCCGCCCAGCTGTGGAGGTATAAAACCTGTTGATCTGAGGCAGTCTGGCAGTGCGGGAGGAACTACAGGTCGGCACATATTTAGCTTATTAAAGCATCGGTTCACTGCTTCTCAGCGTCTCGTCTGAATTGATGTCTATCACACTGCAATGAAGTTACTGTGAAAAGCCCCTAGATGCCACACTGCGGCGCCTGTTCAGGTACATTGATGGAGAATTCAGAATGTCCAATTCACCTAACAAGCACGTCTTTCGGGACTTGTGGGAGGAAACCGGAGCACCCGGAGGAAACCCACGCAGATATGGGGAGAACGTGCAGACTCCGCACAGAAGTGACCCAAGCCAGGAATCGAACCTGGGTCCCTGGCGTTGTGAAGCAACAGTGCTAACCACTGTGCTACCGCATTGACATCTAACTGATGGAATTGGTGCTGGGAGGGCAACAGTGAATAGATTTCTTTGATATTTCAGGGTTACTGTATTTTATGTTTGTTTGTATAAGTATAAACAATTTAACATGTTATTTTATATCTTCAATTACTTTTCTTCCTGTAATTATATGTTTAAAAATTCCATTATACAAGTCCATCCAATTTTCAAATTAATTTAGTTTCCATTCCCATGTTTAATGTGGAGAATAATTAAACAGAAGCAGAAATGAAAGGAATTCAATTTATTCTATTACACTCACTTCTTTAGTTTAATCCGTTGCATTACTTATATTCTGTACAGTCCCAGTGCAATAATACGATCTCCACGCTCAGTACTTCTCTGAACAAAGAAGCATATTGTACAGGATTCCCCTTCGAGAGGACTGCGTCACCTTGGGTTCATTTGATGGCAGTCTTACCGATGTGCTGGAAGGTTACTGTTCAGGTTCCCAGAGACTTGAGCACAGAAAACTCAAGCTGAAACCATCTCTTTGGATGAGACATTGAACTGGAGTGCTGCCCGCTCTCTCGGGCAGATGGAAAAGATTCCATTGTAACATTTTGAAGAGGAGCAGGGAAAGCTTTCCCAGTGTCCTGCCTGTTCTTTATGCCTCTGTCAACATCGCGCAAAAAAAAAATTACCTGCCCATCATTACATTTCTGTGGGAGCTTTCAGTGTGCACTTTGGCTGCTGTGTTCCCAACTTGTACTACATCTCAAAATTTCTCACTGGTTGTAAAGTGCTTTTACAACTTTGTGATAGGCACTATAGAAATGAAACTCATTAAGCGTGCGTGTTCCAACAAATGTCCAGATGTCAGTTTAATTATATACTTCTTAAATATTGCTGAAAAGAGACATGTCGCTGAAGTTTTTCATCTTGCACTCATCAGGCCAAATGCAAGAATGCCAAATTTCAATCAATCACAACACTTCTTACCACAGGACACAAGGGTGCTGATTGGTTGGCAAGTTGATTTTGATTGGCCGAGGCATTCCCATGGATACATCGATGTGGAACTATAGGCTCCCCAAGGTCCTGAGTGTAATACAAACTGTTCCAAGGGTTCAGAATTGAATAGAATAAATAATGACACTGGAAAAGGTATGGGAATATCAAATCCTTGAATTAACTTTATTGAACTATGTTTCAAGATCACAAGAACATGAATAGCACACTGATAGCTGACAAATTGGCAAATAGCATCATGCAGGGCCTGTCAATGAGAAACAAAACCTATAGTATGATTTATTTCAATCCAATTATCTCTTAATTTTATAAATGACTCATACAATCCAGCTCATATTTTATTTTTTAACTGCAGGACAACTGGTCTCTTTCTTCCAGTTACTTGTCTTATTGTAAACTATGTGATTAATGATTAATACATCCTGGGAGGGATTCTCTCAGCCCAGGGCCAGGCTGGAGAATCCTCGCGACCGGCGTGAATCGTGCCACGCCTCCCTGATGCCGGGACGCAGGAGAATCGGCGCCATTGGCACCGACGTGGTCGGTGTGGCACCGGTCGGGGGCCATTCTATGCGGCCCCCCCGCCGATTCTCGGCACGGGATGGGCCGAGTGGCCGTAGCAAAAAACCCGAGTCCCACCGGCGCCGTTCGAATCTGCTCTCAGCCGGCGGGACCTCGGCGTGGAAGGGTGCGGGGGCGGCCTGTGGGGGGAGGGGGGGATCGACCCCGGGGAGGACCTCTGTTGTGGCCTGGCCCACGATCGGGGCCCACCGATTGGCAGGCCGGCCTCTCGGGCTGGGGGCCTCCTTACTTCCGCGCCAGCCTCTTTAGCCCTACGCCATGTTGCGTTGGGGCTGGCGCGGTGCCGGTGCCACTGTGCATGTGCGCGTCGGTGCCGGTGCCACTGCGCATGCGCGGACCCCGCGGCGTCCAGTTGACACCGGGATCAGCAGCTGGAGTGGCGTGGGCTTCCGATGGCATCAACACATAGCCTCAGGATCAGAGAATCCCGCCCCTATTTTCAGGACAATGTCCACAAAGCTGAATCTTCCACAGGTTCGTAGCCTGGCTCCGCAATCTCGTTACCTCGTTACTTTAACCCAAAGAAAAAGTACTGGCCTCTTTGACCCAAGCTTACTGCCTTCAGTTGAACCATTAGACTAAAGGTTACACACATCACTGAACAATACCTGATCGCACCTGGATCCTGATCAGATATCCAAGGGAAAACACACATAACAGTTGACACAGTGTACTATGTCTGGCTGTACAAAAGAAAGGAACACCTTTGATATCCCCCTCTGTACATGCGTTCAAAACCTGTGGCAATCAGGAATTGACTGCTTCCTACATGGTCAACCCCGGTGAGTGGTCAAAGATTATGTCACCTCCACATGGGCAGAGTCCCTTTGAACTGTTTCAAAATACCTTTTTCGACTGTTACAAGATCCCCAAGTGTTCCGTATGTTTGATAAGCATGATCCAAGTGCATCCTCACACTGTTTCCTCACTCCCCTGACCACACTAAATCAGAAGGAGTTTGAAGATTTCCTTAATGAGGTCCATCCTGTGAGTGTCTGGGTAATGATAGGTATTGGTACCATTTGAATGTTTCCTGACCCCTTTTCATTACAGATTGTTTATCATTTTATTGCCTAAAGTGTAAAGTCTGCACAGTCCCAGGTGACCATAGGCTGCTTTCCCCTTTGAGGGGGGAGAGCTGACCGGTGGTGATTTAACCTGAGGGTCACCACACCTCAGACGAGGGGCAAGGTTGAGAAGGCTAGGTCTTTATTGCCTATATCCTGCCTGAAGATTGAACTGGCTTGACCATGCCTTCCTCACTACATTTTTGCTCCTTTAACCCTCGTGTTACCACAAAAGTCAAGCTAGCAAAGTGGCCAATTTGACTCAATCCCATCATGTTTTATGTACGTGCTCACAGCATAACAAATATCGCTATAGTCACAATATGCAGCTGAAATTAACAGATAAGCTACCATTTTAGTCCATATTACATGGATAACTCAAAAATAACAAAGAACAAAGAAAAGTACAACACAGGAACAGGCCCTTCGGCCCTCCAAACCAGTGCCGACCATGCTGCCCGTCTAAACTACAATCTTCTACACTTCCTGGGTCCGTATCCCTCTATTCCCATCCTATTCATGTATTTGTCAAGACGCCCCTTAAATGCCACTATCGTACCTGCTTCCACCACCTCCTCCGGCAGCAAGTTCCAGGCACCCACTACCCTCTGTGTAAAAAACCTGCCTCGTACATCTCCTCTGAACCTTGCCCCTCGCACCTTAAACCTATGCCCCCTAGTAATTGACCATTCTACCCTGGGGGAAAACCTCTGACTATCCACTCTGTCTATGCCCCTCATAATTTTGTAGACCTCTATCAGGTTGCCCCTCAAACTCCATCGTTCCAGTGAGAACAAACCGAGTTTATTCAACCGCTCCTCATTGCTAATGCCCTCCATACCAGGCAACATCCTGGTAAATATTTTCTGCACCCTCTCTGAAGTCTCCACATCCTTCTGGTAGTGTGGCGACCAGAATTGAACACGATACTCCAAGTGTGGCCTAACTAAGGTTCTGTACAGCTGCAACATGACTTGGCAATTCTTATACTCAATGCCCCGGCCAATGAATGCAAGCATGCCTTATGCCTTCTTGACTACCTTCTTCACCTGTGTTGCCCCTTTCAGTGACCTGTGGACCTGTACACCTAGATCTCTCTGACTTTCAATACTCTTGAGGGTTCTACAATTCACTGTATATTCCTACCTGCATTAGACCTTCCAAAATGCATTACCTCACATTTGTCCGGATTAAACTTCATCTGCCAACTCCAAGTCTCCAAACGATCTAAATTCTGCTGTATCCTCTGACAGTCCTCATCGCTATCCGCAATTCCACCAACCTTTGTGTCATCTGCAAACTTACTAATCAGACCAGTTACATTTTCCTCCAAATCATTTTCCATACTACGAACACCACTAGTCACAGCCCTCCAATTAGGAAAGCACCCTTCCATTGCTACTCTCTGCCTTCTATGACCTAGCCAGTTCTGTAGCCACCTTGCCAGCTCACCCCTGATCCCGTGTGACTTCACCTTTTGTACCAGTCTACCATGAGGGACCTTGTCAAAGGCCTTACTGAAGTCCATACACACAACATCCACTGCCCTACCTGGATCAATCATCTTTGTGACCTCTTCGAAAAACTCGATCAAGTTAGTGAGACACGTCCTCCCCTTCACAAAACCATGCTGCCTCTCACTAATACGTCCATTTGCTTCCAAATGAGAGTAGATCCTGTCTCGAAGAATTCTCTCCAGTAATTTCCCTACCACTGACGTAAGGCACATCGGCCTGTAGTTCCCTGGATTATCCTTGCTACCCTTCTTAAACAAAGGAACAACATTGGCTATTCTCCTGTCCTCCGGGACATCACCTGAAGACAGTGAGGATCCAAAGATTTCTGTTAAGGTCTCAGCAATTTCCTCTCTAGCCTCCTTCAGTATTCTGAGGTAAATCCCATCCGGCCCTGGGGACTTATCTACCTTAATATTTTTCCAAGACGCCCAACACCTCATCTTTTTGGATCTCAATGTGACCCAGGCTATCTAAACACCCTTCTCCAGACTCAACATCCACCAATTCCTTCTCTTTGGTGAATACTGATGCAAAGTATTCATTTCGTACCTCGCCCATTTCCTCTGTCTCCACACATAGATTCCCTTGCCTATCCTTCAGTGGGCCAACCCTTTCCCTGGCTGCCCTCTTGCTTTTTATGTACGTGTAAAAAGCCTTGGGATTTTCCTTAACCCTATTTGCCAGTGACTTTTCGTGACCTCTTCTAGCCCCCCTGAAGCAAGGATTGAACAAACCCCTTTTCTTTGCAGAGAACGGATGGCTGTGTATATATGTCTTGTGGGCCCCCTGTAGCGTTGCTCTACCTGGACTCAAGACACCCACTTGGGGGGAATGAAGAAAATAACTGCTGCTAGACCCTGACTGCTTACAATGCTGGTTATCTCATGAGGTCGAGTCAATACTTTAAAAAAAATTTGTGGTGTCCCAAGGTTTAGCCGTAGGTCTCAATAACTGCTCATCTTGGTAACAGTAACACTCTTTGTCGATGTTTCTGACAGCAGTGAGAGAAAATTGGAAATGGTTGTCGAGTGGTTACGATCCATGCTTTTCAATCCTACCATACTAGTTGGGGAATTTCATTCTAGTTAACCAAATAAATCTGGAATAACAAGCTGGTGACTGCCAGATCATCGTAAGCATCTGCCTCTCAGCTTTCCTTTTGGGAAGGATATCTGCCATCCCTACTCATTCTGACCCGCACATGGCGCCGGACCCACAGTAATATGGTTGGCTCTTAACTTGTGTCTGAGATGGCCCTGCAAACCAATGATTTGTGAAGAAGGCAGTTCATCACCATCTTGTGATGGGCATCACATTGGCCGGAATTCTCCCTCCGTGCGCTGGCGACGGGTTTCTCTGGTCCTGGGAGCGTGAGGTGGCTTCCATGGGAATTCCCATTGGCAACAGTGGGAGCAGAGAATCCCGCCACCGGCGAATGGCGCGCCTCCTCCTGTCGTCGAGAAACACGCGGCTGGGAGGTCAGAGAATCACGCTTGAATGAATCGAAGAAAACTATTCGCCGACCATCACCTTCATAGTTAACGATTCCTTTGAGCATGTACTTCTACCTTTGGGCCTTGATACAATACATTCAACGTCACTTTCAGCAGAACAACGTTTGTCGGTCGGTAGGCATTGAATTTCTGAATGATTTCCCATGAACACCAGCCCCAGATCTGCTGCTCAAACGTGCCTCTTGTGGGCAAGTCTGAAAGTGCAAATAACAACCCTGCAGTTAACATATGATTTGGCTTATGCAATCACTGTCAATCAGTGGCTCTGATAACCTGTTTTAAAGTACAAGAGATTACTTAGAGGTATTCATCGACTCAACACAGGCAATACTGCAGCACATATCACAAAGCATATGAGGAGCTGGAGAAAGACCAGGAAAATTGAGTCTTCCAAATATTGACAGTATGGTTACACAACTTGGCAGCAAGGATTAACTGTGTTCTAAGGCTAGGCTAACTGTAGAAAAAAATGTTAGAGCTTCTAAAGAAGGCCTTTGGCTGAAGGCCACTTGACTACTTTAAGGGGAAACTGGATGGCCATCTGCTGGGAAGAGAGTTGCGATATCAATTGTTTGAGGATATTTTTCAAGGGCGGAACAAGCATTAAACTAATTGTTGAAATAAGGTTGGGAAAAATGTCCAAATTATCAAAGTATCACAGATGCTGGAATCTGAAATAAGAACAGAGGAAGCTGGAAAAACCCAGCAGGTCTGGTAGCCTCTATAAGGAGAGAGAAGCAGAGTTAACGTTTTGAGTCCTTTGGCTCTTCATCAGAAGTAAAGAGAGGGATAATGTGTGAGATATTAAACTGTACTGTAGGAGATTGCAACAAGATGGAGCAACGTGAACAACAAAAGACAGATGGCCTGGTGCAGGCGGGAGAGGGGGGGAAGGAGGGTTATTGCATTGAGACAATAAATGTGTTTTTCTAACGTGTATAAGGTGAAGGAGAAAGGTCACAGTCTGAAGTTGGTGAACTCAATGTTGAGACCTGGGGGGCTGCTGTAACATAGAATCGCCACAATGCAGAAGTGGCTATTCGGCCCATCGAGTCTGCAGCGATCCTCCAAAAGAGCTCTCCACCATGGCCCCGCTCCCCCACCCTATTCCCGTAACCCTACCTTACCTGCACATCACTGGACAGTAAGGGGCAATTTAGCATGGCCAATCCACCTGACCTGCACATCGTTGGACTGTGGGAGGAAACTGGAGCATCCGGAGGAAACCCACACAGACACCACATCCACCCAACTTAAACATTCATTCCCTCCACCACGAAGGCACAGTGGCAGCAACGTGTACCATCTACAAGGTGCATTGCAGCAAGTCACCAAGGCTTCTTTGACGAAATCTTCCATTCCCACTTCCTCTGCCACCTTGAAGGGCAAGAGCAGCAGAAACAAGGGAACGCCACCATTTGGAAAATATCCTCGATGTGACATCCCGATTTGGAACTCCACCCCATCCTGCCACACATCCTTGTGCCAGGCCATAAGACAAAGAAGCAAGAATTAGGCCACTCGCCCCATCGAGTCTGCTCCGCCATTCAATCATGGCTGATATTTTTCTCATCTCCATTCTCCTGCCTTCTCCCCATAACCCCTGACCCCCTTATTAATCATGAACCTATCTATCTCTGTCTTAAAGACACTTTGCGATTTGGCCTCCACAGCCTTCTGCCGCAAAGAGTTCCACAGATTCACCACCCTCTGGCTGAAGAAATTCCTCCTCATCTCTGTTTTAAAGGATCGTCCCTTTAGTCTGAGATGGTGTCCTCTGCTTCTAGTTTTTCCTACAAGTGGAAACATCCTCTCCTCATCCACTCTATCCAGGCCTTGCAGTATCCTATAAGTTTCAATAAGATACCCCCTCGTTCTTCTAAACTCCAACGAGTACAGACCCAGAGTCCTCAAACGTTCCTCACATGACTAGCTGTTCATTCCAGGGATCATTCTTGTGAACCTCCTCTGGACCCTTTCCAAGGCCAGCACATTGTTCCTTAGATATGGGACCCAAAACTGCTCACAATATTCCAAATGGGGTCTGACCAGAGCCTTATACAGCCTCAGAAGTACATCCCTGGTCTTGTATTCCAGCCCTCTCAACATGAATGCGAACATTGCATTTGTCTTCTTAACTGCCGACTGACCCTGCACGTTAACCTTAAGAGAATCTTGAAATAGGACTCCCAAGTCCCTTTGTGCTTCTGATTTGCACATTGTATTTCATCTGCCACTTCATTGCCCACTCTCCTAGCGTGTCCAAATTCTTCTGCAGTCCCCTTGCTTCCTCAATACTACCTGTCCCTCTACAGATCTTTGTATCATCTGCAACCACTCCATCTACAAGTTTGCTGACGATACGACCATAGTGGGCCGGATCTCGAATAACGATGAGTCCGAATACAGGAGGGAGATAGAGAACCTAGTGGAATGGTGTAGCGACAACAATCTCTCCCTCAATGCCAGCAAAACTAAAGAGCTGGTAATTGACTTCAGGAAGCAAAGTACTGTACATACCCCTGTCTGCCTCAACAGGGCCAAGGTGGAGATGGTTAGCAGTTTCAAATTCCTAGGGGTGCACATCTCCAAAAATCTGTCCTGGTCCACCCACGTCGACGCTACCACCAAGAAAGCAGAACAGCGCCTATACTTCCTCAGGAAACTAAGGAAATTCGGCATGTCCACATTGACTCTTACCAACCTTTACAGATGCACCATAGAAAGCATCCTATCAGGCTGCATCACAGCCTGGCATGGCAACTGCTCGGCCCAGGACCGCAAGAAACTTCAGAGAGTCGTGAACACCGCCCAGTCCATCACACGAACCTGCCTCCCATCCATTGACTCCATCTACACCTCTCGCTGCCTGGGGAAAGCAGGCAGTATAATCAAAGATCCCTCCCACCCGGCTTACTCACTCTTCCAACTTCTTCCATCGGGCAGGAGATACAAAAGTCTGAGAACACGCACGAACAGACTCAAAAACAGCTTCTTCCCCACTGTCACCAGACTCCTAAATGACCCTGTTATGGACTGATTTCATTAACACTACACCCTGTATGCTTCATCCGATGCCAGTGTTTTTTTAGTTACATTGTATATGTTGTGTTGCCCTATTATGTATTTTCTTTTATTCCCTTTTCTACTCATGTACTTAATGATCTGTTGAGCTGCTCGCAGAAAAATACTTTTCACTGTACCTCGGTATATGTGACAATAAACAAATCCAATCCAATCCAACCTTCGCAACAGTGCCTTCAGTTCCTTCTTCCAGATCATTAATGTATATTGTGAAAAGTTGTGGTCCCTGCACCGACCCAGAGACCTGGAACTCCTCACGAAGCAGCTCTGTAGGAGGATCATCAGGACATGCAGGGTGGCAGATCTAGAAGATGGCCTAACACCACCTTCTGGATGGGCAATAAATGCTTACCGTATCCTAGAGTGAATGTACAACTGTATCAACAATAACTGGCCGGTGTGTGATCCTACTGTTGGTCTGGTTAATGATTTCAGCCAGGTTTAGCCACATTTCCCACTTACTGTATATTGAGATGCAAAGACCAACGGCACAGTGGTTTATTGAATAAACATGTTGGAAACATTCTGAATGAACACTTTTGACCTGCAGTGTTATTTTGAAGCCACCTGCAAGTGGAAAATTGCAAGGGCTAATTAAAGTAATTAGACCGTACTGTAGCAAATTAAAAAGGTGCACATGCTCTTGTTTCTGTCATTATGATTAAAAAGCATTACTACAAGTGCCCTTGCTTTGCCCTGTCTTTTCAAGAATTCATAGTCTGGTGTATATTTATTTCCTGAAAAGAAGTGCCTTTGATTGATGCAGTGAGATGCAAATGTGTGTTGAAAAGCACGTTTCAGGTGTTGATGTAAGGATTACCTTCCGAGGAGATTTCAGACTGAATTATCGTTACCCTCCCTTTGCCTATTTTTCTACAATCTTACCACAGAGTGACCCATGTGAAACGCTCGCCCGATGTGCATTTCACCTGACATCGGCCGGTTCCATTTTTGAATAAAATGCCACCTCCCATGGGCCAGATGACAAATGCAAGAGGAACTAACTGCTCGTTGTCCGTCATCCAACCTTCAAGAGTGTCCCCACTTTGCCAACTAGTCACCCACACAATGCAACCTGACAAGGTCATTGAGTGGGTTTGTACACAATGTATTTATATCTACTCACAATATGGTCCCAATACAGATTTCCAGCACTTTGATTTTGTTCCACCTTAATACGTCCACTCAAATCTGCAGAGACAGGGGAAAAGTATTTAAGTGATTACTAACTTTGATCATGCATCCCGTTCCCAAGTCCTGCCCAGCAAATGCCCTTCATCATCAATCTAAATCACTGTAATCCTGAGCAGGTAACCCACTGTACTATCGTTGTAGTGAAGAAGAGCAGAGATCTATCAGTGTCATAATCAACTTTCATCATCAACTTTCCCCCCTCAACTAAAACAATCCCATTGCATTAATAGGGGCTGGTTTAGCACAGTGGGCTAAATAGCTGGCTTGTACTGCAGAACAATGCCAGTAGCGTGGGTTCAATTCCCGTACCAGCCTCCCCGAACAGGCGCCGGAATGTGGCGACGAGGGGCTTTTCACAGTAACTTCATTGAAGCCTACTTGTGATAGTAAGCAATTATTATTATTAATAATCTCTCCTGGGTTAGGATCATTGTTGTCTTCTCTGCCTACATAAAGTGACCGTACTTCAGAAAAATTCATTGCTTGTAAAATGATTGGATATCATTGGCCTTAAAGACGCTGGGATTCACCCTTCGGAAAAAGTCTTGGATAAAGAAAGATGTCAGCGAACACCTTATGAGTCTTGCCAAATACAACCAACCCCCCCCCCCCGCGCCCCTGCGGAGGGTTCCCCAGCAGCGGGCCGGGTGAGCTACTATAAACCCCGAGATGTCGAAGGGAATGGGAGATCCCACCGGTGGCCTCTGCCCCTGGGAAACAGGCTGCTGGGCTGCGGGTGGGGTGGGGGCAGAAAAATCCCTCCTGTGTTGCTATTTTAAAGAAAAGCGGAGGAGATCTCCCCGATGCTGGAATGCCTGTCCCGCCGGCGTCGATTAAACCACCTCTCTTACCGGCGGGACAAGGTGGCGCGGGCGGGCTCCAGGGTCCTGGGGGGGACGCGGGGCGATCTGGCCCCGGGGGGTGCCCCCACGGTGGCCTGGCCCGCGATCGGGGCCCACCGATCCGCGGGCGGGCCTGTGCCGTGGGGGCACTCTTTTCCTTCCGCCTTCGCCATGGTCTCCACCATGGCGGAGGCGGAAGAGACCCCCTGCACTGCACATGCGCGGGGATGCTGTGAGCGGCCGCTGACGCTCCCGCGCATGCGCCGCCCGGCACAGTCATTTCCGCGCCAGCTGCCAGGGCACCAAAGGCCTTTCCCGCCAGCTGGCGGGGCGGAAATCGGTCCGGCGCGGGCCTACCCCCTCAAGGTCAGGGCTCGGCCGCTCATGATGCGGAGGATTCCGCACCTTTGGGGCGGCGCGATGCCGGACTGATTCGCGCCGTTTTTGGTGCCGGTTGGCGGGCATCGATTGCGGAGAATCCCGCCCGAGAGGTGAGGCCTTAGCAATGTTTGAAGAAAATCAAATGGCTATCAAGCGCAATATTTCACATTTAAATGTTGCTGGGCTCAGAGAGCACCGCACAGTATCGGTAACGTTATGATTAGCCCTTCCACCTGAAACTGCTATTTAAATGGAGCTTGAACTTATTGCGAGACTGAGAATCTTTGATCAATGCAATGCAATTTGTTCAGTGCTGTTTGTTGGGATCTTAAAAGTTCACTCCCTCCACCAACCAGGCATTAGCCCCCCATCTGAGGGACATTGGGAAGAGGCTCGCTAAGTGTTCCTCTGAACAATCTCCCAAACATGTGACGTCCATAATAATCAATAATAATCTTTATTTGTGTCACAAGTAGGCTTACATTAACACTGCAATGAAGTTACTTCATCAGCGAAGGAATAAGAGTAACAGGCGCATAGGAACATCGCCAGGGCAGCATATTAGCACAGTTGCTTCACAGCTTAGGTCATTGTCTGTGTGGAGTCCGCACGTTCTCCCCGTGTCTGTGTGGGTTTCCCCCGGGTGCTCCGGTTTCCTCCCACAATCCAACGATGTGCAAGTCAGGTGGATTGGCGATGGTAAATTGTCCCTTAGTGTCCAGAAGGTTAGATGGGGTTGCTGGGTTACCGGGATAGGATGGATGTATGGGCTTAAGTGGGGTAATCTTTCCAAGGACTGGTGCAGACTTGATGGGCCAAATGGCCTCATGCTGTACTGTAAATTCTACGCTTCTTTGATCTCTAAGTTCCCTTCCAAGTGACGTATCCTTTTCCCTTTGTCAACAACGGGGGTCACAATCTTCCAACTCCCGAGCTGAAATTTTCCGACCGTTTGGATTCTCTGTTCCCGTAGGCAGCCTATCCCTGCCCATGGGTTTCCCGGCGGTGTGGGGTGGCTTCAATAGGAAATCCCATTGACAAGTGGCGGGAGGAAAGAATCCTGCTGTCAGCGAATGCGTGGCTGGTGACCGGAAATCCAGTCCCCTATCTAACAGCACAGTAGGAGCACCTTGACTACACAGACTGTAGCAGGCCAAGAAGGCGGCTCACCACCTCCTCCTCGAGGGCAATTAGGGATGGGCAACACGTGCTGGCCCCCCAAATGATGCCCACACACCGAGAATGAGGTAAAACAAAACCTCACAAAGCAATTTTACTGTCGCTCCCCCCCCCCCCCGCCTCCCCCCCTCAAATCAGAAGTGAACTGTGGATCTTCAAATTTACGTGAAGACACATAACGTAACCTTCTGAAGCAGCTGACAGTACAATAAAATAAACAACTTTCGAAGAATCACAGGAGAATTTAACAGTAAATAACATTACAATAGAGTATGTTCATCTCGTAGCCGGGTGAGAAAGTAATCAGGAATTAGATTAACTGCTGAACTTTTGGGGGGGAGGATGAGTTACGGAATGGAAATAAAAAAATGTGCAGCTTTGTTGAACCTGGACTCTTCAAAAAAAAGTCCTCTCCCCAAAAATATTTAAAAAAGAGACTCCATTGATGGATTGGATTTTTGGGAACTTGCAAGTTGAAATGAAAATCACTTATTGTCACAAGCAGGCTTCAAATGAAGTTACTGTGAAAAGTCCCTAGTCGCCACATTTCTGCACCTGTTCGTGGAGGCTGGTATGGGAATTGAACCGTGCTGCTGGCCTGCCTTCAAAGCCAGCAATTTAGCCCTGTGCTAAACAGCCCCTTGTGTTTTCTCATGTCTTTTCATGACCCTCGGCATGTCCTAAAGCACTTTACCACAAATGAAATCATTTGTTAGAATGTAGGAAGGGTGGCAGCTAATTTTTCACAGCAGGCTCCCATCAACAGAAATGCGACAAGTGCCAGATTTGGTGATTAGGCTGAGGGACGCATTTTGGCCCAAGACATTGGGAAGAGCTTCCCCTTGCTTTACTGTGAATAAAGCTATGGGATCTTCTGCATCCACCCAAGAGGTAGACAAAAGGTTTGGTCTCTTCTGAAAGATAGCTTTAACACTGGGATGAGCAGCACGGTACAATTGTGGTTAGTACAATTGCTTCACAGCTCCAGGGTCCCAGGTTCGATTCCTGGCTTGGGTCACTGTCTGTGTGGAGTCTGCACGTTCTCCCCGTGTGTGCGTGGGTTTCCTCCGGGTGCTCCGGTTTCCTCCCACAGTCCAAAGATGTGCGGGTTAGGTGGATTGGCCATGCTAAATTGTCCTTAGTGTCCAAAATTGCCCTTAATGTTGGGTGGGGTTACTGGGTTATGGGGATAGGTGGGGTTACTAGGTAATGGGGATAGGGTGGAGGTGTGGGCTTGGGTAGGGTGCTCTTTCTAAGAGCCAGTGCAGACTCGATGGGCCGAATGGCCTCCTTCTGCACTGTACATTCTATGATTCTACGATGCCATGGAGTGAATGCAATTTGACTTTTTATGCCCGCCATTATATCGCAAATCCCAAGTCAGAAAGTATTTCAAACCCTTCATCCCTGTGGGGTTGTGGGCTAGCTGGTTCATTTGGCTTGATCTGGTTCTGAATAACACCAATAGCACAGGTTCAGTTCCCATTCTGTCTGTGGTAGATTTGTGACCTGCTCTTGAGAATAGAAGGCAAGGGCAAGCCACCACTGACAAAAACTGCAAAGAAAACAGGGCAGGATGACAATCCAGTAGACAACAAACCAAGGAGCTGCCTTCAGACAGACATGACAAGTTAGCATTCCCAGAATAGAACCTGGAGCAATGACGTCATCACAACAATTGTTTGCCCCTCACGGTGTTAATGATCGGAAAATGGGGTTGGTTGAGGGGCAAGGGCCGGGATTCTCCGAGCCCGTGCCGGGTCGGAGGATCGCTGGTGACACCGGAAATTCCCGCCGAACCGCTCCGACGCCGGGACGCGATTCTCCGGCGACCGGATAATTGATGCCAGTCGCGGCGATTCTCCGCGGTCGACTGGCCAAGTTCCCGCCGAGTTCTGCCGGCGTGGTTCCAATCTGGCACCAACCGGCGGGAGCTCGGACCCGCGTCCGCGGTGGCTGTCCTGGTGGAGGTGCGGGGGGGTTTCAGACTCCTGGGGGGGCCTGCACGACGGCCAGGCCCATGATCAGGGGCTACCGATCGGCGGGCGCGCGCCCGCGATCTGGAGGGGGCCTACCTCCTTCTGCGCGGGCCCGCTGTGTCGCTACGCCACGTTGTGTGGCGCGGAAATGGCTACCACGCGCAAGCGCGGACCCGCGCCGGCAGCGCAGGGCTGCATATTGGCGCCATGCTGGCCCCCAGTGGCCCACTGAATCGCAGGGCCAAGAGGCCCGTTGACGCTGGCGTGAAACACTCCGGTGTTTACGCCGGCATCAACACTTGGCCGGGATTTTGGAGAATCCCAGCCAAGATCGTTTACCTGTGTGCACAATATAACCACACTGGGAGCGGGATTCCCCCCTCTCAGGATCACAGTGATTTAGATTGACGATGAAGGGCATTTTCAGGTTAGGATTTGGGAACGAGCTGCTATTAAAGTTAGCAGTCACCTAAATAAGTTTTCACGGCCTCTGCAGACTTTACACCCACACGAGAAGTCAGACAGAACCTCCGTTTAATGTCTCATTTGAGACACGGCACCTCTTACAATACAGCTTTCCCACAGAACCGCACTGGAAGCGTCATTGTAGAATTTGTGCTCACGGCTGGAGTAGAAAGCACCTTATCAGGAAGAAAGGGGAATCAACAAAGACAAAATTAAAATAGTGGGCCAGGAAACAAATGTGATGTGAGAAAAACCTTTTCGCACAACAAATGGTTTGGATCTTGACTGCACTGTCTGGAAGGGCCCTGGAAACAGATTCGATCGAGGCATTCAAGAGGGCTTAGCTCAGTTGGCTAAGCAGCTGGTTCATGATGCAGAGCGCGGTCAGCAATGTGAGTTCAGTTCCCCTACTGGCTGAGGTCATTCATGTAGACCCTGCCTTCTCAACCTTGCCCCTCGCCTGAGGTGTGGTGATCCTCAGGGTAAAAGACTACCAGTCAGCTCTCCCTCCCTCAAAGGGGAAAGCAGCCTATGGTCATCTGGGACTACAGCGACTTTACCTTTACTTTAGATTTTTATTTGCATAGAAAGGCAGGAGATTGGCACTAAGCCATGATGCCCATTTGGAGAGCCGGTACACACACGATGGGCTGAATGGCCTCCTTCCGCGCCTTAACAATTCTGTGATGCTTTGAAATTTAAAACCTTTGTGCTGAGCCTTTTGCACTGTTGCCGTGCACCGCCACTCGGAGGTAAATTTTAGGAGGTAGAGGTGATGGGGAAATGCTTCGTACAGCAAGAACGCAGCGCAGGAATCAATCATGATGGTAGACAGTTGCTGTTGTAATGCGGGGAAACCCAGCAGCTGATGGACGCGCAGGAGGATCCCACAAATGGCAAATCAGGTAACGAGCGGCTTGGTCTGTTTTTTGCTTGAGGGAAAAAGGCTGGCTCAAACGCACAAAAGGCAATTCTGTCCCTGTTCTCTGGAAAAGCACCACGGGACCTATTACACAGGCTGCTTGAAAATGTCACTCAATTATCACTTTTTAACCTGAGAGGTTTTTTATTAATAAAATGATCTCTTATTTCGAAAAAAAAAGCATTTTATTGAGCCCCATAATGAATCATTAGAAGTTCCTGACTCAGTAGGGACCAATGCACCAACTAAAACCTGTCACTGTTCCTGGAGTGCGAATTACTTTACGCTGGTACATTTGTCAAAACCGTTCTAAAAGTTTTACAGGTAAGATCATATTACACACTGCAATCTAATTGCAAATAGGAATTGTCAAAAAATTGATTTTTCTTTGATATGTTGTGTGTCCCTTATATAAATGGATTTCAGATAGTAGCTGGTTTGTTGCAAATTCTTTTGTCAGCCCATGCCTTGATTTAGGTCATCGTTGACATTTTAGCGATGGTGTTCTAATTGCTGATATACACTGTGATGGATGGGCCTTGATGTTTAATGTTTGGGGCTATGATTTTCAGCGGCAGTGTCTCAAGGGAACTATAGAGGAGATTTAGAAAAATAGCTCTGAGATTGAAATATCAAATTCCTGCTCCTACTCTCTGGTACACCTTCCTCCACTTCCTAATCAATTCCTAGCCTTTTTTTTTATTGTTTTCTATTCCCTCGTCCCATTTCGCGAAGAAATATCTCTTTGTATCAGCAATTTTGCATATAATGTGGCAACATGCACATTGCTGTGATGCATTGCATTTTATTTTTCTAGCACTTCAGAAGAAGACAATTGGGCTGTTTATTTACAGATAGCAACAACAACTTCCATTTGTATGGCACATCTAACAGTATTATGTCCCACAGTGCCGCACAGGAGTGTTATAAAACAAAATATCCCACCAAGCAACATGAGGAGATATTCGGTCAGGCGACCAAATGTTTGCTCAAAGATGTAGGTTTTGAGGAGTTTCTGAAAGGAATTTGACAGGCAAAGAGATGCAAGGGGGCTCTCTAGAGCTTAAGGCGCAGGCAAATACATCCATGTTCACCAAAAGCAGAACTATTGAACACAAGGATACTCAAGAATCCAGAATAGGAGGAGCATAGATACCTCAAAGGGCTGTGGGGCTGGGGGAGACGACAGAGACAGGGAGGGGCGAGGCCACGGAAGGATTTGAAAACATGGTGGACGTGAATTTTAAATCAAGGCGTTGCTTGACCAGGGGCAAATATAGGGCTGCAAGCACTGGGATGAAGGGTGAACAGAACTTGGTATGACTTAAGATATGGACAGCAGAGCTTTGAATGATCTCATGTTTACAGAGGGCAGAGTGTGACCAGTCAGGAGGACATTGGAACTGGTCAAGTCTACAAGTAATGGAAAGGCATGAATGAGGGTTTCAGCAGCAGATGGGCTGAGGCAGGGTCAAAGTCAGGTGATGTTACGGAGGTGAAAATAGGCGGTCTTAGTCATGACGCAAAATCATTGTTGCAATTTCGTCTTAGGGTCAAATGTGTCAGCAAGGTTACTACAGACTGGCTTAACCTCAGACTGTTCCCGGGCAGAAGGATGGAGTTGGTAGCGAGGGAACAGAATTTGGAACAGGGATCAAAAACTTCAGTCTTCCCAATATCAAATTGGAGGACCTTCTTGCTCCTCCAGTACTCAATGGTGGATAATTTAGCAACAGTGGAGGAGTCTGGAGCAGTAGTGTTGAGGTTGAGCTGGGTGTCGTTAGCTTACACGTAAGAACTGACACCACGCTTTCAGATGATGCCATCGAGGGCCTCTGGCAGATGAGAAATGTATAGAGCTCTGTTTCTAAACCTCTTCTAAGTGCTTCATGTGCGATTAATTATTTTGAAGTGTGTTCAGTTGTGGGAACTGCACTTCAGGAAGACCATATTGGTAAAGGGTATATCTCAGCTTTACCAGAAAGATACTGGGGCTAAAAGGATTACATTCTGAGAATAGATTGTAGAGACTAGGCCTGCTCTCAAATTTGTCCAGAAGATTAAGGGGTCACCTAAAGAAGTTATTTAAGATGATTAAAGGATTTGAAAGGGGTAAATAGAAATTATTTCCTTTGATGAAGGAATCCAGAACCAGGGAGAATAAGATTAAAGCTTGGCCTTTCAGAGGTGATATCAGGAGAGACTTCATCACATGAATGACATAGTGGCAATCTGGAACTCTCTCCCCAAAAGCGAAGATCAATTGAACATTGTAAAACGAGGATTGATCGATTCTTTTTCGGCAAGGGTACTAAAGGATAAACTAAGATGCGTAGATGGAGTTAAGTTGCAGATCAGCCACAATTTAAGGATACAGCAGTGTTTATACAAGTCTAAAGACCTTGACTACTGATGGGACAACTTGAATTCAGGAAAATTAATCTGGAATAAATGTCTCGGCTGACAATTTTTCATTATTGAGGTGGGTGGCTTGAATTGGAAAATTTCCTGAATTGGTTTAAAGCCCCTAGTCTTGCATGACTTGTACTTTGGGGGGTGGGGTGGGGGAGGTATTGGACAGAGTCGGGCCTGCCGACCTCAGAAGCAGATCCCAGGTGGCCATGGACCCGGTCTGGTTCTCTGGAGCTTCATCCCAGGTGTAATAAAAGCAGCTCGGTCCTCAAGCTCTCACCATTCCAACTATTCCCTTCAGCCCCTCATACCCGCCATGCCAATTCATGCCAACTTGGCTGAGCGCTCAGGCCAACGAAAATGTTAGTTCAACAGGGAATCTGTTTCAGGAAGTGAAATGAATTGTTGGCTTAGTTGATATCTTCAAGTGAGTCGAATAAATTGTTCTTTCCCTGATCTCTTTTGTCAATGTTTGCTTGGACAGGATTAAGAGGCATGACGTGTTTGGGGCCTGTGCTATTGATATTTTAATGGTCCGTATGATTGACACTTTTATGGGGTTTTAAGAACAGGTGTTTTCAAAGAATATTTTGAATGGGTATTTTTTCTCAGCATTACCACACCTGACAGTGTTAATAAATGGCTCATTGGTTATGGACATAATACATACTGGGCTAACTGGAGTGGAAAGGGCTTTGCTAGCAATGTCTACAACTTATAACAAAGAAAATGTTCTTATCCAATGGTGCCAAAAGCCTCTGTGCAACGGCTCCCCCCCCCCCCCCCCCCCACTGCCCCCACTATTCTGTAAGTGTCATGTCTGTTTTGACATGGACAAGTGCTGTAGTCGTTTAATCCCACAATGTTCACTTATTCTTTTTTTCTGTTGGTATTAGCTGAGGGATGACTGTTTGTCCAGTGCATTGCCTGAGTAATGAGACTGTTAGCACCTTCAAGGAAGCACCTGTGTACATCTGGACCCACATTTTTCAGAACATGCAGCAGTTACGAAGAAACACTGAGCATTACAACAATAAAACTATTCCTCCGGGATTAGCTTCAATGGAATACCTCTAAACTACGAAACACAAAAAAGTGCATTAAGATATAAGTATAACTGTTTACTGAAACTCTTTATCTTGACTTTAATTGTGCCAATTTATGCACCTCTTCAGACTCCATTACAGACGAACGTACGAATGAGGAACAGAAGTAGACCATTCAGCCCCTCGAGCCTGCTCTGCCATTTGATTTGATTTGATTTGATTTGTTGTCACATGTATCGAAGTACAGTGAAAAGTATTTTTCTGCGGCCGAGGGAACGTACACAGTATGTACATAGTAGACAAAAAGAATAATCAATGGGGAACATTGACAAATGGTACATCGACAAACAGTGATTGGTTACAGTGCGGAACAAGGGGCCTAACAAAGCAAATACATGAGCAAAAGCAGCATCGGGCATCGTAAATAGTGTTCTTACAGGGATCAATAAGATCATGGCTGATCTGATTGTAAACACAACCCCACATTCCCATCCAACCCCTCCTAAACTTCCATCCTCTTGCTTGTCACAAATCTATCTAGCTCTGCCTTTAACAATTCAAAGATTCTGCTTCCACTGCCATTCGAGGAAAAGAGTTCCAGACACTCACAACCCTCTGAGGGAAAGACATTCTCATCTATGTTTTTAATGGGCGACCACTTATTTTAAAACAGTAACCCCCTAGTTCTAGATTCTCCCACAAGAGGAAACATCCTCTTCACACCCACCCTGTCAAGACTCCTCAGGATCGTGTATGTCTCAATCAAGTTGCCTCTTACTCGTCTAAACTCCAGCGCATACAAGTCTAGCCTGTCCAACCTTTCCTCATAAGACAACCTATCCATTCCTGGTATTAGTCAAGTAAACCTTGTCTGAAATTCTTCTAATGCATTTGCATCCTTCCTTAAATTAAGATTAACTAATACTGTCCACGATACTTCAAGATGTGGTCCCATAAGTGCTCGGGATAACTGAAGCATAGCCTCCCTACTTTTGTATTTCATCCTCCTCGCAATAAATTATAACATTCTATTAGCTTTCCTAATTAGTTGGTGGACCTGCATACTAAGCTTTTGTGATGCATGCATTGGGACAGTCAGGTCCCTCTGCATCTATGGGACGGGATTCTGTGGGAATCGGCGGGGCGAGCAACTCCGGCGTGAAGGAGTGGCGTGAACCACTCCGGCATCGGGCTGCCCCGAAGGTGCAGAATCCTCCGTATCTTCAGGGGCTAGGCCGGTGCAGGGGTCGTTTGCACCGCTCCGACCGCCGTGGAAGGGGCTTGGCGCCATGCCAACCGGTGCCGAAGGGCCTCCGCCGGCCGGCGCGAGTTGGCACATGCGTGGGAGCGCCAGCGTGTGCTGGCATCATCCCAGCGCATGCGCAGAGGGGGTTTCATCTCCGCGCCGGCCATTGCGGACTGTTACAGCGGCCGACGCAGAGGAATAGAGTGCCCCCACGGCATAGGCATAGGCCCGCCCGCAGATTGATGGGCCCCGACCGCGGGCCTGGCCACCGTGGGGGCACCCCCCGGGGCCAGATCCCCGCACCCCCCCGAGGATCCCGGAGGCCGCCCGGAGAGCCAGGTCCCGCCGGTAAGTACCTACTCTAATCTACGCCAGCGGAACCGGCCGTAAATGGGCGGCCACTCGGCCCATCACGGGCTGGAGAATCGCCAGGGGGGGGGCTGCTGTCAGCGGCCGCCGACTGGCGTGGCGCGATTCCCGCCCCCGCCAAATCCCCGGCGCCGGAGAATTCAGCAGCTAGCGGGGGCGGGATTCACGGCGTCCCCCCCCCCCCCCCCCCCCCGCGATTCTCCGACCCAGGGTCGGAGAATCCCGCCAAAGAGCTTTGGGATTTCTCGCCATTTAGATAATATGCTGTTTTTTTATTCTTCCTGTCAAAATAGACAATTTCAAATTTTCCACCAGTATACTCCAGTATACTCCCCTCTATGTCATCTTTAATAATAACTTCCAACAAGTTCCCTCTGACAGATGTTCGGCCTAACTGGCCTGTAATTTCCTGCTTATTGTCTCCCTCCGTTTTTGAATAAGTGAGGCATATTGACTATTTTCCAATCTAATGGATCCTTCCCTGAATCAAGGGAATTTTAGAAGATTAAAGCCAACACAACAGCTATTTCGATTGCCACTTCTTTTACCATCCTGACTGTGAGTCTGCAGCTCCAACAATTTGCTCTGTTCCACTTACTTCCCCAGAGATTGTAATTTTACTGAGTTGCTCCTTCTCTTCCATTTCCTGATTTACAGCTATTTCACAGATGTTACTTCTATCCTCTCGAGTGCAAATTGATTCAAAATTCCTATGTCATTTCTTCATCTCCCATTATTAATTTCCCAGACTCATTTTCGATAGGATGAACACTCGTTGTCAACTCTTTTCTGTATTAAATTTCTTTAGACGCTCTTACTACCTGTTTTATATTTCTAGCTAGCTTTCCCTCATACTCCCGTAGGTAATTTAATAAAGAAAAGAGTGTTTGGGACTTGTGGGGGGAAACCGGAGCACCCGGAGGAAACCCACACAGACACGGGGAGAACGTGCAGACTCCGCAAAGGTAGTGACCCAAGCCAGGAATCGAGCCTGGGACCTTGGCGTTGTGAAGCAACAGTGCTAACCACTGTGCTACCATGCTGTCTGTAAGTTAAGGCAGCGTGGTTGCACAGTGGTTAGCACTGCTGCCTCAGAGCACCATGGACCTGGGTTCAATTCCAGCCTTGGTTGACTGTCTGTGCGGAGTTGACACATTCTGTCCGTGTCAGCATTAGTTTCCTCCATGTGCTCCAGTTTCTTCCCAAAGTCCAAAGATGTGCAGGTTAGGCAGACTTGATCATGCTAAATTGCTCATTAGTGTCCAAAGATGTGCATTTTAGGCGGACTTGACCATGCTAAATTGCACCACAGTGTCCACAAAAGTTGTGTAACTGACCCTTCAACTAAGGGAAACAGCTGTTCCCTATCCACCCTGTCCGTGCCCCTCATAATCTTGTACACCACGATCAAGTTGCCCCTCAATCTTCTCTGCTCCAGCAAAAACAACCCAAGCCTAGTCAACCTCTCTTCATAACTTAAATGATCCATCCCAGGCAACATCCTGGTGAATCTCCTCTGCACCTTCTCCTGTGCAATCACAACCTTCCTATAATGCGGTGACCAGAATTGCACACAGTACTCCAGCTGTGGCCTCAGCAAAGTTCTATATAACTCCAACATGACCTCTCTGCTTTTGTAATATATCCTCGATTGATAAAGGCAAGTGTCCCATCTGCCTTTTTCACCACCCTATTAACCTGCCCTCTGCCTTCAGAGATCTATAGACAACCACGCCAAAGTCACCCTTGTTCCTCGGAGTTTTCTAGCCATTCATTGAATTCAGGCCATTCATTGAATACTTCCTTGTCACGTTATTCCTTCCAAAGTGTATCACCTCACACTTTCCAGGGTTAAATTCCACCTGTCACTTTTCTGCCCATTCTGAAATGATTCCTGAAGATTGGAAGGTAGTAAATGTCACCCCATTATTTAAGAAGGGAGAGAGAGAGAAAATAGTGAATAACAGACCTGTTAGCCTTTCACCAGTAATAGGAAAAGTGCAATAATCTATTATAAAGCATGTGATAAATGATCACTTGGATAACAATGGTCTGATTGGGTATCATCAACATGAATGGGAAATCAAGTTTGACAAATCTGTTGGAGCTTTTGAGGACGTTACTAACAGAATTGATAAAGTGGAGTTGGTGGATGTAGTTTTCTTGGAATTTCAGAAGATTTTTGAATAAGTCCCCACAGGACGTTGCTCAGCAAAATTAAGGCATATGTCTGTCATGTGAGAGTACCTTTAAGAAATGGGTGTTTACTACTGCAGTGATGTCAGAGAGTGGGTGGAGCTGGGTTGTCTGTCAGCTTTTTACTATCGTTTTTGAGCAGGCTGCAGGGTGTGTTTTAGTTTTGTTTTCAGTTTTGGAGCTGAAGCCAGACCAAGCAGGTGTACTGCTGTTCTCTCTGCCATCAAAAGACTATCTCTTGATCATTTGGTGAATTCAGAATTGTAAATGTTCTCAGTAGTGACTTTAACCTGATGTGCTTCTGATAAAGATTTTGTCTTTAAGTTGTATGGATGTCAAAAAGGAAAGCTTAAAGGTTTACTGAGTGTTGTTATCTTTGGGGGTTGTATTTGAATTAATGGTTGCTAAGATGTTCACTATGTTTTAAAAAGGTTAAATTGAGTTCATAGAATAAACATTGTTTCGCTTTAAAAAATACTTTTCCATTTCTGCTGTACCACACCTGTAGAGTGGGCCGTGTGCTCCCCATACCACAATCTATTAAAAGTTGTGGGTCAGGTGAACTCCATGATACACTTTGGGGTTCTCTAAACCCTCGCCCATAACATGTGATAGAAGGTAATATACTGGCATGGACTAGGAATTGGTTAACAGGCAGAAAACAGAGAGCAGGGCTAAATGGGTCATTCTCGTGCTGGAAGTCTGTGGTTAGTGGGATATCAGGATCAGTACTTGGGGCCCCAGCTATTCACAATATATATATATCAATGACTTGGATGTTGTGAGCAGGACTGGAATTCTCCAGTCATTGCAATTCATTTTTCCTGGCGGGTGCTCACCACCGCCAGCGGGTTTCGCAGCGGCGTGGGTGGTTACGGTGACAAGCGGTGGGAAGATAGAATCCTGCCGCCAGCGAAGGACGCACCGCCGAGAAACGCGTGGCTGAGGAAGCGGAGACCCCCAGCTCCGGATGTGACATTTCCAAGTTCGCAGGTAATACAAAGCTCGTTGGAAATATATGTTGTGAGGGAGATGCAAAGTGGCTTCATGAGGATTTGGACAGACTTAGTGAGTGGGGAAGAACATGGCAGATAGAATATAATGTGGAAAAACACGAGGTTACCTATTTCGCTGTGGGGAACAGGTGCGCAGAGTATTTTTTAAATGGTAAAAGATTAGAAAGTGTAGATGTGCAAAAGGAATTGGGTGGCCTCGCCAATTAGTTGCTGAAGGCTAACACGCAGGTACAGCAAGCATTTAGGAATGCTAATGGTATGTTAGCCTTTATCGCAAGAGGATTTGAGTACAAGAGTAGCAAAGTCTTGCTTCAATGGTATGGAACCTTAGCTGGGCCGCACTTGGAGTCTGCAGCTTAGTCCCTTTACCTTCGGAAGAATATTACTGCCTTAGAGGGAGTGCAACGAATGTTCATCACACTTGTTCCCGGGATGTTGGGACTGTCCTGTGAAGAGAGATTTGGAAAACTGCGGCTGTATTCTCCAGAGTTTTGAACACTGAGAGGTGGTCTCATTGAAATCTAAAAAATACTGAAGGGGACAGGGTAGATGCAATTAAAATGTTTCTCCTGGCTGGGAACCAGCAGACACAGTTTCAGAGTATTTTTTAAATGGTAAAAGATTAGAAAGTGTAGATGTGCAAAAGGAATTGGGTGGCCTCGCCAATTAGTTGCTGAAGGCTAACACGCAGGTACAGCAAGCATTTAGGAATGCTAATGGTATGTTAGCCTTTATCGCAAGAGGATTTGAGTACAAGAGTAGCAAAGTCTTGCTTCAATGGTATGGAACCTTAGCTGGGCCGCACTTGGAGTCTGCAGCTTAGTCCCTTTACCTTCGGAAGAATATTACTGCCTTAGAGGGAGTGCAACGAATGTTCATCACACTTGTTCCCGGGATGTTGGGACTGTCCTGTGAAGAGAGATTTGGAAAACTGCGGCTGTATTCTCCAGAGTTTTGAACACTGAGAGGTGGTCTCATTGAAATCTAAAAAATACTGAAGGGGACAGGGTAGATGCAATTAAAATGTTTCTCCTGGCTGGGAACCAGCAGACACAGTTTCAGAGTAAGGGGGAAGCCACTTAGGACTAAGATGGGGAGAATGTTTTTACACTTGTGGTTGCGAATTTTGGAATCCTCCACCAAAGAGGGCAGTAGAAGTTCAGTAATTAAGTATGTTTAAAGTAGAGATTGGTAGATTTCTAAATGCCAATGATGTAAAGGGATATGGGGACCATGTGGGAGAAAAGCATTTAAGTGGATGATCAGGCATGATCATATTGAATGACGGAGCAGACTAGGTGGGCTGTATGTCCTGCTCCTGCCCCTGTGTACGTCAGCTGGAGGTTTAACTAATTTAGATGATATTGCAATGCTGTTGTCTTATAAAATGTTGTCGCCCTTTGTTTTCTTCATTGAGGGAGGTCATTGCTGGGGAATTGATAGTTATCTAGTTTGGACAAGAGGCGTGTGGTACAGGTGCTCCCAGATCTGGGCCGGAATTTTGTGTGCAGTCCCGCTGAAAGCGAACCCCCGTGCATGCAATGGGATACCCCGTTGACAGCCGCGGGAGCAGAAAATCCCATACGGCCAATAGCGGGCTGCCCCCATCGCCACGAAAAACGCCTCAGGGAGCACGGAATATTCCCCCCCCCCCCCGCCAAGTGATGCATTTCACAATAAGCCCAGACTAAAGTAAGAAGTCTTACAACACCAGGTTAAAGTCCAACAGGTTTGTTTCAAATCACTAGCTTTCAGAGCACTGCTCCTTCCTCAGGTGAATGTGACTAAAAGACAGAGAGACATTGGTTCAACATTTTTATTTTCATGCGACAACTATCTAGATGACTTGACCGACTGAACTAATCGAATGGTTCTCCAATGCGCCAGCCGGTCCATCTTTTATTTAATCCGTTCATGGGATGTGTACATCGCTGGTCAGCATTTATTGCCCAGCCCTGAGGGCATTTAAGAGTCAACCACATTGCTATGCGTCTGGAGTCACATGTAGGCCAGACCAGGTAAGGATTTGGATTTGTTTATTATCACGTGTACCAAAGTACAGTGAAAAGTATTTTTCTGCAAGCAGCTCAACAGATCGTTAAGTACATGAAAAGAAAAAGGAAATAAAAGAAAATACATAATTGGGCAACGCAAGGTACACAATGTAACTACTTAACACCGGCATCGGTGAAGCATACAGTGGTGTGGTGTTAATCAGGTCAGTGCATGAGAGGGTCATCTAGGAGTCTGGTAACAGCGGGGAAGAAGCTGTTTTTGAGTCTGTTCGTGCGTGTTTTCAGACTTTTGTATCTCCTGCCCGATGGAAGACTTTGGAAGAGTGGGTAAGCCGAGTGGGAGGGGTCTTTGATTATGCTGCCCGCTTTCCTCAGGCAGCGGGAGGTGTAGATGGAGTCAATGGATGGGAGGCAGGTTTGTGTGAGGAACTCGGCTGTGTTCACGACTCTCTGAAGTTTCTTGCGGTCCTGGGACGAGCAGTTGCCATACCAGGCTGTGATGCAGCCAGATAGGATGCTTTCTATGGTGCATCTGTAAAAGTTGGTAAGAGTTAATGTGGACATGCTGAATTTCCTTAGTTTCCTGAGAAAGTATAGGCGCTGTTGTGTTTTCTTGGTGGTAGCGTGACGTGGGTGGACCAGTACAGATTTTTGGAGATGTGCACCCCTAGGAATTTGAAACTGCTCACCATCTCCACCTCGGCCCCGTTGATGCTGACAGGGGTGTGTACAGTACTTTGCTTTCTGAAGTCAATAACCAGCTCTTTAGTTTTGCTGGCATTGAGGGATAGATTGTTGTTGCTGCACCACTCCACTAGGTTCTCTATCTCCCGCCTGTATTCTGACTCGCCGTTATTCGAGATCCGCCCCACTATGGTCGTATCGTCAGCAAACTTGTAGATGGAGTTGGAACCAAATTTTGCCATGCAGTCGTGTGTGTACAGGGAGTATCGTAGGGGGCTAAGTATGCAGCCTTGCAGGGCCCTGGTACTGAGGACTATTGTGGAGGTGGTGTTGTTGTTCATTCTTACTGATTGTGGTCTGTGGGTTAGAAAGTCGAGGATCCAGTTGCAGAGTGAGGAGCCATGTCCTAGGTTTTGGAGCATTGGTATGAGCTTGGCTGGGATTATGGTGTTGAACAAGGAGCTGTAGTCAATAAATAGGAGTCTCATGTAAGAGTTCTTGTTGTCGAGATGCTCTAGGGATGAGTGTAGGGCCAGGGAGATGACGTTTGCTCTGGACTGGTTGCGGCGGTATGCGAATTGCAGTGGATCAAGGCGTTCTGGGAGTATGGAGGTGATGCGCTTCATGACCAACCTCTCTAAGCACTTCATTATGACTGAGGTCAGGGCTACTGGACGGTAGTCATTGAGGCACGGGTTGCCTGGTTCGTCTTTTCTGCCAGATTTCCTTCCCAAAAGGACATTGGTGAACTAGATGGGTTTCTGTGACAATCGACAATGGTTTCATGGTTACGTTTTAGGCGTTTCATTCAAATTTCACCATCTGTCATGGCGGGATTCGAAGCCGAGTCCCCAGAGCATGACTCTGGATCTCTGGATTACCAGTGCAGTGATAGTACCACAACATCGCTGCCCCCTCATCTGAATATAGAGTTGCTGTGGCGATGAGGAAATATTTTACCTCAGCCTTTATGTGATAAAACTAAATGCACTCTGAAAACACATTTTCTCCCATGATGGCTAATCCCTACAACCGTAATTCTGAGTGCTGATGATGACGCGCTGCTGATAGTAATACAGGTGGCTGGAAGGACTTGTTCTTAAGCCTCCAAAATTTAAAGATTAACCTCCAATATGTGAATGCTCAAAAAAAAAACATTGTGACATTTAAACCAAAGTATGCATGAATTTCACACCTTTCGTTGGTTATAAAAATATTGGCGGTGGAATAAAACAAAAAGCTGGCTTCAGTAATGTACCCATGGGGTAATTAAGAGCCTATTTGCTTTTTAATCGATTGTGTGGATTGAGCAATGGCATGAGTGCAGTTGTTGGAGGGTCGGCCATTGGTTGCAACCACCGGAATATGTCCAATCAATCCTAGCGAGTGGTGTGTTATGCTGCTTCGGATAACACAGGCCTCTACTTGATGCAGTCTTAACTAAAGGATGCCCCAGACTCTGAAGTGAGTTCAACATGTTTATTGAATTATTAACACAGTTCTCAAATGAGTTTGACTCTCTGCTAATCTAACTGTAGTAACTCAGTCTAACTGTGCCAGCTTGCTCAAAGCCACGTGCTGGGGTGTGATGCTGCTGATCAACCCTGTCTAACTCTTTAGATGTCTGTCTGTGGAAAGAGGCAGGGTGTGAGTGCCCCATCCCTTTTATAGTATTTATGTCATGCCCCCTTGTGGTGATGCCGCCTATGACTGCCCATTGGTTGTGTCCTATTCTGAGTGGTCATTGGTTGCATGTTCGCGTATCATGACAGCGAGGGATTCAATGGAAACGGATGGAATCCTTGACCATGCCACAAACTCCCCACAGCCCCATCCCTCCACCCCGAGATACGTCAGATGTGCTGTCAAGGCTTATGTGTGAAAAACCTTTGGACTGAGGGACAGAAACCCCGTAGATCCACCCCAGCAAGGAATTGTTTTGTTCTTGTGGGAATGGCAGCAAATTTGTGGGGCAAGAATTCTTTGAAGCAGATTTTCACAGGGAAGAAGGGATTGAAAGCTGTGAATGCCCATGCATCGTCAGATGTCTTCAATGGGGCCCATTGATCCCAGAATAAAACATTATGGCTGGATATAGACAAATGAAGCTGTCGCCCTTGACGAGTGCAACCTATTTTGTCAAATGAGACATCGCATTGTAAATGTGACGTGCGAAAACGTTTTTCCTCACGTCACATTTACAATGCGATGGTTGAAGTCTGGAACGTAGCGCCTGGAAGTGTGGTGGAGGCAGGTTCAATCGAGGCATCCGAGAGGGAGCTAGATGATTACTTGAATAGAAATAATGTGCAGGGGTATGGGGAAAAGGCAGGGGGATGGAACTAAGCCATGATGCTCACTTGGAGAGCCACTGCAGACAAGATGGGCTGTGCTGTAACAATTCTGTGATCAATTGTAATAATTTCTCAGTATCTAACGTGCTCCCCAAATTGATGTTCTTACTTGCTGTGGCAAAGCTGGAGGTTTTTATAATTCTTTTCTGGGATGTGGGCATCGCTGGTTAGGCCAGCATTTGTTGCCCATCCCTAGTTGCCCTTCAGAATGTGGTGGTGTACTGCCTTATTGAACTTCTGCAAGCCCTGAGATGTAGGTACGCCCACAGTGTTGTTAGGGAGGTGTTATGGTGACCACTGGGAATCATCAATAGATCTCCCTGTGGGCTTTGTGGATTACAAACTCCCCTATTGAGTCGGCACCCAGTAGGAGATGCATGGCGGGAGTTTAAAACCCGCAGTTCTGGCTTGGATCACCCGCATCACCGTCGGTCCCCGGGCTGGGATGCAAGTGTTGTTAACCATGGCTGTGCCCATTTTGTTCGGGAGTTACCATTATAAGACTGCCCTGGAGAAGGTATAACAGGAGGGAGTTCCAGTATTTAGACCCATCAACAGTGAAGGAACAACGATTTAGTCCCAAGTCAGGACGATAAGTGACTTGGAGGGGAACCTCCAAGGCGGCATGGTGGCACAGTGGTTAGCATTGCTGCCTCACAGCTCCAGGGACCCGGGTTCAATTCTGACCTCACTGTCTGCGTGGAGTTTGCATTTCCTCCCCGTGTCTGTGCTCCGGTTTCCTCCCACAGTCCATAGAGACGCAGGTTAGATGGATTGACCATGCTAAATTGCCCCTTAGTGTCCAAAATGCTAGGCGGGGTGACTGGGTTACGGGATAGGGTGGAGGCGTGGGCTTAAGTAGGGTTCTCTTTCCAAGGGAAGGTGCAGACTTGATGGGCCAAACGGCCTCCTTCTGTATTGTAAATTCTTTGATTCTGCAGGTGTTCCCAGGTATCTGCTATTCTTGTCCTTCTAGATGGTAATGCTCATGGATTTGGAAGGTGTTGCCTCTGGAACTTCGATGAACTCCTGCAGCGCATCTTGTAGATGGTACACACGGTTGTCATTGTGCGTCAGTGGCGGAGGGAGTGAATGTTTGTGGATGGTGTAGCAATCAAGCGGGGCTGCTTTTTCCTGGATGGTGTCGAGCCTCTTGAGCGTTGTTCAAGCTGCGCTGTTATTGGAGTTGTATAAATAAGTATCATTTCTTGAAAAACCAACTTCGAGGGAAATAACTAAACAACGTTCTGATAGGATTAATGTTGTAGTTATACTGCCATTTTCATGATGATATACATTAATTTATGGGTGCGCTGTCTTGACAAACATGGCAACTAGTTCAACCACTGATTGTTTGACAGCCTCTAGTCAAGAGCCTCACAATATTTGGAGTGCTGATGGGCATCTTGCTGAATGTAGGTAACCGCCTGATTAATGCAACGGGGGTTGCTCATCAACTCCGATCCATACCTTTATTACCTCCAGACACAACTGCTTCAATGGTCTATTTGCTGGTCTCCTACTCTCCAACCTGCGCTCTTCTGAACTCTGCTACCTTGCCCTTGCTATTCCCGTTAGCCCCTGTCGCCCTATAATCCTCTGAAAACGTTGCACTCCCCCAGTTCTGCCTTCTTGTGCATTCGTCACTGATGATCTTGCGTTTAACTCTGAGGCCTGAAGCCCAAAAATTCAATCCACAAACCTCTACCTATCCCCTCCCCACCCCCCCCCCCCCCCCCCAACCACCACCACCTTCCCCACCTCACTCTCCTCGTTTAATTTCAATACTCCCTTTGAGGCTCATTGTCAAATGGTCCCATGAGGTTTCTTGGATGAATCTAGAACATTTAAGATGCTAAATAAATGCAAGTTATTGCTGTTACGAGAATAACATGTTCTCATTACCAGGATGAGCAGCAGCGCAGATAGAACCCGCAAGCAATGTAGGAACGAAGTATAGTAATTATAGAGCGGGGACATGTCAGAAGTACAGGAAGCCCTGAATTTACGAGATTAGCTTCAGGGCGCATTTGCTATTTCAACTTGAGATCTGCTGCATTTGCAGTTTGTCTATATTTTCTTTTTATCTTCCCATATTTCCACATTTGTTTGTTCTTCACATGTTTTTTTTTTCCTTTGTCGCAGCTCAGTCGATAAGTCTCTCACCTCTGGGTCAGAAGGGTGTGTAATAATGATAATCTTTATTAGTGTCACAAGTAGGCTTACGTTAACACTGCGATGAAGTGACTGTGAAAAGCCCCCAGCCGCCAAATTCCGGCGCCTGTTTGGGTACACTGAGGGAAAATTCAGAATGTCCAATTCACCTAACAATCACGTCGTTCGGGACTTGTGGGAGGAAACCGGAGCACCCGGAGGAAACCCACACAGAGACAGGGAGAACATGCAGACTCCGCACAGACAGTGACCCAAGCCAGGAATCAAACCCGGGTCCCTGGCGCTGTGAAGCAACAGTGCTAACCACTGTACTACCGTGCCACTCATAATTTGTTTGTAGTCCCACTCTCAGGGCTTGTGTATGTAATCCAGGCTGACACGACAATGCAGCAGCGGAGGGGGGTTGCACTGCCTGAGGTGTTACCTTTGGATGGAACATTAAACTGGTGTCCGATCGGATAGACAAAAGATGGTCCGGTGACGCTATTTCGGAGAATAGCAGTGCCCTGGCCCATCAACGATATGCCTCGGGAAAAAAACAGATAACGTTGTAATATCATGTGCTATTTTTGTTTGGAGCTTGCTGACTGCCCTGTTTCCCACATTACAAGGATTTGAAATGAAATGAAAATCGCTTATTGTCATAAGTAGGCTTCAAATGAAGTTACTGTGAAAAGCCCCTAGTCGCCACATTCCGGCGCCTGTTCAGGGAGGCTGGTGCAGGAATTGAACCGTGCTGCTGGCCTGCCTTGGTCTCCTTTCAAAGCCAGCGGTTTAGCCCTGTGCTAAACCAGCCCCTAAGAATGATTTAAGAATGCACCAGTCCCCACAACTCGAGCCTCTTGCTTTCCCCAGTTTTTAGCCGTGCCTTCAGAGGACTCTAAACTCTCAGCCTCTCTCTCTCTCCTCCTGAACCTCTTTAAATCCAATCTCTTTCCGATCGCTTGTTGTAATGTCTCTTGGTGTTGGAACATTTATCTGACGACTCCCCTCTGAAGCACTATGGGTATATTACACTTTGTTACAGGCCCTACATAACTGTGAGACATTTCTGTCTGCTGTACGGGTAATTCGGAAATCCGCGTGTGCTTTGGGGAAAACGGGTATTGGCGCAATCTATCTGGATGCGTGTGCTGTCAATTTGTAGCTGCCCCCTTGCTGAGGGCTGTAGTGCTGAGTCTGCCCTTTCTCCTGGAGAAACATTTATTTCCTTCACACAAGTGCTATTGATTTTTCTTTTTGTGCTGACAAACAAGCACACAAAGACTCCGCTTCATAACTCACATCAGAATCAGATCGTACAGCAAGATTGCAAAGTCCTGGGAAGCAAATGCAATGGGCTGGAAACATTGATCAATGATCGGAGCAGATATCAGAAGAGGCTTTTTTGGTCAGCTTGAGATAAAAATTGCACAGCAGTCGCGCATCACCAGAAATCTTTACAACCTCAGCTGACGGATGTTCGCATCATGTTTCTTGACTGCATTTTCCTCATCTGGTACTGCTTTATAGCAGAGAGGCTGTTCCAGCTGATAGGGAACTAGTTTCCTCCTGCTCATACCTCTCTCCTCTCTCGCTTGTCCCACACCCGTGGTTGTATGTTGAATTCTCCCCCCCCCCCCCCCCCCCGCCTCCTCCACTCCACCTTGACCCTCAACTCCCTTTTTTCACCGATGTATGTATCTCAGGGCTGCGTTTAACACTCTGCTTTGGGATCAAGCCTGAAAACTGGTCCCGGGACCAGCCATTGATTTAAATTATCTGGCTAAAGAAAAAGAACGGAATCGTTCCATCCAGTGAAGGTTTTCAGAGATCAAGACCAAGAGTCGACCCTCTGGCAAGGCCTGGTTTCCCCCCCCCACCCATTAGATAAAAGAACCGAGAGATTGTGGTAGTCTGTGTAGAGGTATTACGTTACCTGGTAATGCTGGAACACCATTGGTAGATATTGTATGTTTCCTATTGGTCAAGCTGTATGGTAGCTCCGCCCTGCAAGGCGGGGTATAAGAGCCCATGCCGCCCCAGCAGCCTTCTTTCTGTACCTGAGCTGCTGGGGGAAACATCTAGCTTATTAAAGCCTTCAGTTGGACTACAACCTCGCTTTAGTGGTCATTGATCGTGCATCAGAGATGAGGGTATTTTCTATGCAGGGTGTTAGGATACCGGACCAGACCCCAATTTGTGTTAGGTTACCAGAGGAGAAAACCCCAACAATTTGCAATTTATAAAACTATGAGGAAAGGCTAATTCACCTCAGGATTGATGATTCTTTACCATTTAAAGTTGATGAATAGGGGCTGGTTTAGCACAGGGCTAATTAGCTGGCTTTTAAAGCAGACCAAGGCAGGTCAGCAGGTTCAATTCCCGTACCAGCCTCCCCAAACAGGCGCCGGAATGTGGCGATTAGGGGCTTTTCACAGTAACTTCATTTGAAGCCTACTTGTGACAATAAGCGATTTTCATTTCATTTTCAGTTCATTTCATTTTTTCATGACAGTTCTATTAATATATAAATGATGAGGCATTTTCTGTAACCCGTTATGAAATATTCGGCGTGTGTTAAATACATTTAATCTCATTCAAGGGGTCATGACTAGTGAACAAGCCTGATTTCAATCTTGCTGCCCTCTGAGATGAAGGAGGGCCACTGATGCGGCCCACTCACCAGCCTAGGATGTCCATCGCTGTCTAGTCTTTCAATCCTCCTTGAATATGGGAGTGGTGGCGGAGGACTGCAGTGTTGCAAATATTACAGCGCTGTTCAAATATGAGGCGGTGGAAAAAGCAAGTAACTACAGGCAAGTGAGCCTCACGCGGGTGGCTGTCTGAGATAGGAGCAGATCTGGGCTCTAATTTGGGCTGAGATTGGAACAGTTTCCCACTCCAACCTGATAATTTGAGTGATCCCAATGTAGCAGCGTTGTCACTGAACTAGCAATCTAGAGGCCCAGGCTAACGTTTTGGGGCCATGGGTTCAAATCCCACCACGGAAGCTGGTGGAATTTAAACTCAATTAATGCAAATCTGGGATATAAAGCTAGTCTCAGTAATGGTGACCATGACAACTATTATCAGTTGTTATTTTTTTTTTAAATCTGGATTTGACCAGGTGGATGTGGAGATTGTTTCCTCTTGTCGGAGAATCTGGAACTAGGCAATGTTTAAGCTGCTTAAAAAGAAGGAGTCGCTCATTTAAGACACAGATGAGGATAATGTTTTCTCTCGGACGGTCATGAGTTTCTGGAAGTCTTTTCCTCAAAAGGTGGTGGAATATATTCAGGGCAGAGCGAGATAGATCCTTGATTAACAAGGGGGTGAAATGTTATTGGGGGTAGGGAGGAGTGTGGGGTTGAGGTTACAATCAGATCAACCATGATGGAGCAGAGTCGAGGGGCCGCATGGCCTGCTCCAGCTCCTAATTCAGAGGTATGAATGTTCCTACGGTTCACCAATGACCTTCAGAGAAGGAAATCTGCTCTTCTTACCCGGTCTGGCCTACAAACCCACAGCAATGTGGTTGACTCTAAACTGCCCTCTGAAATGGCTGAGCTGAAGAGACGGACAATTATGGATGGGCAAAAAAATTGTTGCCCTGCCACTGACATCCACATCCATGAAAGATTAAAGAAATCTGAAGGCAAATGAATGATCACTTGTAAGAACGTGGGTTAATAAATGACAGCTAACATGGATTTGTTAAAGGCAAATCTTGTCTGACAAGCTTGATTGATATCTTTGATGTAACAACAGAGCTGGTTGACAGCGGTTTTATAGTTGTTGTGTAAGTGGACTTTCAAACGATCACGTAATCGACTTGGTAATAAAGTTGAATCTCATGTAATTAAAGGGACATTGGCAGGCAGCGTAGATATAAAATTGGCCGTGAGACAGAAAGCAGAGAGTAGGGGTAGATAGTTATTTAATGAACTGCAGGGAGGTGCCCAGTAGTGATCCCCAGGATTTACAGCCCGTGATCGCTGCCATAAGTGAGGGTGAACGCCGACGTTACTTCCATGGTGGTGGTGGGAGAGGTGAAGCCACTGATGATTGTCTGGATGGGGCGGGGGCAGGTGAGAGGTAGCCCCCGATGATCTTCCAGTGGATCAGAAGGTTGGAACCCCAGATGATTGTCCGAGGCGGTGGCGGGGAGCCCCCGATACCTCTGTGGTGGGGGTTGGGGGCCATTCCATTCAGTTTCATTTCTGATCGGGGCGACCTTTAAAGATGGCGGCCCGATCTCTGTGGAGCCAGTTTCCCACTGCATCAGGCCCAGCCCAGCCAGAGTGATGGCATAAACCCCACCCACTCATTTTTATTTTCTGTTGAAGGGGTTCAAGATCTGACTGGATTCTCCGATTTTGAGGCTATGCCCCCAAGCCTGGAACCTTTTGTGGAAGGCGAACTGAGGGGAGCCACCAGTTGTACTGTTTTGTGATCCTGGGAAAAGTGAATGGAAGTCTGTCTGCTAAATCAAAGGCTGAGATTCACCAATCTGGTTTTGCGCCCCCCGCCCCCCCCCCCCCCCTCTCTCTCCCCTCCCCACCACCACCACTGCCAGGGTGTACGAAGAATCGGAGCGCTCTGCTCAAACTCTATTCATCGCTGCGGATCTGGAGAATCCCGCTGGCGTGAATGGGCGGAGGATTTCGGCCTTAATTTCAAAACTTCCATTTCTAGAACACCTTTCATGACCACAGAATGTCTCCAGAGTGCTACTAAAGTACTTCTAAAGGCAACCGATTTGTCCACACCATGGGCGCTCAGACAGCAGTGAGACAATGACCTGGCAATCTGTTTTCATGACGGTGACCGAAGGATAGATATTAGCCAGAACACTGGGAAAATTCTCCGTGTTTCTTGGGACATGAAGAAATCTTAAACGTTCACCTGAGAGGCGGCCAGGGCCCTTGGTTTAAAGTCTTGTGTGGAATTCAGGACCCCCAGCGTTGCGAAAAATAGACCTCCCTTTACCTGTTTAAAGAGCCTGACGGAGATCAACCATTGATTTAACCATTGCATTCCACCAGAAGTGGCGGTTGTGAGCGACGATGGAGAGAGATCTGAAGGGGCCACAGTCTCAGAACAAGGAGTCAGCCATTTTGGACTGAGCTGTAGAGAGATTTCTTCACACAAAGTGTTGTGGAGCTTTGCAATTTTCTATCCCAGCGGGCTGTAGATGCTCAGTTGCTATTGGGGATAAAAAGGGGGGCGAACCAATAATTTATTTTGACAATAGGGGAATTAAGGCGTGTGGGGATAATGAAGAGTCAAGTTCGAAGATCAGCCATGACCATATTGAATAGCAGAGCAGGCTTAAAGGACCAACTGGCCTATTTCTGCTCCTGATCCTTATGTTTTTTTCAAGCTTGAGAGTAGAGCCATCACCAAAATGTACAGCCGGCATATGGAACGTGGGCGTTATTCGAACATCGGAACAGAGGAATAAAGGAACAGGAGGAAGCCATTAAGGCCACCAAGCCATCAACAATTAGATCATGGCTGAACTGAATCTCAACTCCAGTAACTACCTTAGCTTCCCGTGACTCCCTCAACTAATACCTACAGGCCTCAACCTTGAGAGGTTAAGTTGTTTCAGTATCTAGACAAAAGGGTGGGAGGTACACACATTTTTGAAAAATAATTATTTACGGGATGCGGGCATCGCTGGTTAGGCCAGCATTTATTGCCAATCTCTAGTTGCTCTTCAGAAGGTTGTGGTGAGTTGTTTTCTTGAACCGCTGCAATCCTTCAGGTGTAGGTACACTCACTGTGCTGTTAGGGAGGGAGTTCCCTAGGATTTTGTCCCAGCAACAGTGAAGGAACGGCGATATAGTTCCAAGTCCGGGCGGTGAGAGACTTGGGGGGAACCTCCAGAGGTTCCCAGGTATCTGCTGCCCATGTCCTTCTAGATGGTAGCAGTGGTGGGTTTGCAAGGTACTTTCGAAGGAACCTTGGTGAGTTGCTGCAGGGCATCCTGTAGATGGTACACACGGCTGCCACTGTTTGTCGTTGGTCGAGGGTTTGAATGTTTGTGGACGGGGGAGCAATCAAGCGGGGCTGCTTTGTTCTGGATGGTGTTGAGCTTCTTGAGTTTTGTTGGAGCTGCACTCATCCAGCCAAGTAGAGAGTATTCCATTACACTCCTGACTTGTACCTTGTGGATGGTGGACAGTCTTTGGGGAGGGGGAGGGGTAGGTGGGGGGGGGGGGGGTCACGAGGTGTGTTACTTGCCATAGGATTCCTAGCCTGTGACCTGCCATGGTAGCCACAGTATTAATGTGGCTAGTCCACTTCAGTTTCTGATGAATGGTAACTCTCAGGATGTCGATTCTAGGGGATTCAGTGATGGTAATGCCATTGAATGTCAAGGGGCGATGGTTAGATCCTGTCTTGTTGGAGATGGTCATTGCCTGGCACTTGTGTGGCACGAATGTAACTTGCCACTTGTCAGCTCAAGCCTAGATATTGTCCAGGTCTTGCTGCATTTGGACACGGACTGCTTCATTATCTGAGGAGTCGCCTATGGTGCCAAACATTGTGCAGTCATCCGCAATCATCCCCACTTCTGACCTTATGATAGAAGGGAGGTCATTGATGAAGCAACTGAAGATGGTTGGGCCAAGGACACTACCCTGAGGCATTCCTGCAGTGATGTCCTGGAGCTGAGATGATTGATCTCCAACCAGCACAACCATCTTCCTTTGTGCCAGGTGGGACTCTAACCAGGGTGAGTTTTCCCCCGATTCCTATTGGCCCCAGTTTATCTGGGGCCCCTTGATGCCATTCTCGGTCAAATGCTGCTTGATATCAAGGGCAGTCACTCTCATCTCACCTCTGGCATTTAGCTCTTTTGTCCATGTTTGAACCAAGGCTGTAATGAGGTCAGGAGCTCCGACCTTGGTGGAACCCAAACTGAGCGTCCGTGAGCAGGTTATTGCCGAGTAAGTGCCGCTTGATAGCACTGTTGATGATTCCTTCCATCACTTTGCTGATGATGGAGAGTAGACAGAAAGGGCGGTAATTGGCTGGGTTGGATTTGTCTGTTTCTTGCGTACGGGATTCACCTGGGCAATTTTCCACATTGCCGGGTAGATGCCTGTTTTGTAGCTTTATTGGAACAGCTTGGCTAGGGGTTGATTTGTTATGTTGTAGGTGTAACATAAGCGGCTTCCTTGTGGTGCACTTGACAAAGGAAGGATCAGACGTGGAGATAACCTCAACACGTTTATTAAATATTTACACTTCTATTACTCGAGTTCGACACGACTGCTAATCCTACTATAGCTGCCCAGACTGACTAACCAGTTGCTGCATTCCACGTGGTGGATGTAATATTGAATCAACCCTGAGTCGGTACTCACTGACTGTCTCCACTGGAAACAGGCAGATCATGTGTGTGGTGTCCTTTATATATGGGTTGGTGTAATGCCCCCCTGTGGTCGTGTCACCTCTGTGTGTATCGTGAATGTCCATTGGTCGTCTCCTATCTAATTGATCTGTTGGTTGAGCGTGTGTGTGTGATGTTTCTGGTGCTCCCTCTAGTGTCTAGCTAGCCTACATGCATTTACATTGATGCACATCACCACAGGGGTGTGGCAAGTTCTGGAGCACAAGTCATCAGTTCTATTGCCGGGGTGTTATCAGGGCCCACAGCCTTTGCACTATCCAGTGCCTTCAGCCATTTCTTGATATCACATGGAATGAATCGTATTGGCTGAAGACTAACATCTGTGATGCTGGGGACATCCCGCCGGTTGCCAAATTCTCCACCACCGGAGATTCGGCGGGGGTGAGAATCGCGCCGTGCCGGTTGGCGGCCCCCCCCCCCCCGCCCCCCCCGCGATTCTCCGGCCCAGATGGGCCGAAGTCCCGCCGCTAAAATGTCTGTCCCGCCCGCGTAGATTAAACCACCTACCTTACCGGCAGGACAAGGCGGCGCGGGCGGGCTCCGGGGTCCTGGGGGGGGGCGCGGGGCGATCTGGCCCCGGGGGGTGCCCCCACGGTGGCCTGGCCCGCGATCGGGGCCCACCGATCCGCGGGCAGGCCTGTGCCGTGGGGGCACTCTTTCCCTTCCGCCTTCGCCATGGCGGAGGCAGAAGAGACTCCCTCCACTGCGCATGCGCGTGAATGCCGTCAGCGGCCGCTGACGCTCCCGCGCATGCGCCGCCCGGAGATGTCATTTCCGCGCCAGCTGGCGGGGCACCAAAGGAATATCGTCCGGTGCGGGCCTAGCCCCTTAAGGTTGGGGCTCGGCCCCCAAAGATGCGAAGCATTCCGCACCTTTGGGGCGGCGCGATGCCCGACTGATTTGCGCCGTTTTGGGCACCAGTCGGCGGACATCGCGCCGTTTCCGAAGAATTTCACCCCTGATGTGTTAGTTGTGGAATCGCTTAGCCTTGTCTATCACTTGCAGCTTATGCTGTTTGGCACCCAGGTACTCCTGTGTTGTAGCTTCACCAGGTCGACACCTCATTTTGCGGTATGCCTGATGTTGATCCTGTCATGCTCTCTGGCACTTTTCATACCTGCCAAACGCCTCTGTATTACAAAACAAAGAGCTGGTAAACACGAGAATGGGATTGAAGATCATAAAAATAAACGATCGTTTCTATCAAAACCTTTACGGTGCCAAGAGACTATGCAGAAAATAACTATTCAACGATGGCTAATGAGCATTGCAATTCTCGAAAAATATTCTGCATGTTTTCACTATTGGTGGAGTAAGAGAATATTTTACTTCAACTTATGTGCGGAGTTAGAAGTTGAGTCATGTCTGCAAAAGGAGTGGGCAGATTTCCCCTAATGTCACATGTACAATAGATTTTGGAGAAAAAATATTGGGCGGGATTCCCCTCTACCCGGTGAGGCGGGCCGTACCAGCGCCGAGGAGTGGTGTGAACCACTCTGGCATCGGGGGGCCCGGAAGGTGCGGAGTCCTCCGCACCTTCAGGGGCTAGGCCAGCGCCGGCGGGGTTGGCACCGTGCCAGCCGGCACGGAAGGGCTTGGCGCCACGCCAACCACAGGCTGCCGTGAGTTGGCACATGCGCGGGAGCGCCAGTGTATGCGGGCGTCATCCCAGCGCATGCGCCGGGAGGTTCTTCCCCGCGCCGGCCATGGCGGAGGTTGACAGCAGCCGGCACGGAGGGAAAGAGTGCCCCCACGGCACAGGCCCGCCCGCGGATTGGTGGGCCCCGATCGCGGGCCACCCGGGGCCAGAGCACCCCCTCCCGTCCCCCCCGAGGACTCTGCAGGCCGCCTGCAGAGCCAAGTCCAGCCGGTACGGACCTGGTTTGATTTACACCGGCAGGACCGGCCGAAAATGTGCGGCCGCTCGGCCCATCGCAGGGCAGAGAATCGCCGGTGGGGGGGGGGGGCACTGCCAACGGCTCCCAACCGCGCTACGCGATTCCCGCCCCGGCTGAAAAACCTGCGACGGAGAATTCGGCAGCCGGCGTGGAGCAGCAGGGCAGGATTCACACCGCCCCCCGGTGAGAATCCCACCCATTACCTTCCAAATCTGAAATATAATGGGGCAATTTGATAGATTTCTGCCGCTTCACTGTAAGTGTTTGACAGATATTTGGGAATTTAAGTTGATAAAATTATGGCTTTAGTGTACTATTTTCTCATTTCCTTCTGCATCCTGGAACATCAAGTAAAAAGCATATATTTATGAGCTCTGTAAAAGACACCAGACTGTGACTGTGTCTGATTGGGGTTTTATATGAGCATTTACCTCTGTGAGATTTATAACTGCTGTGTGCAGAAGCTGGGGCATGCAGTTTTGAACTGATTTGTTATTGATGAAAAATGAATGGCATATTTCCCCTCCTACCCCAGGAAAGCCACACAGTTGGTCTGCTGTTTGTGTTGTTGCAAATATTAATATCCACATCAGGAAACCAGCACACTGCCCACATGTGGCAACAGATCCTCCACCGATCTGCTTTGAGAGACAGTGTCTGTGCATTTCTGTATCCAGGGTACAGCCTATCTACATACCCGGCACAATCTGTACAGGTCTACACATCTTATTCACTGATGTACACTCTAGGGCTGCACGGTAGCACAGTGGTTAGCACAGTTGCTTCACAGCTGGCCAGATTCGATTCCCGGCTTGGTCACTGTCTGTGCGGAGTCTGCACGTTCTCCCCTTGTCTGCGTGGGTTCCCTCCGGGTGCTCCGGTTTCCTCCCACAGTCCAAAGATGTGCAGGTTAGGTGGATTGGCATTGCTAAAAAAAAAATTGCCCTCAGTATCCAAAAAGGTTAGGTGGGGTTACTGGGTTATGGGAATTGCGTGGTGGTGTGGGCTTAGGTAAGGTGCTCCTTCCAAGGGCCGGCGCAGACCCAATGGGCCGAATGGACTCCTTCTGCACTGTAAATACTATGGTTCTATATATATATATCATATAACAGATGATCTTATTGTTCAGCTGCAGTTGGATTACTGTGTGCTGTTTTGGCCGCCGCACAGATTAAATACATAAACTATGAATGTGGGGACTATAAAGGGACTTGGAGAATTTGGACATTTTTCAGTCCAGTTGAGAAGGCAGGGTAGAAGTTCCATAGGCTTCCTGGGTATGAAGCCTTTGTAGATTGAAGGGTGTATAGGGCTGAGACTCTATAGACTGAAGACTTGTTGCACTGGAGGTACCACAGGGGGAAGGTTCCACAAGGTGACGGTTCCATCAGGTGGAGACATCATTCATTGGATGAAGGCACATTTCAATGGATGTTTAAGGAAGTGGATGTTCAGTTGAGTGGAGGCTTAGTTGGGTGCTGGCTCAGCGATGTGTATTCATCCTCAAATACTGTTTCAAAGAAAGACTTGCATTAAATAGTGCCTTTCGCAACCTAAAGTCCAAAAATAATTTGAAGTCAATTACGTACTTTGGAAGCGTAGTCATTGTTGTCATTTAGTGCAGAGGATTATCCTCATTAACTGTTACAACTCACCTTGGTAAAAGGTTGCAACGTTTCTTATTTTGTGAACAATTTTCTAAGTTAATGGCAGCTGCTGCCCTGTCTGTTGTGTTCGGTGTACGATGTAGAGTAAGGAATCCACCAAACTGCTTGTGACTTGTCCAAACCAGGATCTTAATTAAATCACACGTGGTAAGATAGCGATCTGATACAGAGCAAGTTATCATGGAGTTTCTTTATACTCCTCTGGAGCTGCCCCAATGCACGACTGTCCACATGTTGTCTTATAACCATGTGCCGATCACCAGATCTGCCCGCACCTATATCCGAGTGCCTTGTCACATGACCACAGTCTTGAGACCGCAGGGTGAATCTGTACCACCACCTGCTGGTTGGAGGTCGCACCTCCTGCAATCTACAATACTGTTTACAGCCATATCACCACACTGTCTTGGTGCTGTTTGATTTCCTGCCCTGTTCAAAAGTCAGATTCAGAAATTTTAGCCAATAACCATGATCTTACAGAATGATTATTCTCCCATTATTCAAAGATGAGGAGGAGTTGAGATCGATCGCGCGATTCCTCGAGAGCTTGTTACATGAATGGGATGTTCTCTACATCTCTGGGCAGTGGGATATTAAGGTCAGTTTTATAATTTAATGGTTGGAGGGGATTATGCTTCACTGCAAGAGTGCACAGGGGACACAGACAGCCCGGTGAAATGGCCAGAGCTCTGGCAGATTAAATTTGTTTTCATCTTGGCTTTCAGATTGGGTTATTCATAGTTGTAGAATCTTTTATTTTTAAGGATGTCGACCTTCACAGGACGCCAGTATTTAATTGTGGGCTGGTGTCAATACATCTTGAAATTTGGCCAGACTAATAGTTGTTCAAGCACCATGTTATCACTGAGGACCTGTGGGCCTCTTTGCTAAGCTCTTACCAATGATTTTAAGAAGAATTTTATGTTTATCAATCAAGGTCCTGGAGTACAATTTATTCTCTTTGCTACTATCATTGTTTGGATAATCGGCAGCCCGGTGTCGGAGCGGTGTGACGCGATTATCGCACCCCCCCCCCCCCGTTGATTCTCCGACCCGTCGCTGGATCGGACAATCCCGGCCAAGGTCTGTATAGCTGTCAATTTTTCAAATGCCACATTCTTCAAAGATTTAAGGAGGCAGGCTTCAGCTTTCAGTCCGAGTTCTCAAAAGAACAACCTGCTGCTGGACAGTTTTGATCACAGTGGTAGGATAGAAAAAAGGATAGCAGCTGTGCAGTTTCAATAGAGTTCTTTTGTTGACATTTCCCCAAGAACTTTAATTATGTCATTATGAATGCTTGGCTGATTTTCAAACGTTACTGCGAATGATTTAGGATGTCTGACCTGGATGATTAATCTTAATTTTCTGCTGCTGACTAAGCCACAAAAAGAGGGAAAGTTCGCTTCCTGTACAGACCAGAGAACAAGGGCGTCATTCTCCGACCCCCCGCCGGGTCGGAGAATCGCCGGGGGCTGGCGTGCATCCCGCCCTCGCCAGTTGCCGAAGTCTCTGGCACCGGAGATTCGGTGGGGGCGGGAATCGCGCCGCACCGGTTGGCGGGCCCCCCCGCTCGATTCTCCGGCCCGGATGGGCCGAAGTCCCGCCGATAAATTGCCTGTCCCGCCGGCGTGGATTAAACCACCTTTTGAACGGCGGGACAAGGTGGCGCGGGCGGGCTCCGGGGTCCTGGGGGGGGCGCGGGGCGATCTGGCCCCGGGGGGTGCCCCCACGGTGGCCGGGCCCGCGATCGGGGCCCACCGATCCACGGGCAGGCCTGTGCCGTGGGGGCACTCTTTCCCTTCCGCCTCCACCACGGTCTCCACCATGGCATAGGCGGAAGAGACTCCCTCCACTCCGCATGCGTGGGAAACTGTCAGCGCCCGCTGACGCTCCCGCGCATGCGCCGCCCAGGGATGTCATTTCCACGCCAGCTGACGGGGCAACAAAGGCCGTTTGCGCCAGCTGGCGGGACGGAAATTCCTCCGGCGTCGGCCTAGCCCCTCAATGTTGGGGCTCGGCCCCCAAAGATGCGGAGCATTCCGCATCTTTGGGGCGGCGCGATGCCCGTCTGATTGGCGCCATTTTGGGCGCCAGTCGGCGGACATCGCGCCGTTTTGGGAGAATTTCGCCCCAGGTCTCATTAGAGGGAGATTCCTCTTCAAGTTCTGACATAGTTAAACAGCTTTCAGTAACTTTCTGTTGGGGATTCCCCAGGTAAGTTTCTCATACTGAACCATTTATTTTTCAGCATGGATTCTTGCCTCTTAGGACTTTTCATAATGATCTTCTCGGAATTTATACTTACTCAATGCACCAATGTGGAAAAGTGTGAGATAATGCCCTTTGGTGGGAGTAATAGAGGCATAGATATTTTCTAAATGGGAAAAGGCTTCGAAAATCAGATGCACAAAGAAACTTGGGAGTCCTTGTTAAAGAGTCTCTTAAGATTAATGTGCAGGTTCAGTCGGCAGTTAGGAAGGCAATTGTAATGTTAGCATTCATGTCGAGAGGGCTAGAATACAAGAGTAGGGATGTACTGTTGAGGTTATATAAGGCTGTGGTCAGACCCATTTGGAGTATTGTGAGGAGTTTTGGGCGTCGTATCTAAGGAAGGAAGTGCTGCACTTGGCGAGGGTCCAGAGGAGGTTCACAAGAATGATCCCTGGAATGAAGAACTTGTCATATGAGGAGCGGTAGAGGACCCTGGGTCTGTATGCAATGGAGTTTCGAAGGATGAAGGGGGATCTCATTGACACTTACAGAAGACTGAGAGGCCGAGATACAGGGAACGTGGAGAGGATGTTTCCACGAATAGGAGACACTAGAACCCGAGGGCACAGCCTCAGAATGAAGGGACGTACTTTAAAACAGAGATGAGGAGGAATTTCTTCAGCCAGAGGGTGATGAATCTGTGGAACTCATTGCCGCAGAAGGCTGTGGAGTCCAACTCATTGAATGTCTTTAAGACAGAGACAGATAGGTTCTGGTTAATAAGGGGATCAGGAGTTATGGGAGAAGGCAGGAGAATGGGAATGAGATAAATATCAGATAAAAGCAAATTACTGTGGATGCTGGAATCTGAAACAAAAGAGAAAATGCTGGAAAATCTCAGCAAGTCTGGCAGCATCTGTAGGGAGAGAAAAGAGCGAACGTTTCGAGTCTGAAGACTCTTTGTCAAAGCTAACAGACAGAGAAAGTGGGAAATATTTATACTGTGGAGTGGGAATGAAAGATGAGTCATAGCCACAGAAACCCAGGGAAACCGGGCGCTAATGGCCACAGAAACCAAGGGGGAAACCCCAAGAAGCCTGGGTTCCTGTGGCTATGACTCATCTTTCATTCTCACTCCACAGTATAAATATTTCCCACTTTCTCTGTCTGTTAGCTTTGACAAAGAGTCATTGGACTCGAAACGTTAGCTCTTTTTTCTCCCTACAGATGCTGCCAGACTTGCTGAGAAAAATATTGGATCAGCACGGTAGCCTTGTGGATAGCACAATTGCTTCACAGCTCCAGGGTCCCAGGTTTGATCCTGGCTTGGGTCACTGTCTGTGCGGAGTCTGCACATCCTCCCCGTGTGTGCGTGGGTTTCTTCCGGGTGCTCCGGTTTCCTCCCACAGTCCAAAGATGTGCGGGTTAGGTGGATTGACCATGATAAATTGCCCTTGGTGTCCAAAATTGCCCTTAGTGTTGGGTGGGGTTACTGGGTTATGGGGATAGGGTGGCAGTGTTGACCTTGGGTAGGGTGCTCTTTCCAAGAGCCGGTGCAGACTCAATGGGCTGAATGGCCTCCTTCTGCACTGTAAAATTCTATGATAATCTATGATTGGAGCACACTCGGTGGGCCGAATAGCCTAATTCTGCTCCTTTGTCTTATCCTATCGAGACAGGATCTACTCCCATTTGGAAGCAAATGGATGTATTAGTGAGAGGCAGCATGGTTTTGTGAATGGGAGGTCGTGTCTCATTAACTTGACAGAGTTTTTCGAAGAGGTCACAAAGATGATTGATGCAGGTAGGGCAGTGGATGTTGTCTATATGGACTTCAGTAAAGCCTTTGACAAGATCCCTCATGGTAGACTGGTACAAAAGGTGAAGTCACACGGGATCAGGGGTGAGCTGGCAAGGTGGATACAGAACTGGCTAGGTCATAGAAGACAGAGAGTAGCAATGGAAGGATGCTTTTCTAATTGGAGGGCTGTGACCAGTGGTGTTCCACAGGGATCAGTGCTGGGACCTTTGCTCTTTGTAGTATATATGAATGATTTGGAGGAAAATGTAACTGGTCTGATTAGTAAGTTTGCAGACGACACAAAGGTTGGTGGAATTGCGGATAGCGATGAGGACTGTCAGAGGATACAGCAGGATTTAGATTGTTTGGAGACTTGGGCGGAGAGATGGCAGATGGAGTTTAATCCGGACAAATGTGAGGTAATGCATGTTGGAAGGTCTATTGCAGGTAGGGAATATACAGTGAATGGTAGAACCCTCAAGAGTATTGACAGTCAGGGAGATCTAGATGTACAGGTCCACAGGTCACTGAAAGGGGCAACACAGGTGCAGAAGGTAGTCAAGAACGCATACGGCATGCTTACCTTCATTGGCCGGGGCATTGAGTATAAGAATTGGCAAGTCATGTTGCAGCTGTATAGAAACTTAGTTAGGCCACACTTGGAGTATAGTGTTCAATTCTGGTCGCCACACTACCACAAGGATGTGGAGGCTTTAGAGAGGGTGCAGAAGAGATTTACCAGACTGTTGCCTGGTATGGAGGGCATTAGCTATGAGGAGCGGTTGAATAAACTCAATTTTTTTCTCACTGGAACGACGGAGGTTGTGGGGCGACCTGATAAAGGTCTACAAAATTATGAGGGACATAGACAGGGTGATAGTCAGAGGCTTTTCCCCAGGGTAGAGGGGTCAATTACTAGGGGGCATAGTTTTAAGGTGCAAGAGGCAAGGTTTTGAGTAGATGTACGAGGCAAGTTTTTTACACAGAGGGTAGTGGGTGCCTGGAACTCGCTGCCGGAGGAGGTGGTGGAAGCAGGGACGATAGTGACATTTGAGGGGCAGCTTGACAAATACATGAATAGAATGGGAATAGTGGGATACCGACCCAAGAAGTGTAGAAGATTGTAGTTTAGTCAGGCAGCATGGTCGGCGCGGGCTTGGAGGGCCAAAGGGCCTGCTCCTGTGCTGTACACCTCTTTGCTCTTTGTTCTTTGGTCTTACGTTCTTATATTTTGAATGGGGTTTTATTATAAACAGTTCAAAATAGAAGACATATTTAAAGACTGTACAAAATGTAAGTCTATTACCAGAGACTTTTCTAAAAGAGAAATATACTTAAACATGGAATCCAAAAGTATCTCCACTAAAAAACTTTTAACAGAGTAAGAACATCATACTTACAAAGTTCAGAATGGCTTGTTTGATGAAACAAACGGGAACAGAATCTTTGACTGTCTCCTCTCTGCAGGAGAAGACTGAGTGCTGGTTCATTCGAATCTGTGTCTTTTTGCACATTTTTCTTCAGCAGCCTGTCTTAGCGACAGCTATTCATATCTGTAGATTTATATTTCTTTATCTTAAGGATGGTGATAGCCCAGAACCTTTTTAACCTTAAGGGAACTAGTCTGTGATAACCATTTGTAAAGACGTTTATTCATAGTTGTAGGATCTTTCATTTCATCCTGGAGCACAATTTATTCTCTTTGCTACTATCATTATTTGGGGTGGTTTGAACTATTTAAGTCCCATTCATAATTCTATTTGTTATGTTTCTATCCCAATGGGCATGATGGATCTGTACTTCGTTAATATATTTATGTGTCGCCGCACTATATATTAATCGTCGAAACTTGAGACTGAGCTTCTTGGGTGAAGTAAAGTATAGTTTTATTTGTGTCAATTTTAAAGTCTACTGATCAAGTCGAATTTTATGTGAGTACAGAATCTAGAAAGTTTGTTTGTCCAATGCAGATGGTTGAGTTGAATTCAAAATATAATTCAGATCGTGGTAATTTCTTCAGATCAAAAATGCACAATACAAAAATGAAATGAAAGGAAATAGCGGTTTAAGCAAACTAAAGAATAGGTTTCAAAGGTTAGGTTAAAGATGATTTTGGAGAGACCAAAAATGGTTCTGTCCCGGTCTCTTAAGGAAATCAAAATCTTTTAAGGTTCAGTCCCCTTTCTGACTGTGATTGGGTTAAAATAATTATAATTCGTCTAATTCGACCGAAATGTCTGTCTATCAAGTTTTAAGAGATAATGTGGCAGGAGAGAATTTCTGTATTTTCCATAATATGGTGTGATCAAACCACCTGTTTCCCACCATGTTTTCTAGAACTGGGATTTTTGCCCAGTCATGATAACAATGAGTTTATTCTGCAGTGTGGCCTTGTAGTGTATAGTCAGTTTTCAAACTGACTTTCTTATCTGATCCTTTCCCATGCTCTCAGCCTTTTCTGCTGTCATGGCTAATATCAGGGGCGAAATTCTCCTACCCGCCCCGCCGCATTTCTGCCCCGACCGGCCGGCGGGAGTCTCCGTAATACCGGCCGGTCAATGGGGTTTCCCATTGTGGGGCAGCCCCACGCCGTCGGGAAACCCCCGGGCGCCGGCAAAACGGAGATTCCCGCCGGCGGAGAATGACGCCCATGATTTTTAATAGTATAATGTCACAAAATCATTTCTTCCTTTAAACTTTTATTATCTATAAGAAAAGTAGATTTCTATCAGGTATTAGGGATTCTGAATAATAATTACATGATGCAGGTTTCATTTGTACTATTTTGACTTCATCTGGCTCTGTAGTCAGTGTGATATTCATCACGCTATAATTATCTGATCAAAGTTTTCATAGTTCATAGTTCAATAGCTTAAAGAGTCTATTGAAGGATTATCTGTCTTTGATATGCGTTCCGAATAGATATCTGTTGATACAAGAGATTAAGCACTTGAGGAGACTTATAGGTTCTGTGAAAGATTTTCTTCCATTATCAAGTGTGGAGGAGTGAGAACTGCATTAGATTGTTTCAATATTTTTTTCATCTCCACATGTCTCCTGAGGCCTGCCCATAGTGAGTAGCTATGGAGGTGGCATTGAGTGTATGAGGCGCAAGCCGAGCTAGCCACGCCAATCGCCAATATCCAGCTCTTCGGCATAGGCATACAGGGCACGATTTCAAAATTTGCCGCTGCCACAAAACCTGGGAGTACTGTGAATTGTGAGAAGGATATTGATAGTGATGGATTATAACAGATCACAGACAGGCTAATGGAATGGACAGACATGCGGCAGATTAAATTTAATGCAGATAAATGTGAAATGTTGCATTTTGATAGGCAGATCAAGGAAAAGCAATATAAAATGAAGGGTACAATTCTAAAGTGGATGCAGGAACCAGAGGAACTTAGGAATATTTGTGCATAAACCTTAAAAGGTGGCAAGGCAGGTTGAGAACGTGATTAAAACAACATACTGAACCCTGGACTCTTTTTGGATGTTGCATTTTGTGAGTAGATTGGAGAGGCTGCAGAGAAAATTTAGGAGAATGGTTTGGGGGTGAAAGGCTCCAGTTACATGTGTATTATAATGGGTGCACACTGTTTCTGACACTTCGTGAAGACATTGGTATTTAATTTGAGTATTGACTTTGTCTCATTGGCCCAAATCTTCCAATCAGTGATGGAACCCTTATTTCCATCCTCGGCCAGACAAAGAAATCTCACCTTCTTCCGATTTTTCTGGCCAATCTTCCAATGGACGATCCTGCAGGACTTAGCGCTGGAAACCATGGAAATATCAACGAAGGGAATCTGTGCAGAAGCCGTGCCCCATTTTTGGCAGCATTGGGTGCCAGATATGACCTACTCCTGCTCCTAGTTTCTAGATTGGTAAGTGTTCACTAACACACTGGCTACAATTTTAAGGATGGCGAGTGGCGAGAGTCAGTGCATAACGCGCAGCCACCGACTCTTGAACACCCACTGCCCTTTAATGCTCACTTGAGCATTTACCTGCAGTGAGCAGGTCCACACTTATATCCACACTTGGAAGGAAGTCCCGCCTGTGAGAGCTGTTGGTCAATCAGATTGGCTGGCAACTCTTCAACCCAGCCAGGCACAGCACTACAGTGGCCAGAAGCAGTACTGCAGCGCTCTGCCTCATGGGGGGTGCCCAGGGGTGGGAGGGTACGAGACGCCTGTGAGGCTCGGGAAGGGTGGGGTGGGGAGGGGGAGATTGTGACGCCTTGACGCAGGCCAATGGGAAGTTGGTCCACAAGCTCCAATATCCCGGGGGTAGGACACATCAACCCTGAGGAGGCCTTCAGAGTGAGGGCCTCAGCCTCGCCCCTGCTTCCTGCCTGAGATGGGGAAAAGTGTAAATATCACTTTCCCACTCTCCCCGCACGTGCCAGCCTAAAAATTGAGGCTGGGAGTGATACAAACCTTAAGCAGCCATTAAGTAGCCACTTGGAAGCCTTAATACGTGAAAGGATGTATCTCCCGCTCAAGGTCCTACCCGCCTAAGTATGTAATTGCATATTGGGTTTGGGCGGGTGGGTTCCCGGGTGGAATCCCTTCCATTCAATTTTATGATCCCCCCCCGATGCCACCACGTCAAAACAGCGGGTGAAGTGTGACATCTAAGAAGCTGACAGACTCTTGTCAGTGTGTTGGTGAATGAATGTTGTAGGGTGGGTGGGGATAGTGTGTAAGGGGGTAGGCTAACAGCTGGTTAGGGTGGAAGTTGAATCGTGCGTCATCTGGGTAAGGCTGGAGAGGTCAGGACTGGGGAGTTGGGAGTCAGGTGGAGTCAGATAGTAGAGGCCTAGTCAGGTCCAATCGGAAGAGGGTGTTGGAACGGGAAATTGTCTGGTGGCGGAGGCTCGTCAGTTCAGGGGGAAGTCAGGGTGTCATGGGGGAGTTGGGGGGGGGGGGGGCGCATTTGTATAGTTATCCAAAGGATAAATTAGGATTTTCTATCTACTATTTGCTGGGTGACTATTCATTTAAGAAAGCTGGAACTGCCCTTCGCCGCTTGTTGGCGTGGCGCCAACCCCACCGGCGCCAGCCTAGCCCCTGAAGGTGCGGAGGATTCCACACCTTCTGGACGGCCCGACGCCGGAGTGGTTCACGCCACTCCTCGGCGCCAGTACGGCCCGCCCCGCCGGGTAGGGGAGAATCCCGCCCAAGGTGATTGGCACAAGAAACCAAGTCAAGATAAGAAGACCCTTTAATTCCTACTCTTTGTTTCCTGTCTACCAACAAGTTTTCTATCCATCTCAATGCACTACCCCTAATCTCATGCGCTTTAATTTTACACGCCAATATTTTACGCGGGACTTTGGCAAAAGACTTCTGAAAGTCCAAATATACCACATCCACTGGCAAGTGGGTTTTAATAAACCATTTGCACCCTCCCACTGGCACGGGACACAACCTCTAACCCGACGGCAGCAGTGGACCGGAGCATCGGAAACAAATAGGCACCCGTCGCCGGTCCCATTTTCTTCATGATGTCGGATTCGCCACTTCATTGGTAACTTCACTAACGGGAGTACGAGGCGGAGAATTCAGGCCAGTGTCTCTAATTATCTACTCCCCTGGGAATCGCGGGTGGGATTCTCCGACCCCGTGTCGGGTCGGAGAATCGCCGGGGGGGGGGCCCGAATCACGCAAAGCCGCTCTGACGCCGGTCCGGCGATTCTCCAGCGACCGTAGAATTGGCGCCATTGGCGCCGGCGCGGTCAGTGCGGCGCCGGTCGGGAGCCGCTCAAAGTAGCCCCCCCCGCCGGCAATTCTCCCCACGTGATGGGCCAAGTGCCCAACCAGTTAGGCCAAGTCCCACCGGCATCGTTCTCATGTGGTCCTACCCAGCGGGACCTCGGCGTTCATGCTGCGGGGGTGGCCTGGTGTGGGGAGGGGGGATCCGACCCTGGGGGGGTCTCCACGGTGGCCTAGCCCGCGATCGGTGCCTACCGATCGGCAGCGGGTTTATTCCAGTGGGGGCCTACGTTCCTTCATGCCAGGCCCCTGTAGGTCTCCGCCATGTTGCATCGGGGTCGGCGCAGAGAAGGCAACCCACGCACATGCGCGAACTCGCACCGGCCATGGTGCGCATGCGCAGACCTGCGGCGCCCATGCTGATGCCCGGATCAGCAGCTGGAGCAGCGTGAGGCTCTCCAGTGCCGTGCTGGCCCCCTGTGCAGCGCAGGATCGCTGATCCTAGGGACCAGATGATGCCGTCATAAAACGGCGTTTACAACGGCGTCAACACTTAGCCCCAGGATCAGAGAATCCCGCCCCTCATGTGTATAAATAAAATTCCCTCGGCCAACTTGCTTTATTTTCACCTCTGTCTCCAAAAAACCTGCTGCCTTTCAAATCAGGATTTTAAAAAATGTGACTGCTGTAATATCGTTTTAACCCAGGCTTTTAACCCCTACTGCACCAAATACATATCATACACTATATCTGAAATTCCTATATTCATCACACTGGTTGGGAAATGTGTCATTTGATCAAGTCTTAGTTTAATTTTTGCTTTGAGCAGAGCACACGCACAGCTCGTACATCTCATTGCAGCAATGTAAGATTGTTCTCATGTGCCTCATTTCATTAAATAAACATGCATATGTTCACCCAAACCCTTATGACTGATTAGTGTCTTGTGTCTCATACAGCAAATAAGCTCTCTGACTTATATCATTAGAAGAACAAAATACTTTGTATCTCTTATTCTATTTTCCTTCATTGCCTAGTTTTCTAGCACGGTGGCACAGTGGTTAGCACTGCTGCCTCATAGCGCCAGAGACCCGGGTTCGATTCTGACCTCGGGTGACTGTGTGGAGTTTGCACATTCTCCCTGTGTTTGCATGCGTTTCCTCCGGGTGCTCCATTCCTAGATGGGGTTACAAGGATAGGGTGGGGGATTGGGCCTAGGTAGGTGCTCTTCCACAGGATCAGTGCAGATTCGATGGGCCGAAGAGCCTCCTTCTGTACTGTAGGCATTCTATGAATTCCACAACTGGATGGTATAATTTTATAAGGGGTGCAGTGACCTGGGGATTCCCCTACACAAATATTTAAAAGTGGGGGGATATGTTGATGAGGCTCTTTACAAAAGCGGAAGACACAACTGACAAACACAAAAAATCCAGGGATTAAATGGGGAGTGTTTTTCTTTACATTCAGCTGGTTGTAATGATCTGAAACACACTGTCTGAAAGGATGGCAGAAGGAGATTTAATGATAACTTGCAACACGGAATTGGATAAATATTACAGAAGAAGAACAACACAGGGCTATGGGGGAAAGGGCATGAGGGAAATGAATGGAATTGGATCACACTTTCAGAGTGCCAGCACAGCCATAATGGTATGAATGGCCTCCACTTTTGCCTGCGCATACAGCAGTCAGAGCTCCAGGCTAGTTGCACATCCGGATCTTTGGTTCTTAAGGATCACTGACAAGAAAGGTCCTTTTGAGTTGCATGTGTGAGAAAGGTCTGGCGCGGCCCGAACAATGTAACATTATTAGGATACGCTCTTACAGTTTACACACCATCGGATCAGACCATTCGGCCCCACAGATTAATGCCAGTGTCTGTGCTCCACACACCCCTCCTCATTCAACCCCTTCAACATATCCTTCTATTAATTCTCGCACATGTGTTCATCTCGCTCCCGCTTGAATGCAGCGGCTAGTGAGTGCGTCGGTGGTTAATCTCTACACCGGGATTCAGAGGCTGTGCAAACGAAGGAACTTTGGAAAGGCAGCTCAAGCAGTCCTGAATTATTGTCAGCTTTTCAGCGTCAGTAATCAGCAGGGCACAGCATTTTTTCTCGGTGGCCTTGCTCGAGGAGAAAGGCAGTTGGCTCACTTCAGCTCCCAGTCAATTCCTGCTGAGGGTCTGGCTTGACACATCAATACGCAGTTCATTAATGAGGCAGTGGGAAAATTGCTTTCTGTCCGTTTTATCACCCCCTCCATTTTAGAGACACGTTCTGTTCCTATTTGATGTGTGTTTTTACACAACTGGGTATTTACAGCCTCCTCGAAACACTGCTAACTCGAAGCAGGTGCGAACCGGCAGGGTGTCGCCAAACAAACAAGCAACGGGGAAGAAAATCAGGCAGCATCACTACTAACAAATAAATCTGGGGTGAAATTCTCCATTCGGCGCGATGTCCGCTGACCGGCGCCCAAAACGGCGCAAATCAGTCGGGCACCGCGCCGCCCCAAAGGTGCGGAATGCTCCGCATCTTGGGGGGGGCCGAGCCCCAACCTTAAGGGGCTAGGCCCACGCTGGACTAATTTCCGCCCCGCCAGCTGGCGGGAAAGGCCTTTGGTGCCCCGCCAGCTGGCGCGGAAATGACATCTCCGGGCGGCGCATGCGCAGAAGCGTGGCGAAGGCGGAAGGAAAAGAGTGCCCCCACGGCACAGGCCCGCCCGCGGATCGGTGGGCCCCGATCGCGGGCCAGGCCACCGTGGGGGCACCCCCCCGGGGCCAGATCGCCCCGCGCCCCCCCCTCAGGACCCCGGAGCCCGCCCCCGCCGCCATGTCCCGCCGGTAAGGTAGGTGGTTTAATCTACGCCGGCGGGACAGGCATTCTAGCAGCGGGACTTCGGCCCATCCGGGCCGGAGAATCGCGGAGGGGGGCCCGCCAACCGGCGCGATTCCCGCCCCCGGCGAACATCTGGTGCCGGAGAATTCGGCAACCGGCGGGGGCGGGATTCACGCCAGCCCCCGGCGATTATCCGACCCGGTGGGGGGTCGGAGAATCTCGCCCCTGGTTTCAAATTAGTTGTGAATTAAAAGAGTAACGCCTCCATATAGATTTAAAAGGACGGCACTGTGGCACAATGGGACAGCGCAGCACCGTGGCACAGTGGTTAGCACTGTTGCCTTACCACGCCAGGGACCTGGTTAGATTTCGGCCTCGGGTGACTGTTTGTGTGGAGTTTGCGAGTTCTCCCCGTGTCTGCGTGGGTTTCCTCCGGGTGCTCCCGTTTCTCCCCACAGTTCAAAAATGCACAGGTTAGGTGTGGCTAGGGGGAAGAGGGTGGGGGAGTGGGCCCAGGTAGGATGATCTTTCAGAGGGTCAGTGCAGGCACTATGGGTCCAATGGCCTACTTCTGCTCTGTAGGGATTCTATTTGATAAAATGTAGCGGTTAACTGGATAAACATGTTGAGCCATCAAGAGAACTACATTCAGTACCTTGCTCAGCTATTTCAGTCAAGGGGCAACATTGGTGGGTCACATTTCGCCAGGTGGGTTAAACAGACCAGAGAATTCTCTCCCGAAACAAGAGCAATGGTCCAGTTGGGTTCATGCACCAATCCAACAGCATCATATGAAATAATCCCAGCTCTTTATTTTAAAACATCAAGGGCGGCATTCTCCCCGACCCGGCGGGGCGGGCCCTACCGATGCCGAGGAGCGGCGTGATCCACTCCGGTGTCGGGCCGCCCGGATGGTGCGGAATCCTCCGCACATTCAGGGGCTAGGCCAGCGCCGGCGGTGTTGGCGCCGCGCCAGCCGGTGTGGATGGGCTTGGCGCCGGGGCAACCGGCGGCGAAGGGCTTCTGCCGACTGGTGCGAGTTGGCGCATGTGTGGGAGCGCCACCCCATGCGCAGGGAGGTTCTTCTCCGCGCCGGCCATGGCGGAGGTTGACAGCAGCCGGCGCGGAGGGAAAGAGAGCCCCCACGGCACAGGCCCGCCCGCGGATCGGTGGGTCCCGCTCACGGCCCAGGCCACCGTGGGGGCACCCCCCCGGGGCCAGATCCCCCGCCTCCCCCGAGGACTCTGCAGGCTGCCCCTAGAGCCAGGTCCCGCCGGTAAGGACCTGGTTTGATTTACGCTGGCGGGACCGGCCGGAAACGGGAGGCCGCTCAGCCCATTGCGGGCTGGAGGATCACCGGGGGGGGCCGCTGCCTATGGGCGCCAACAGGCGCAGCGTGATTTCCACCCCCGCCAAAACCCCGGCGCCGGAGAATTTGGCAGTCAGCAGCGGAGCGGCGGGGCGGGATTCACGCCGCCCCCCCCGGCGATTCTCCGATCCGGCGGGGGGGTCGGAGAATCCCGCCCCAAAGGACCCAAACCGCGGTGCTGAGATTTGAACTCATGCTTAGATTATGAATTAAGGCCTTTTGATTGGTATTCCGATAACCACCATTACGCTACCATGCCCAGATACAGGTAATCACGGAAAGCAGCACCATGATCTCGTGCAAAGTCAAGTCCAACCATGGAAATTTATCAAAGAATGAAGTACATTTGTATAGCACCTTTCACAATATTCCAAGCACTTTACAGCCAATGAAGTATTCTTTGAAGTATAGCCATTGATCTAATTCAAATTCAGGAAATTAAGTAGTCACTTTAAACACAGCAATTTTTTTTCATAGAATTTATAGTACTGAAGGAGGCCATTCGGCCTATCGAGCCTGCACCGGCTCTTAGAAAGAGCACCCTATTAGGCCCACAGCGCCACCCTATCCCTGTAACCCAGTCACCCCACCTGACCCTTTTTCTTTGGACACTAAGGGCAATTTATCATGGCCAATCCACCTAACCTGCACATCTTTGGACTGTGTGAGGAAACCGGAGCACCCGGAGGAAACCCACACAGACACGAGAGAACGTGCAGACTCCGCACAGGCAGTGACCTAGCGGGGAATCGAAGCTGGGACCCTGGAGCTGTGAATCAACTGTGCTAACCACTGTGCTACCGTGCTGCCCCACAATTATTAACCAGATACATCCTGTTTTACTGATGTTGGCTGAGGGATAGATTCTAACCAGACCCTCAAGGGGACAACTCCCTTGCTCTTTCCAGTCAGTGCCATGGAAGTCTCTGGAGTGGGACATGAGGTCCCAATCTTCCCTTTCAGGGGCATTGACTGACACTCTGGAACCGAAAAAGACAATATGGGAACTATCACCATTCAATTCTCATTGAAACATGCATCTCTGTCTGAATTATGATAGGATTCTCTAACCATGCGGGTGAGAATCTATTACTGGAGGATTTTTGCAAAGGTTCCTTTCAGTTTCTGAGTATGAGCATGAAATAAAAGTCAGGCTGAAAGCTCGTTACAAATACTGATAGAAATGTTCGGTAAGTATAGTTAACACAGAGAGTTCTCAGTAGCGAATCTAAAACAAGAGCCAGGAAATAGAAGCAGGAATAGACCACATCACCCGTCCAGACCCTCCGCCATTCAGTTACATCATGGCTGGTCCTAGGCTTCAACTTCATGGTGGCACAGTGGTTAGCACGACTGCCTCACAGCACCAGGGACCCGTGTTCGATTCTGAACTTGGGTGACTGTATGGAGTTTCACATTCTCCCCATATCTGCATGGGTTTCCTCCGATGCTTTGCTTTGCTCCCATAGTCCAAAGATGTGCAGGTTGGGTGGATTGGCCATGCAAAATTGCCCCTTTGATTTAGATTTAGATTTATTGCCACGTGTACCGAGGTACAGTGGAAAGTATTGTTCTGCGTACAGTCCAGGCAGATTGTCCCATACTTGAAAAACATAGGCCACATGATAAATACACGATGTAGATACATAGGAGTAGACATTGGATGAAGCATATGGAGTACAGTGCTACAACAGTTGAGAAGATGCATAGAGAGATCAGTTCAGTCCATAAGAAGGGCATTTAGGAGCCTGGTAACAGCGGGGAAGAAGCTGTTTTTGAATCTGTTCGTGCGTGTTCTCAGACATTTGTATCTTCTGCCTGATGGAAGAAGTTGGAAGAGTGAATAAGTCAGGCGGGAGGGGTCTTTGATTATGCTGCCCGCTTTCCCCAGGCAGTGGGAAGTGTAGACAGAGTCAATGGATGGGAGGCGGGTTCGCGTGATGGACTCGGTTGCGTTCGCAACTCTCTGCAGTTCACGACTCTCTGTAGTTTCTTACGGTCTTGGGCCGAGCAGTTGCCATACTAGGCTGTGATGCAGTCAGATAGGTTGCTTTCTATGGTGCATCTGTAAAAATGGTTAAGAGTTAATGTGGACATGCCGAATTTCCTTAGTTTCCTGAGGGAGTTTAGGTGCTGTTGTGCTTTCTTGGTCGTAGCGTCGAGGTGGGTGGACCAGGACAGATTTTTGGTGATGTGCGTACTAAGAATATGAAGCTGTCAACCATCTCCACCTTGGCACATTGATGCAGATAGGGCATGCGGTTCTCCATCTCCCTCCTGTACTCTGACTCATCGTTGTTTGAGAACCGACCTGATACGGTCATGTCATCAGCAAATGTGTAGATAGGGTTGGAGCCAAATTTTGCCATGCAGTCGTCAGTGTATAGGGCGCATAGTAGGGGGCTAAGTACCCAGCCTTGTGGGGCCCCAGTATTGAGGACTATCATGGAGGAGGTGTTGTTGTTTATTCTTACTGATTGTGGTCTTTGTGTCAGGAAGTCGAGGATCCAGTTGCAGGGCGAGGGGCCAAATCCTCAGTTTTGGAGTTTTGATATGAGCTTGGCTGGGATTATAGCGCTGGAAACGGAACTGTAGCCAATGAATCAGAGTTTGACGTAGAGTCCTTGCTTTCGAGATGCACCAGGGATGAGTGTAGGGCCAGGGAGATAGCATCCAAATCATTCTTAGAGTCCAAAGATGTGCAAGTTAGATGGAGTTGCGAGGATAGTGCGGGGGAGTGGGCCTAGGTATGGTGCTCTTTCAGAAGGTTGGTGCAGACTTATTGGGCCAAACACCCTTCTTCTGCACTGTAGAAATTCTATGGATTCAATTTCCCGTCCACTCCCCATATCCCTTAATTCTCTGACAGACTAGACATCTGCCTAACCTGACCAGAAATTTATTCAACAATGGAGCATCCAAACCTTCAGGGTTAGACAATTCCAAACATTCACAGCCCTTTGAGTAAAGAAATTTCTCCTCATCTCAGTCCTAAATGATCGGCCCCTTATCCCGGGACTGTGCTCCTATGTTTTAGTTTCCCCGGGCAAGGAAAACAACTTCTCCTAATTTTCAGCAATTTTGAATTATTCTCTCCTTTACCTTTTCTATGCAAAGGAGAGCAATCCCAGCTTCTTTAGTCCCTCCACGTGACTGAAGACCCTGGTACCATGTGAATGAATCTCCATCGCACACTCTCCGCGATATCCTTCCAAACACTGCAATACTCCAGCTGTGGCCTGTAAGCGATGTGCCAGATCTGACAATGAACTGTACATTTTAAGGTGAAACAAAAAAAAATCTTGTGTAATATCTGCCGTGGCAAATATACAGGGGGAGGCGGTAAAATCAGCTAGATAGATGGTTAGAGTGTGGATCAGATTAATGCTGCCAGTGTGGAGTTCAATGCCCATTCCCTCTGAAGTGGACCTGGCACCTGCCTCCTTGCACTAGCCGAAGAATGGTTTGGCAAATAATTGACAGCTGTCTGTCTTTGGCAGAAAACTGGAAATTCTGCGGAGAGTCACTCACCTCCTGACTCCTCAAAGCCTGTCCACCATAAGCAAGACCAAATCAGGCAAGTGATGGAATACTCACCACTTCTTGGATGAGCGCAGCTCCAATGACACTCAGGAAGCTCAACGCCATCCAGGACAAGGCCACCCTGCTTGCTTGACACCCCATCCACCATTTTCAACATTCCCTCCCTCCTTCACTTGACACACAGCGGCAGCAGTATGCACTCTCTACAGGATGCACTGCAGCAACTCACCAAGGCTCCTTCGACAACACCTTCCAACCTCGCAGCTTCCAGGTCAAGAGCAGCAGATCCATGGGAACATCACCACCTGGAGGCTCCCTTCCAAGCCCCGCACACCATCTTGGCTTGGAAATATACCGCCGTTCCTTCACTGTCACTGGGTCAAAATCCTGTAACTCCCAACCTAACAGCACAGCGGGTGTACCTACAACACATGGAATTTGACAATTCAATTGAGGCAGATCACCACCACCTTCTCAAGGGCAATTAGAAATGTTGGCCGAACCAGCGACACCCACATCACGCGAACGAAGGTAAACAAAACGATTTGGAGACGAATGAGAGATAAATGGATGCCTGGTGGCCTCATCCAAGATTTCTACCTTCTTTGTTTTGTTTAAAGTGTCAGCCCTGTACAATCTCTGCCAAAAGAGCAGGGGAGGGGGGTCGTGGGGGGGGGGGGGGGGGGGGGGGGGTGCTGTATCCTGTGTGTTCAGTTATGTAAATCCCAAGGTATCAAGGCCCAAAGTGGCGAATTAAAGTAGTGTCTGTAAGCTATAATTTCTTTAAGTACACATGGGAGGAACACAATCTGCTATCCATTGGCGCGCAGTTGGTTTTATAATTTATAAATTAAGTTGGTGTATCCTGCTAGGAACGTCAATCTTTGCACTGATTAAACAAAATGAATAGTGGGCACATTTCTCAAATGTGTGCCTGAGCCACTTCCTTTGTGTCTCAGTGATACAGAAATCCTGCCACTTGTTCTCCTCCCCTCCCCCCCCCTCCCCCCCCCCCCCCCACCCCCCACCCCCTCTCCCACCTTTAGCGACTTTGACTTATTACTTGGGCAAACCTGTCTGTGTTTGATGAAGTGCAACACTTTTGGCTAACAGGCCCAAAATTAATCCCTGGATGTCAATAAATTATCAGAGTAATTTCAATAGCTCTAATTGCCATTTTTACAGCTTTCTACACCGTCTTGGCAGGAATGATTTAAGTTTGCTTCGTGCAGTGGAGTGAGAAAAGAAAAAATAAATAAACACTGCAACAGCAGACTTTGTTTTACATCCATGAACCGCGCCCAGTATTTATGTGGCTAGTCCAGTTCAGTTATTGTCAATGGTAATCCCCAGGATGTTGATAGTGGGGATTCACCGATGGTAATACCATTGAATGTAAAGCGGCAATGGTTACATTCGCTCTTGTTGGATATGATCTTTTGAGCATGTGACACAAAAATGACTTGGTACTTGTCAGCCCCAAGCTGGATATTGTCCAGGTCTTGCTTCATTTGGACATGAACGTGGATTAAACATTATCTTATCACTACAGGAACCTGGCTATACAACCAACCCAGGTTCTTGGAGGCAAAAGTCCTTTGTCTAGCGTTCTGAGAATCACAGAATTGTGGTGCAGAACGAGGCCAGATGGAGCATTATACTAATGTACGATTTAGCAGCAGGAGTAGGCCACTCGGCCCTTCGAAGTTGATGTGCTTGTCATCTCAAATCTACAAGACCAGCGTATCTGCACCTGCTCTCCAAATGAGCAACCGAGCTACTTCCATTCTCATGCCTTCTCCCCAGAACCCCGCATATGCTTTCTTTTCAACTAACAGTCCAGTCCCCTTTTGAATACTTCAATTAAACCTTCCTTCATCACATTCTCAGGCAGAGTATTCTGGACCCTATGTGAACCCCATATCACCATTGCTTCCTATACCAATTATTTTAGATCTCAGCCCTCTGGTTCTCCATCCTTTCATGAGTGGGAGCAGTTTCTTCTTATCTTCTCTGTCCAGACCCACTATGATTTTGAACCTCTCTACCAAATCTGCTCTCAGCCATCTTTTGTCTGAGGCAAAGAGTCCTGACTTCTCCAATCAACCTTCATAACTGACGTTCCTCATCCCAGGAAGAATCCTCGTGAATCTGTTCTGCAATCTCTCCAATGCCTTCCAATCCTTCCTAAATGTGTGACACCCGGAACTGGATGCAATACTCCGACTGAGGCCAAATCTCTTTGTCCTTGTAATCTATGCCCTTATTAGACAGCCTTGGACACTGGATGTTTTTTGAACCACTCCCTCAACTTATCCTGCCATCTTCGGGAGGCAGCGATATTGTCACTGGACTAGTAAGCCAAAGACCCAGGGTCATGCTCTAGGGATCCAGGTTCAATTCTCGCCGCTGCAGATGGTGAAATTTGAAGCAAATAAAATTTCTGGAATTTTAAGTCTAATGATGACCATGAAACCATTGTCGATTGTTGTAAAAACCCATCTGTTTCACTAATGTCCTTTAGGGAAGGAAATCTGTGTTCTTAAATGGTCTGGCCTATATGTGACTCCACAACAACGTGGTTGACTCTTAACTGACCCCTGATGGGAAATTAAGGATGGGCAATAAATGTTGGCACAGCCTCCGATGTCCACATCCCATGAATGAATAAAAAGAAATTCTGCACATATACAGCCGTGTCCCTCTACGCCTGCACCTCCTTTAGAATCATACCTTCAGTTTTATATTGGGTGACGTTCTCTGGCCTCCCCGTGGCGTATTTCTCGTTGGCGGGAGGTGACCCGCATTGGTCGGTGGCCATATCTTCTGGTCCCACCATTGCCAATGGGCTTTCCCATTGAATCCACCGCACACTGCCAGGAAACTGGCAGCGAGGGCGCGCCGTTGGGAGGACCACAAGATCCCGCCAGCTTGAACAGCAAGAAGCTCGCGCCCATTGTCTCTCCTCATTTTTTCTACCAAAATGAACCATTTCACATTTCTCTGCAGTCAACTTCATCTGCCACCTGTGCACCCAATCCATCAACTTGTCTATGTCCTTTTGAAGTTCGACACGGTCATCCTCGCAGTTTCTAACGCTGCTGAGTTTTGTATCAAACACAAATTTTGTCATTGTGCCTTGCGCTTCAAGGTCTTGGTCAGAAATCTATATCAAGAAAAGCAAGGGGCCCAACACTGACCCCTGCAGAATCCACGTCAATCCTTCCTCCAGCCCGGAAAAACATCCATTAACCACTACGCTGGGTGGAATTTTCCCAATTTGCAGCAGAGTCCATAGCAGATGGGAAAGATGACATAGAGGGCGCCGGCTCTCAGGAGCAGTGCCCGGGCAGAGCCATGGGGTAGTGCCAGGGGGAAGTATCCGGGCAGTGCCTGGGCATACCCCTCTCCCTTCTGAGCGTTGTACGGAACTCCTCTGACAGGTACTGTCTCCAGGTGCATTCCATGGGATACCTGACATTATTAACGTGGGTGTGCCCTCATGCCAACATGAATGGATTATGTAATGGGGGGAGGGGAGATTATCAGGGGTAGAGGCCTGATAATGAGGCGTAGATTTATTGCAATGGATTTCCTGACATTGAACGTCGGGATTCTTGTCACGTCATTGGCAGGGGGCGGGTCAATCGCAACAGGAAATACCGCTTGCATAAATCGGCAATAATTTGGGTCTCTCATGATATTGCGCCCTCCCATCACGATTCATGCCCATTGGGAGTGCAAAATCTTAGCCACTGTGTTTCCTGCCACTCAGCCAATTCCGTCCCCATCCCTTTAATTCTATGAGCTATAACTTTGCTCATAAGTCTATTATGTGGCACTACATCAGTTGATTTTTTAGAAGTCAATATACATCACATCAACAGCATTTCCCTTATCAACCCTCTGTGTTGCCTCTTCCAAAAACTCCATCAGGTTAGTTAGACATGATTTTCTCTTCAGAAACCATACTGGCTTTCCTTAATTTACCAGTATTTGTCCATCTGACGACTAACTTTGGCCAGAATGATTGCTCGAGACGTTTCTGCACCACTGCCGATAAATTGACAGGCCTGTGGCTGCTGGGCTGTGCTTTACGACCTTTCCTGTTCCTGTTCTCTCAGTTCAGAAACAAGGGCCGAAATTCTCTGTAATCGGCGCCAAAAACGGTGCAAATCAATCCGGCATCCCGCTGCCCCAAAATTGCGGAATCATCTGCATCTTGACCGGCCGAGCCCTAACCTTGAGGGGCTAGGCCCGCGCCGGACTGATTTCCGCCCCGCCAGCTGGCGGGAAAGTCCTTTGGTGCCCCACCAGCTGGCGCGGAAATGACATTGCCGGGCGGCGCATCACGCGGGAGCGTCAGCGGCCGCTCACGTCATCCCCGCGCATGTGCAGTGGAGGGAGTCTCTTCCACCTCTGTCATGGTGGAGACCGTGGCGAAGGCGGAAGGAAAAGAGTGCCCCCACGGCACAGGCCCGCCCGCGGATCGGTGGACCCCAATCGCGAGCCAGGCCACCGTGGGGGCACCCCCCCAGGGCAAGATCGCGCCCGCGCCGCCTTGTCCCTCCGGTAAGAGAGGTGGTTTAATCCACGCCGGTGGGACAGGCATTCTAGCAGCGGGACTTCGACCCATCCGGGCCGGAGAATCGCGGGGGGGGGGGCCCGCCAAACGGCGCGGCGCGATTCCCACCCCCGCCGAATATCCGGTGCCGGAGAATTCGGCAACCGGCAGGGGCGGGATTCGCGCCAGCCCCCGGCGATTCTCCGACCCGACGGTGGGTCGGAGAATCTCGACCAAGATGCTTGCAATGTCTTTCGACATAGCCACCAGAAAAATTCCCAAAACAGCATTTGGTAACGGGTATCCATATTCAAGGTTTCTTTAATGGCCAGAAATTCAGAACTACGTCCAATCCATCACAGGGAGTTTGGAGGTAATTCCTGGCCAATGTTGCCTTTTCCTGCATGGTGATGTCGCAAGCATCCAATACAATTACTTCCCGTTGTTCCGCCTGAGATTTTCTATGTATTTCTGCTTGCATTATTGAAGCAGTGAGGTGCGGCTCAACTGACCCTTTACCAAGACACAGATAGGAGCATCTTGAAAGATAAGGATGACTTGATTCTCCTCATCGTGCTTCACCTTATCAACTATTTATCTAAAGTCCTGTGGGTGGTTAAGTGCTGAAGGCATAAATCTATGCTATGTTGCGTCTATAAGTAATAATTTATTCATGCAAGCAGGGCACATGTGTGTTTTGGTATTTGTAATGTGCTGTGCAAACGGAGAATTCCATAATAATATAGTTAATAAATCAACTAAGAAACTGCAGTGTAAACAGGCTCTCATCCTGGCTATAGAAAATAATGTGTAAACCCTAGAAACAGGAAGATGGTGGGTTTGAGGAAAATTTCATCTCTGTTTTGCCTTTTTAAAGAAAGGGAAACAAAGGCTTACGTTCATCTTACTTGGCCTCAGGACATCTCAAAGTGCTTCACAGCCACTGAGTTCCTTCTGTAGGGCAATCATTGTGTTGTGTAAGACTTGTGGCAGCCATTTTGCACTCAACAAGCTCCTGCAGACAGCAATGGGATTTAAAAAAATATTTGTCATATATGGGCATTGCTGGCTCGGCCAGCATTTATTGCCAAAGCCTATTTGTCACATGAGAGGGTGGTGGTGATCTGCCTCAATTCCATGTGTTGTCGGTACATCCGCTGCGGTGTTAGGTTGGGAGTTACAGGATCTTGATCCAGCGGCAGAGAAGGAACGGTGATATCTTTCCAAGTCAGGATAGTGAGTGACTTTAAGGGGAACCTCCAGGTGGTGGTATTCCTTTGTCCTTCTAGATGTACCTGTCACGGGTTTGGAAGGTGCTGTCTAAGGAGCCTTGGTGAGTTCCTGCATTTCATCGTGTAGATGGTACACACGGCTGCTACTGTGCGTCGGTGGTGGAGGGAGTGAGTGTTTCTGGGTGGTGGGCTGAGCAAGCGCAGCTGCTTTGTCCTGGATGGTGTCGAGCTTCTTGGTGCTCATCCAGGCAAGTGTAATGCATTCCATCGAACTCCTGATTTGTGCCTTGCAGATGGTGGACAGACTTTGGCGGGGTCTGCAGGCAAATTTCTTGCTGCAGGTTTCCTCTCCTCTAACCTGCTCTCGTTGGCAGATACAATGTTTTGGGGTGTTGACTGAGGAATTGTTGGCCAGGACAGCAGGGTTCACTACCCTTCTTCGAAGTAGTGTCACGGGATCCTTTGCATCCACACGAGAAGTGGGTCGCTGGTTTAATATTACATAAAAAAACAGCACCAGTGCAGCACGACCTTGAGCACTGTGGTGGAATATCAACCTGCGTATATTTGTGCCGAAATCCTGGAGTTGGAAATCATAGAATCATAGAATTTACAGTGCAGAAGGAGGCCATTCAGCCCATCGAGTCTGCACCGGCCCTTGGCAAGAGCACACCACTTAAACCTCCACCCTATCCCTTAACCCAACCTAACCTTTTTGGACACTAAGGGCAATTTAGAATAGCCAATCCACTTAACCTGCACATCTTTGGACTGTGGGAGGAAACCGGTGCATCCAGAGGAAACCCACACACACACGGGGAGAACAGGCAGTAACCCAAGCCGGGAATCGAACCTAGAACCCTGGAGCTGTGAAGAAACTATGCTAACCACCATTCTACCATGCTGCCCTCAACAACCACTGACTGAGAGTCAAACACCCTAATAATAATAATAATTGCTTATTGTCACAAGTAGGCTTCAATGAAGTAACTGTGCAGCACGGCAGCATAGTGGTTAGCACAATTGCTTCACATCTCCAGGGTCCCAGGTTCGATTCCCGGCTTGGGTCACTGTCTGTGCGGAGTCTGCACGTTCTCCCCGTGTGTGAGTGGGTTGGACATTCTAAATTGCCCTTAGTGTCCAAAATTGGGTTTGCTGAGTTATGGGGATAGGGTGGCGGTGTGGGCTTGGGTAGGGTGCTCTTTCCAAGGGCCGGTGTAGACTCGATGGGCCAAATGACCTCCTTCTGCACTGTAAAATTCTATGAAATAAAATTCTATGGAAAACCCGTAGTCGCCACATTCCGGCGCCTGTTCGGGGAGGCCGGTGCGGGAATTGGACCCGCGCTGCTGCATTACAAGCCAGCTGCTTAGCCCACTGTGCTAAACCAGCCGCTCACTGAGCCTGTAGTAACGTAGAGAATTTTGACAGCAAGTCGCTTCCTTTACTTTACCTTGTCTTCGTCCTCCACCTGACCAGTTTTGGGAGCCTGAATCACTGGCCAGAACCTTCCAGCCTTTTGTGAAAGGTTCTCTGCGGGAATTGCAATCTAGAGATGCAATTATTATTTTTTAAATTCTACTTTGCAAAGTTGTGTGCCTCTCTCCACTCCTCAGTGAATGTGAACTCAGACGAACCAACAATAGCTTCTCAAAGTAATAATCCCTCAACGAGTAGCCAATTATTTACTTTATTAAACAAGCATTTATTTAGCGTGTCAAGATTTTAAGGACTGAATTAGTCCGTAACAACAATCATCGAGCACCTCTGTAGTGCTCCTTATGCGTGGAGAGATATTTCGAAACATTTTACAGTTTAATGCACAAAAAACAAACAGCAACAACTTTTATATAGAACCTTTAACAGCCCCCTGGCACTTCACAAAATCAAACAAAACCTGACACCGAGGCACAGGAGGAAATATTCATGCAGCAGATCAAAAGCTTGGTCAAAGAGGAGAGTTTTAAGGAGAGCCTGGAATGAGGGGACCAGGTCGAGGCAGAGAGATTCAGGAAGGGAATTCCAAAGGTTGGGGCCCAGGTCGTTGAAGGCACAGCTGCCGACGGTGGAGTTCGGAAAATCCAGAGTGTTCAAGGGGCCAGATGTGAAGGAACATAAATATCTCAGCAGGTTGTAAAATGGGGGGGTTACAGAGGGAGGGTGGAGAAAGGGGAATGGTAAACTGGAAATGCGATTTTAACATTGAGGTAATAAGACGATAAGACCATAAGACATAGGAGCAGAATTAGGCCACTCGGCCCATCGAGTCTGCTCCGCCATTCAATCATGGCTGATACTTTTCTCATCCCCATTCTCCTGCCTTCTCCCCATAACCCCTGATCCCCTTATTAATCAAGAACCTATCTATCTCTGTCTTAAAGACACTCAGTGATTTGGCCCCCACTGCCTTCTGAAAAATGAAATGAAAATGAAAATTGCTTATTGTCACAAGTCGGCTTCAAATGAAGTTACTGTGAAAAGCCCCTCGTCGCCACATTCCGGCGCCTGTTCGGGGAGGCTGGTATTGGAATTGAACCCACGCTGCTGGCCTGCCTGGGTCTGCTTTAAAAGCCAGCTATTTGGCCCATTGTGCTAAATCAGCCCCGATGGCAACGGGTTCCACCCCCTGGCTGAAGAAATTCCTCCTCATCCCTGTTTTAAAAGATCGTCCCTTTAGTGGAGGGATTTTCTTTCTTTGACTTCTGAATTAACCTCATCTCCTCATCCTCTTCTTTACAAGGCCGGCAGCATCCGGCACCATTGTTCCTTTGATCTCTCATCTGGAGTTTATCTGTCAAAAGATGGTTGCATTCTTTTTTTAAACAGTTGTAAAGCACTCAGCTCAGCCTGCAGATAAGGGAAGGAAGCTCCCTGCCTCTGACAGACTGTTAAGGGTCAGTTGCCAAACAAGCATCCTTAATCCATCTCCCAGCAGACATCAGTTGGCAGCATCAAACTGGCCTGGATTTAGCTCTAAGAAGTCCAGAGGTGAGATTCTGAAGCACATCTGCCGTCATTTTGTTCGCACCAAAATTACTCCGAGCCATTGAAAGATCAACATTTTGACAGCGACCTTCTAGACTAATTGCTGTTGTCTGCAACATATTAATTTTAATCCTCAAAGGGGATTGTCATCATCTGCAAAGGTGGTCTATAATCATTTTCATTCACCTATTTACGAGAATGCAACATAAAGTGATCGCTCCACCAGGGATTAATTGGTTGAGACGAGAAGAAATTTCCGGATTTGGCAATACTTTTCCACAAGCTTTGGCTTTGGTGATTGCTCCTTTTAAGCTCCAGTCGCAATCTACAGGGTCTGAACGTCAGGGGAAGTTGAGGTCTGTGTCACCCGGTCAAGTAACTACAACTTTTCCAAGGTGATGGTCAACTGTCGCAGGCTTGAGGGCGAAATCATGCCACGTAATTCAATTATAAACAATGTTTTGTCACAAGTTCAGTTGCACATGTGACAGCTCGCGTCTTTTTGACTTGAAATGTAAGTTGTTCCCGTCCAAGAAGCCACTTCGACTGATTCAGGCATGTTTGAGTATTTTGAATTGTTTAAATCAGGGGAAGTCAGTTTGGAGCATTCAGAATTGGATCAGGACAGGAAGTGAGTCACTGTGAATATGTAATATTGACATAAAAGAATTGAGATTTAGTCCAGAAATTTCAGGCTTATGGGGCAGGATTCTCCGTTTGACAATGGCGAAATCGCGAAATCCGATTGGGCGGAGAAACTGGCCACATTCGCGCTCCACTCCTGTACCCCACCCTCCGCCACACACCCCTCGCCACACCCTATCCCGGCAGCCACCCACCGGCGGCCCACCCAGGGCAACACCCACAGTAGCCCCTACACGGGCCGCGGTGCATACCCCTGGTGAGGGCAGTGCCAGCCAATAGTACCCCTGGCATCAGGGACGAGCGCCAGAGGCCCCCATCATGCCGACAAATGACAAGGCCAGGGATGTGAGGATGGGGGAGGGGAGGGGTATGCGGGGTCAAAGCCCGCTGTGCCAACCGGGGCCACCTTGTAGCCTGATGGACCTGACTGGGCATGATGGGTACACACCATGCTAACATGTCAGACTTTCACCCCCTGCAGACAATGGATATTGGAATTCAACCAGCAATGGTGGCCTTCCTGCTGGTTGCAGCCCTGGGGGATGCCTTGGGGCAGTACGAGCTGGAGCTGCTCGAGGAGAAGGAGGAAGCTGCAGCAGCAGAGCGTGCAGCAACGGAGTGTGCGGCAGCAGAGCGTGCAGCAGCAGAGTGTGCAGCAGCGGAGCGTGCAGCAGCGGAGTGTGCAGCAGCGGAGTGTGCAGCAGCGGAGTGTGCGGATGCGGAGTGTGCGGCAGCGAAGTGTGCGGCAGCGGAGTGTGCGGCAGCAGAGTGTGCGGCAGCGGAGTGTGCGGCAGCGGAGTGTGCCCCAGCGGAGTGTGCCCCAGCAGAGTGTGCAGCAGCGGAGTGTGTGGCAGCGGAGTGTGCAGCAGCGGAGTGTGCGGATGCGGAGTGTGCGGATGCGGAGTGTGCGGCAGCGAAGTGTGCGGCAGCGGAGTGTGCGGCAGCAGAGTGTGCAGCAGCGGAGTGTGCCCCAGCGGAGTGTGCGGCAGCGGAGTGTGCCCCAGCAGAGTGTGCAGCAGCGGAGTGTGTGGCAGCGGAGTGTCCAGCAGCGGAGTGTGCAGCAGCGGAGTGTGCAGCAGCGGAGTGTGCGGCAGCGGAGTGTGCAGCAGCGGAGTGTGCAGCAGCGGAGTGTGCAGCAGCGGAGTGTGCAGCAGCGGAGTGTGCGGATGCGGAGTGTGCGGATGCGGAGTGTGCAGCAGCGGAGTGTGCGGCAGCGGAGTGTGCGGATGCGGAGTGTGCAGCAGCGGAGTGTGCGGCAGCGGAGTGTGCGGATGCGGAGTGTGCAGCAGCGGAGTGTGCAGCAGCGGAGTGTGCGGCAGCGGAGTGTGCGGATGCGGAGTGTGCAGCAGCGGAGTGTGCGGCAGCGGAGTGTGCGGATGCGGAGTGTGCAGCAGCGGAGTGTGCAGCAGCGGAGTGTGCGGATGCGGAGTGTGCAGCAGCGGAGTGTGCGGCAGCGGAGTGTGCGGATGCGGAGTGTGCAGCAGCGGAGTGTGCGGCAGCGGAGTGTGCAGCAGCGGAGTGTGCGGATGCGGAGTGTGCAGCAGCGGAGTGTGCGGCAGCGGAGTGTGCGGATGCGGAGTGTGCAGCAGCGGAGTGTGCAGCAGCGGAGTGTGCGGATGCGGAGTGTGCGGATGCGGAGTGTGCAGCAGCGGAGTGTGCGGCAGCGGAGTGTGCGGCAGCGGAGTGTGCGGATGCGGAGTGTGCAGCAGCGGAGTGTGCGGCAGCGGAGTGTGCGGATGCGGAGTGTGCAGCAGCGGAGTGTGCAGCAGCGGAGTGTGCGGATGCGGAGTGTGCAGCAGCGGAGTGTGCGGCAGCGGAGTGTGCGGATGCGGAGTGTGCGGATGCGGAGTGTGCAGCAGCGGAGCGTGCAGCAGCGGAGTGTGCGGATGCGGAGTGTGCGGATGCGGAGTGTGCAGCAGCGGAGTGTGCGGATGCGGAGTGTGCGGATGCGGAGTGTGCGGATGCGGAGTGTGCAGCAGCGGAGTGTGCAGCAGCGGAGTGTGCGGATGCGGAGTGTGCGGATGCGGAGTGTGCAGCAGCGGAGCGTGCAGCAGCGGAGTGTGCGGATGCGGAGTGTGCAGCAGCGGAGTGTGCGGATGCGGAGTGTGCAGCAGCGGAGCGTGCAGCAGCGGAGTGTGCAGCAGCGGAGTGTGCGGATGCGGAGTGTGCAGCAGCGGAGTGTGCGGATGCGGAGTGTGCGGATGCGGAGTGTGCGGATGCGGAGTGTGCAGCAGCGGAGTGTGCAGCAGCGGAGTGTGCGGATGCGGAGTGTGCGGATGCGGAGTGTGCAGCAGCGGAGCGTGCAGCAGCGGAGTGTGCGGATGCGGAGTGTGCGGCAACAGAGCGTGCAGCAGCGGAGTGTGCGGCAGCGGAGTGTGCGTATGCGGAGTGTGCGGCAGCGGAGTGTGCGGATGCGGAGTGTGCGGATGCGGAGTGTGCAGCAGCGGAGTGTGCGGCAGCGGAGTGTGCAGCAGCGGAGTGTGCAGCCACGGAGTGTGCGGCAGTGGAGTGTGCAGCAGCGGAGTGTGCAGCAGCGGAGTGTGCAGCCACGGAGTGTGCGGCAGTGGAGTGTGCAACAGCGGAGTGTGCGGCAGCGGAGTGTGCAGCAGCGGAGTGTGCGGCAGCGGAGTGTGCGGCAGCGGAGTGTGCGGCAGCGGAGTGTGCGGCAGCGGAGTGTGCAGCGTGCAGCAGCGGAGTGTGCGGCAGCGGAGTGTGCGGCAGCGGAGTGTGCAGCAGCGGAGTGTGCAGCAGCGGAGTGTGCAGCAGCGGAGTGTGCAGCAGCAGAGCGTGCAGCAGCGGAGTGTGCGGATGCGGAGTGTACGGATGCGGAGTGTGCAGCAGCGGAGTGTGCGGCAGCGGAGTGTGCAGCAGCGGAGTGTGCGGCAGCGGAGTGTGCGGATGCGGAGTGTGCAGCAGCGGAGTGTGCAGCAGCGGAGTGTGCGGATGCGGAGTGTGCGGATGCGGAGTGTGCAGCAGCGGAGTGTGCGGCAGCAGAGCGTGCAGCAGCGGAGTGTGCGGCAGCGGAGTGTGCGGCAGCAGAGTGTGCAGCAGCGGAGTGTGCGTATGCGGAGTGTGCGGCAGCGGAGTGTGCGGCAGCGGAGTGTGCGGATGCGGAGTGTGCAGCAGCGGAGTGTGCGGATGCGGAGTGTGCGGCAACAGAGCGTGCAGCAGCGGAGTGTGCGGCAGCGGAGTGTGCGGCAGCAGAGTGTGCAGCAGCGGAGTGTGCGTATGCGGAGTGTGCGGCAGCGGAGTGTGCGGCAGCGGAGTGTGCGGATGCGGAGTGTGCAGCAGCGGAGTGTGCAGCAGCGGAGTGTGCGGCAGCGGAGTGTGCAGCAGCGGAGTGTGCAGCAGCGGAGTGTGCAGCCACGGAGTGTGCGGCAGTGGAGTGTGCAGCAGCGGAGTGTGCAGCAGCGGAGTGTGCAGCCACGGAGTGTGCGGCAGTGGAGTGTGCAGCAGCGGAGTGTGCCCCAGCGGAGTGTGCGGCAGCGGAGTGTGCAACAGCGGAGTGTGCGGCAGCGGAGTGTGCAGCATCGGAGTGTGCGGCTGCGGAGTGTGCGGCAGCGGAGTGTGCGGCAGCGGAGTGTGCGGCAGCGGAGTGTGCGGCAACAGAGCGTGCAGCAGCGGAGTGTGCAGCAGCGGAGCGTGCAGCAGCGGAGTGTGCGGCAGCGGAGTGTGCGGCAGCGGAGTGTGCGGCAGCGGAGTGTGCCCCAGCAGAGTGTGCGGCAGCGGAGTGTGCGGCAGCGGAGCGTGCAGTGTGCGGCAGCGGAGTGTGCAGCAGCGGAGTGTGCGGCAGCGGAGTGTGCAGCAGCGGAGTGTGCGGATGCGGAGTGTGCGGATGCGGAGTGTGCGGATGCGGAGTGTGCAGCAGCGGAGTGTGCAGCAGCGGAGTGTGCGGCAGCGGAGTGTGCGGCAGTGGAGTGTGCAGCAGCGGAGTGTGCGGATGCGGAGTGTGCGGATGCGGAGTGTGCGGATGCGGAGTGTGCAGCAGCGGAGTGTGCAGCAGCGGAGTGTGCAGCAGCGGAGTGTGCGGCAGCGGAGTGTGCGGCAGCGGAGTGTGCGGCAGCGGAGTGTGCCCTAGCGGAGTGTGCGGCAGCGGAGTGTGCAGCAGCGGAGTGTGCGGCAGCGGAGTGTGCGGCAGCGGAGTGTGCGACAGCGGAGTGTGCGGCAGCGGAGTGTGCGGCAGCGGAGTGTGCGGCAGCGGAGTGTGCCCCAGCGGAGTGTGCGGCAGCGGAGTGTGCAGCAGCGGAGTGTGCGGCAGCGGAGTGTCCAGCAGCGGAGTGTGCAGCAGTGGAGTGTCCAGCAGCGGAGTGTGCGGCAGCGGAGTGTCCAGCAGCGGAGTGTGCGGCAGCGGAGTGTGCGGCAGCGGAGTGTGCGGCAGCGGAGTGTGCGGCAGCGGAGTGTGCCGCTTGCAGCAGCGGAGTGTGCGGCAGCGGAGTGTGCGGCAGCGGAGTGTGCCGCTTGCAGCAGCGGAGTGTGCGGCAGCGGAGTGTGCGGCAGCGGAGTGTGCGGCAGCGGAGTGTGCCGCTTGCAGCAGCGGAGTGTGCGGCAGCGGAGTGTGCGGCAGCGGAGTGTGCTGCAGCGGAGTGTGCGGCAGCGGAGTGTGCAGCAGCGGAGTGTGCGGCAGCGGAGTGTGCAGCAGCGGAGTGTGCGGCAGCGGAGTGTGCAGCAGCGGAGTGTGCGGCAGCGGAGTGTGCAGCAGCGGAGTGTGCGGCAGCGGAGTGTGCAGCAGCGGAGTGTGCGGCAGCGGAGTGTGCAGCAGCGGAGTGTGCAGCAGCGGAGTGTGCAGCAGCGGAGTGTGCAGCAGCGGAGTGTGCCCCAGCGGAGTGTGCGGCAGCGGAGTGTGCAGCAGCGGAGTGTGCGGCAGCGGAGTGTGCGGCAGCGGAGTGTGCGGCAGCGGAGTGTGCCGCTTGCAGCAGCGGAGTGTGCGGATGCGGAGTGTGCGGATGCGGAGTGTGCGGATGCGGAGTGTGCAGCAGCGGAGTGTGCAGCAGCGGAGTGTGCGGCAGCGGAGTGTGCGGCAGCGGAGTGTGCGGCAGCGGAGTGTGCGGCAGCGGAGTGTGCCCCAGCGGAGTGTGCGGCAGCGGAGTGTGCAGCAGCGGAGTGTGCGGCAGCGGAGTGTGCGACAGCGGAGTGTGCGGCAGCGGAGTGTGCGGCAGCGGAGTGTGCGGCAGCGGAGTGTGCCCCAGCGGAGTGTGCGGCAGCGGAGTGTGCGGCAGCGGAGTGTGCGGCAGCGGAGTGTGCGGCAGCGGAGTGTGCCCCAGCGGAGTGTGCAGCAGCGGAGTGTGCGGCAGCGGAGTGTCCAGCAGCGGAGTGTCCAGCAGCGGAGTGTGCAGCAGTGGAGTGTCCAGCAGCGGAGTGTGCGGCGTGCAGCAGCGGAGTGTGCGGCAGCGGAGTGTGCGGCAGCGGAGTGTGCCGCTTGCAGCAGCGGAGTGTGCGGCAGCGGAGTGTGCGGCAGCCGGGTGTGCAGCAGCGGAGTGTGCAGCAGCGGAGTGTGCAGCAGCGGAGTGTGCAGCAGCGGAGTGTGCCCCAGCGGAGTGTGCGGCAGCGGAGTGTGCAGCAGCGGAGTGTGCAGCTGCGGAGTGTGCAGCAGCGGAGTGTGCAGCAGCGGAGTGTGCAGCAGCGGAGTGTGCAGCAGCGGAGTGTGCCCCAGCGGAGTGTGCGGCAGCGGAGTGTGCAGCAGCGGAGTGTGCGGCAGCGGAGTGTGCGGCAGCGGAGTGTGCGGCAGCGGAGTGTGCCGCTTGCAGCAGCGGAGTGTGCGGCAGCGGAGTGTGCGGCAGCGGAGTGTGCGGCAGCGGAGTGTGCCGCTTGCAGCAGCGGAGTGTGCGGCAGCGGAGTGTCCAGCAGCGGAGTGTCCAGCAGCGGAGTGTCCAGCAGCGTAGTGTGCAGCAGCGGATTGTGCGGCAGCGGAGTGTGCAGCAGCGGAGTGTGCGGATGCGGAGTGTGCGGATGCGGAGTGTGCGGATGCGGAGTGTGCGGATGCGGAGTGTGAGGATGCGGAGTGTGCGGATCCGGAGTGTGCGGATGCGGAGTGTGCGGATGCGGAGTGTGCGGATGCGGAGTGTGCAGCAGCGGAGTGTCCAGCAGCGGAGTGTGCGGCAGCGGAGTGTGCGGCAGCGGAGTGTGCGGATGCGGAGTGTGCAGATGTGGAGTGTGCGGATGCGGAGTGTGCGGATGCGGAGTGTGCAGCAGCGGAGTGTGCCGCAGTGGAGTGTGCGGATGCGGAGTGTGCGGATGCGGAGTGTGCGGATGCGGAGTGTGCAGCAGCGGAGTGTGCGGATGCGGAGTGTGCAGCAGCGGAGTGTGCAGCAGCGGAGTGTCCAGCAGCGGAGTGTGCAGCAGCGGAGTGTGCGGCAGCGGAGTGTGCGGCAGCGGAGTGTGCGGCAGCGGAGTGTGCGGCAGCGGAGTGTGCGGATGCGGAGTGTGCAGCAGCGGTGTGTGCGGATGCGGAGTGTGCGGCAGCGGAGTGTGCGGATGCGGAGTGTGCGGATGCGGAGTGTGCGGATGCGGAGTGTGCGGATGCGGAGCGTGCGGATGCGGAGCGTGCGGATGCGGAGTGTGCGGATGCGGAGTGTGCGGATGCGGAGTGTGCGGATGCGGAGTGTGCGGATGCGGAGTGTGCGGATGCGGAGTGTGCGGATGCGGAGCGTGCGGATGCGGAGTGTGCGGATGCGGAGTGTGTGGATGCGGAGTGTGCGGCAGCGGAGTGTGCGGATGCGGAGTGTGCGGATGTGGAGTGTGCGGATGCGGAGTGTGCGGCAGCGGAGTGTGCGGCAGCGGAGTGTGCGGCAGCGGAGTGTGTGGCAGCGGAGTGTGCGGCAGCGGAGTGTGCGGATGCGGAGTGTGCGGATGCGGAGTGTGCGGATGCGGAGTGTGCGGATGCGGAGTGTGCGGCAGCGGAGTGTGCGGCAGCGGAGTGTGCGGATGCGGAGTGTGCGGATGCGGAGTGTGCGGCAGCGGAGTGTGCGGATGCGGAGTGTGCAACAGCGGAGTGTGCAGCAGCGGAGTGTGCGGCAGCGGAGTGTGCGGCAGCGGAGTGTGCAGCCACGGAGTGTGCGGCAGTGGAGTGTGCGGCAGCGGAGTGTGCCCCAGCGGAGTGTGCGGCAGCGGAGTGTGCGGCAGCGGAGTGTGCGGCAGCGGAGTGTGCCCCAGCGGAGTGTGCAGCAGCGGAGCGTGCAGCAGCGGAGTGTGCGGATGCGGAGTGTGCAGCAGTGGAGTGTGCAGCAGCGGAGTGTGCAGCAGTGGAGTGTGCAGCAGCGGAGTGTGCAGCAGCGGAGTGTGCAGCAGCAGAGTGTGCGGCAGCGGAGTGTGCGGCAGCGGAGTGTGCGGATGCGGAGTGTGCAGCAGTGGAGTGTGCAGCAGCGGAGTGTGCGGATGCGGAGTGTGCAGCAGCAGAGTGTGCGGCAGCGGAGTGTGCGGCAGCGGAGTGTGCGGATGCGGAGTGTGCGGCAGCGGAGCGTGCAGCAGCGGAGTGTGCGGATGCGGAGTGTGCAGCAGCGGAGTGTGCAGCAGTGGAGTGTGCAGCAGCGGAGTGTGCAGCAGCGGAGTGTGCGGATGCGGAGTGTGCAGCAGCGGAGTGTGCGGATGCGGAGTGTGCAGCAGCGGAGTGTGCCCCAGCGGAGTGTGCGGATGCGGAGTGTGCAGCAGCGGAGTGTGCGGATGCGGAGTGTGCAGCAGCGGAGTGTGCGGATGCGGAGTGTGCGGATGCGGAGTGTGCGGATGCGGAGTGTGCAGCAGCGGAGTGTGCGGATGCGGAGTGTGCAGCAGCGGAGTGTGCGGCAGCGGAGTGTGCAGCAGCGGAGTGTGCGGCAGCGGAGTGTGCAGCGTGCAGCAGCGGAGTGTGCAGCAGTGGAGTGTGCGGCAGCGGAGTGTGCGGCAGCGGAGTGTGCCCCAGCGGAGTGTGCGGCAGCGGAGTTTGCGGCAGCGGAGTGTGCCCCAGCGGAGTGTGCGGATGCGGAGTGTGCAGCAGCAGAGTGTGCAGCAGCGGAGTGTGTGGATGCGGAGTGTGCAGCAGCGGAGTGTGCGGATGCGGAGTGTGCAGCAGCGGAGTGTGCAGCAGCGGAGTGTGCGGCAGCGGAGTGTGCGGCAGCGGAGTGTGCGGCAGCGGAGTGTGCGGCAGCGGAGTGTGCGGCAGCGGAGTGTGCGGCAGCGGAGTGTGTGGCAGCGGAGTGTGCCCCAGCGGAGTGTGCGGCAGCGGAGTGTGCAGCGTGCAGCAGCGGAGTGTGCTGCAGTGGAGTGTGCGGCAGCGGAGTGTGCGGCAGCGGAGTGTGTGGCAGCGGAGTGTGCCCCAGCGGAGTGTGCGGCAGCGGAGGGTGCGGCAGCGGAGTGTGCCCCAGCGGAGTGTGCGGATGCGGAGTGTGCAGCAGCGGTGTGTGCGGATGCGGAGTGTGCGGATGCGGAGTGTGCGGCAGCGGAGTGTGCAGCAGCAGAGTGTGCGGATGCGGAGTGTGCGGATGCGGAGTGTGCGGATGCGGAGTGTGCGGCAGCGGAGTGTGCGGCAGCGGAGTGTGCGGATGCGGAGCGTGCGGATGCGGAGTGTGCCCCAGCGGAGTGTGCGGATGCGGAGTGTGCGGATGCGGAGTGTGCGGATGCGGAGTGTGCGGATGCGGAGTGTGCGGATGCGGAGCGTGCGGATGCGGAGTGTGCCCCAGCGGAGTGTGCAGCAGCGGATTGTGCGGATGCGGAGCGTGCGGATGCGGAGTGTGCGGATGCGGAGTGTGCGGCAGCGGAGTGTGCGGCAGCGGAGTGTGCAGCGTGCAGCAGCGGAGTGTGCAGCAGTGGAGTGTGCGGATGCGGAGTGTGCAGCAGCGGAGTGTGCAGCAGCGGAGTGTGCGGCAGCGGAGTGTGCAGTGTGCGGCAGCGTAGTGTGCAGCAGCGGAGTGTGCGGCAGCGGAGTGTGCAGTGTGCGGCAGCGTAGTGTGCAGCAGCGGAGTGTGCAGCAGCGGAGTGTGCGGATGCGGAGTGTGCGGATGAGGACTGTGTGGATGCGGAGTGTGCGGATGCGGAGTGTGCGGATGAGGACTGTGTGGATGCGGAGTGTGCGGATGCGGAGTGTGCGGCAGTGGAGTGTGCAGCAGCGGAGTGTGCGGCAGCGGAGTGTGCAGCAGCGGAGTGTGCCCCAGCGGAGTGTGCGGATGCGGAGTGTGCAGCAGCGGAGTGTGCAGCAGCGGAGTGTGCGGCAGCGGAGTGTGCAGCGTGCAGCAGCGGAGTGTGCTGCAGTGGAGTGTGCGGATGCGGAGTGTGCAGCAGCGGAGTGTGCGGATGCGGAGTGTGCAGCAGCGGAGTGTGCGGATGCGGAGTGTGCGGATGCGGAGCGTGCGGATGCGGAGTGTGCAGCAGCGGAGTGTGCGGATGCGGAGTGTGCAGCAGCGGAGTGTGCGGCAGCGGAGTGTGCGGCAGCGGAGTGTGCAGTGTGCGGCAGCGGAGTGTGCGGATGCGGAGTGTGCAGCAGCAGAGTGTGCGGATGCGGAGTGTGCAGCAGCGGAGTGTGCCCCAGCGGAGTGTGCGGATGCGGAGTGTGCAGCAGCGGAGTGTGCGGCAGCGGAGTGTGCGGCAGCGGAGTGTGCAGCGTGCAGCAGCGGAGTGTGCAGCAGTGGAGTGTGCGGCAGCGGAGTGTGCCCCAGCGGAGTGTGCGGCAGCGGAGTGTGCAGTGTGCGGCAGCGTAGTGTGCAGCAGCGGAGTGTGCAGCAGCGGAGTGTGCGGCAGTGGAGTGTGCGGCAGCGGAGTGTGCGGATGCGGAGTGTGCAGCAGCGGAGTGTGCGGCAGCGGAGTGTGCAGCAGCGGAGTGTGCAGCAGCGGAGTGTGCAGCAGCGGAGTGTGCGGATGCGGAGTGTGCAGCAGCGGAGTGTGCAGCAGCGGAGTGTGCCCCAGTGGAGTGTGCGGCAGCGGAGTGTGCAGCAGCGGAGTGTGTGGCAGCGGAGTGTGCCCCAGCGGAGTGTGCGGCAGCGGAGTGTGCAGCAGCGGAGTGTGTGGCAGCGGAGTGTGCCCCAGCGGAGTGTGCGGATGCGGAGTGTGCAGCAGCGGAGTGTGCAGCAGCGGAGTGTGCGGCAGCGGAGTGTGCGGCAGCGGAGTGTGCAGCGTGCAGCAGCGGAGTGTGCAGCAGTGGAGTGTGCGGCAGCGGAGTGTGCGGCAGCGGAGTGTGCGGCAGCGGAGTGTGCCCCAGCGGAGTGTGCGGCAGCGGAGTGTGCAGTGTGTGGCAGCGTAGTGTGCAGCAGCGGAGTGTGCAGCAGCGGAGTGTGCGGCAGTGGAGTGTGCGGCAGCGGAGTGTGCAGCAGCGGAGTGTGCGGATGCGGAGTGTGCAGCAGCGGAGTGTGCAGCAGCGGAGTGTGCGGCAGCGGAGTGTGCGGCAGCGGAGTGTGCGGCAGCGGAGTGTGCGGCAGCGGAGTGTGCGGCAGCGGAGTGTGTGGCAGCGGAGTGTGCGGCAGCGGAGTGTGCCGCTTGCAGCAGCGGAGTGTGCGGCAGCGGAGTGTGCGGCAGCGGAGTGTGCGGCAGCGGAGTGTGCGGCAGCGGAGTGTGCCGCTTGCAGCAGCGGAGTGTGCGGCAGCGGAGTGTGCGGCAGCGGAGTGTGCGGCAGCGGAGTGTGCCGCTTGCAGCAGCGGAGTGTGCGGCAGCGGAGTGTGCGGCAGCGGAGTGTGCGGCAGCGGAGTGTGCGGCAGCGGAGTGTGCCGCTTGCAGCAGCGGAGTGTGCGGCAGCGGAGTGTGCGGCAGCGGAGTGTGCGGCAGCGGAGTGTGCAGCAGCGGAGTGTGCAGCAGCGGAGTGTGCGGATGCGGAGTGTGCAGCAGCGGAGTGTGCAGCAGCGGAGTGTGCAGCAGCGGAGTGTCCAGCAGCGGAGTGTGCAGCAGCGGAGTGTGCGGCAGCGGAGTGTGCGGCAGCGGAATGTGCGGCAGCGGAGTGTGCAGCAGCGGAGTGTCCAGCAGCGGAGTGTCCAGCAGCGGAGTGTGCAGCAGCGGAGTGTGCGGCAGCGGAGTGTGCAGCAGCGGAGTGTGCGGATGCGGAGTGTGCGGATGCGGAGTGTGCCGCAGCGGAGTGTGCGGATGCGGAGTGTGCGGATGCGGAGTGTGCCGCAGCGGAGTGTGCGGATGCGGAGTGTGCGGATGCGGAGTGTGCCGCAGCGGAGTGTGCGGCAGCGGAGTGTGCAGCAGCGGAGTGTGCCGCAGCGGAGTGTGCGTATGCGGAGTGTGCCGCAGCGGAGTGTGCGGATGCGGAGTGTGCGGATGCGGAGTGTGCGGCAGCGGAGTGTGCGGCAGCGGAGTGTGCGGATGCGGAGTGTGCCGCAGCGGAGTGTGCGGCAGCGGAGTGTGCGGCAGCGGAGTGTGCGGATGCGGAGTGTGCGGATGCGGAGTGTGCGGATGCGGAGTGTGCGGCAGCGGAGTGTGCGGATGCGGAGTGTGCCGCAGCGGAGTGTGCGGCAGCGGAGTGTGCGGCAGCATAGTGTGCGGATGCGGAGTGTGCGGATGCGGAGTGTGCGGATGCGGAGCGTGCGGATGCGGAGTGTGCGGATGCGGAGCGTGCGGATGCGGAGTGTGCGGATGCGGAGTGTGCGGATGCGGAGTGTGCGGCAGCGGAGTGTGCGGATACAGAGTGTGCGGCAGCGGAGTGTGCAGCAGCGGAGTGTGCGGATGCGGAGTGTGCGGCAGCGGAGTGTGCAGCGTGCAGCAGCGGAGTGTGCGGATGCGGAGTGTGCGGCAGCGGAGTGTGCGGCAGCGGAGTGTGCGGCAGCGGAGTGTGCAGCAGCGGAGTGTGCCCCAGCGGAGTGTGCGGCAGCGGAGTGTGCCCCAGCGGAGTGTGCGGCAGCGGAGTGTGCAGCAGCGGAGTGTGCCCCAGCAGAGTGTGCAGCAGCGGAGTGTGCCCCAGCGGAGTGTGCGGCAGCGGAGTGTGCAGCAGCGGAGTGTGCCCCAGCGGAGTGTGCGGCAGCGGAGTGTGCAGCGTGCAGCAGCGGAGTGTGCGGCAGCGGAGTGTGCGGCAGCGGAGTGTGCTGCAGCGGAGTGTGCGGCAGCGGAGTGTGCAGCAGCGGAGTGTGCCCCAGCAGAGTGTGCGGCAGCGGAGTGTGCAGCGTGCAGCAGCGGAGTGTGCGGCAGCGGAGTGTGCGGCAGCGGAGTGTGCTGCAGCGGAGTGTGCGGCAGCGGAGTGTGCAGCAGTGGAGTGTGCAGCAGCGGAGTGTGCAGCAGCGGAGTGTGCAGCAGCGGAGCGTGCAGCAGCGGAGTGTGCGGCAGCGGAGTGTGCAGCAGCAGAGTGTGCGGCAGCGGAGTGTGCAGCGTGCAGCAGCGGAGTGTGCGGCAGCGGAATGTGCGGCAGCGGAGTGTGCAGCAGCGGAGTGTGCGGCAGCGGAGTGTGCAGCAGCGGAGTGTGCAGCAGCAGAGTGTGCAGCAGCGGAGTGTGCGGCAGCGGAGTGTGCGGCAGCGGAGTGTGCGGCAGCGGATTGTGCAGCAACAGAGCATGCCACAGAGGGACAGGTGGCAGCCGCCCAGGTTGAAGAGCTGACTTCCCAACAGGCCAAGGAGGAGGAGGTGCAAAGGAGGCACTGTTTGCGGTCTCTTGTGTACCGGCAGCGCCTGTCATTCAAGGACCTGCCTGACCAGGCATGCCGTCGAAAACTCCGGCTGAGCAGAGAGACAGTGCGACATATCTGCCAGATGATGGCACACTTGGCACCGCGGGGGTAGAGGTGAGGACACCTTCTCCCGGTGGCCATCAAGGTGACAGTCTCCCTGAACTTTACGCAATGGGGTCTTTCCAGGCTCAGAGTATGGACCTGTCTGGGATCTGACAGAACTCAGTGCACAGGTGTAACTGTACTGTCACAGAGGCCCTGTATGCCCAAGCGGATAAATACATCCACTTCAATATGGACCAAACCCTCTAGGATGCCCGGGCAGCGGGGTTCACTGCCATCGATGGGACGACCCAGGTGATCGACAGGATGCATGTCCCTACGAGCACCTGCAGATGACAGGCCGCTCTACACCAACCAAAAGATGAACATGCAGCTGATATGTGACCAGCAGCTGCGCATCATTCATCTCTGCGCCCGATATCCGGGCAGTGTGCACGAAGCCTTCAGCCTGCTACACCGGCAATTCCTGGCATGTTCGAGATGCTGCCCCCTGGCTGGGGGGTTGGTTCCTGGGTGACAGGGGTTATCCACTGTGGTCGTGGCTGTTGACCCCTAACTGGAGACCCATGACAAAGAAGCCCATGCAGCGACCAGGTGCGTGATCGAGCGGTGCTTTGGCCTCCCGAAGATGCGGTTCTGATGCTAGGACTGTTCTCGAGGCGCCCCCCAGGCAGGGGCACGGACACCGCATTGCATCCCCCCCCGCCCCCCATCCCTGCCACCCCCACCTTCAACTCCGTCCATGATACATACCTGCCTCACTAAGGTGTGGGGGCCCTGGATTGGCAGTACCAGCGGCTCTGGTCCATGGCATGGAGGATGGTGACAACCCACTCTGCGATGAGATCTGGTGCTCCGCATTGTATGACAACATTTGACTTCTGCCCATGGTAGCACTTTCCACCGTCCACCTGGGTGATCCTTGCAAGCGAGCTGGCCAGTCCATCACACGGCCCCATTGGATCCCTAGGGGCGGCAGTGGTGGGGACGGGCGAGGATGGGGAGGTGAGGGGGGGTCCATGCCTTCCAGAGGGTTTGCCCATTTCCCCTAGCAACTCCCCCACCCACCCCACCACCACTGGCCAGCCCAGACCTGTCCACCCCTCACACCCATCTGACAGAGCACCGAGGCAGGTTGTAACAGTGGTGATAGGTGTTTAATATAAACAAATATTGACGTTTGGCGCCCTAGCCCCTATAACTACATTGCACCCTGCACCTGTGCTAACTTAACAAGTGTCTAACTTCCTGGCCTTACAGGCCCTTACACTACATCGAGGTGGTTCCCCAGATGGTACAGCAGGTGTGGAGGCAGCCTGCTGTGATTCCTGCCAGGCGACATGGGTCCCCGTTGGTGGGCGTCTTTTGGGATGACCGGGCGTGGATGTGCCCAGCTGCTGCTCGGGTGTCCCAGGTACCGTGATGCCTGCCCGTTTACCCGCTGTCCACCAGATGCGCCAGGGACAGGAGGGGGTGGGGAGTCCGAGTGCTGTTGTGTTCTGCACCTCCCCTGATTGAGTCAATGGCATGGGCCCCATCACCTCCTCCTCCCTCGGGGTGCACGATGATCCCTGGGCAACTCCATCGGACGGAGGTGTGAGCGGAGCCATCAACTGAGTCCACCACGCCACATGGCGCTGACAGTCCTGGAGGCCCACTCTGGTCTCGGTTAGGGTCTGCACGCTCGCAGCCATGGAGCACAAGGAGTGGACTATCTCCGTTTGGGACTGCACCACATCGCGCTGCGATTGTGCCACATCAGCCAGTGATTGGGCCACCTCTGTCTGGGACTGGGCCACCTCCCACTGGGACTGGGCTACCTCCCACTGGGATTGGGCTACCTCTGTCTGGGACTGGGCCACCTCCCTCTGGGACTGAGCCACCTCACCCAGTGTGCGCGCAACGTCAGCCAGCGCCTCGGCAACACCGCCGACACTCCCAGCCATGGCCTGCTGTGGCTGGGCCATGCTGAGGGACTGGGCCACGCTGACGAGCGCCGCTGCAATGTCCAGGTGGCTCTGGCACATGGCTACTTGTGAGTAGGGCAGCCCTGTCCTGGTCCTCGGCTACCGCCTGCACAGAATGCCCCTGGCCTTCGACACGCTGATCCATAGCCGAAACCGTCGCCACCACTGCCTCCACCGCGGACGCCACCCATGCGGTATCGGCCTGGGTGGCATGACCGGCCCCACCCTCTGCTCCTGCACGCGGATAGACTCCTCCACCTACGCCTACAGATTCTGGATGCCCGTCATCATGCCCTCTTGTGGTACCTGGGTCTCTGACTGCATCTGCACTGTGGCTGGGACTGGATGTTCCAGAAGCCTGGGACCCGTCTGGATAGCAGCTGGTCCCTCGGGCCGGCCTGTCCTCTGACCGTCTGGCCCCTCGGCTGCTCCTACCTCCACCTACTGTACCAGATATAATGTGTGGTGGGCATCAGATAGTGCCTCAGGAGCCTCTTTACTTATGTGCCCAACCGAGGCGATAGTCTCTTCGATGGTGGAGGGTGTAGGAGGCAGCTGTGACAGGATGTCCTGAGTCTCAGGCAGAGGGCTGGTTTTGGGCTGCTCTCACTGTCAGTTCTTGGCCGTCTGGGGAGCATCGACTCTGGCACTGGCTGGGGCCGGGGGCTTCGGATGGACCCGTTCCATCTCCGGCGGGTCCTGTAAGACACAAGGCAACATGTATGATTAGACAGTGGGTGTGGGGGTGGCGGGGGTTGGGGGGGGGAGAGTTGAGGGGGGTGAGGGTGGTGTGGGCTGTGGGGAGTGAGGGGTGAGAGTGGGGTAAGGGGTAAGGGGGGTAAGCGGGATGTGGGCTGAGGGGGGGATGAGAGATGAGTGGGTTACGGGTTGAGGGGGGTGAGGGGTGAGGTTGTGCGTGGGTTGAGGCGGGTGAAGAGGGTGTGGGGGGGTGGTGTCCACACACCTATCATGGGGATCCGCGACTAAGTAGGGTCTCACTTCCTCGTTCGCCACCGAACTCCACCTCAGTGACTTCCCCTTCCTCTGGGCCGCAGACCACGTCCAGTGCCCTCTGTTCGGGCATGGTCAGGAGCCGCAGTTCTGCTGGTCTTCTCCCGCACCCAACGGTTGTGTGCGGCCTTCTCCTGGGGGGGGGGGGGGGGAACACATACAACAACACCGTTAGATGGTACAACGCATGTAGCCCAGGGGTTGAGTAGATGGTGGCCTAAGTGGCCAGAGCACCCAGCCATGGGTGCTGGCATGTGGGGGAGGGTAGGGGTTCGGCCATCCATCGGGGGGGTGGGGGGGGGGCCGGGTTGTGGGTGTGTGTGGGCGGGGTGGTGCCAGGGGCACGGAGCAGCCAACTCACGCTGGCTGCCCTGAGGAGGTCGTGGAGATTCTTCCGGCACTGCATGCCAGTCGGGCGACGTTGCCCATGCCGCTGACCGCCTCAGTCACCTGCGCCCAGGCACGACGAACGACGGCGCCTGGCGCCCTTCATCCCAGGCTGGGGTACAGGGTCATCCGTCACTCCTCCACAGTGCCCATGAGGGTATCCAACTCAGCGTCCCTGATCTTGTTGGCTGGAATTGTATGTGTGGGGGAATGGACCATTTAAGTGCGGCTGCGGCTTGTGAGCCAATCACGGACCCGGCGAATCCGGCACCGTTTTACATGGAATTGATTGCATTCCACGTGGCGATGGTGCTGGCCCATTTAAAGTTGCTGAATTGGTGTAGCTGTTGTGCTGTTTTTTCTGTCGTAAAACACCACAGTTCCCACGATGGCATCGGCACTTAGTCTCAAAATCGGAGAATCCAGCCTTAAGTCTCAGAAAGGGAGAATCCTGCCGATGGTACGCCCTTCCCCAGGAACTAGTGAATACAGCTTCCACTATGAATGCATCAGTGTTATTTATCTAGTTCAATAAAATCGACAGTTCAAAATCTGAAATGAAAGTGTGAAGTTGTGTGATGTTCTCCATCAGAGATGGAAGAACATTTCCGTGGGGATGCAGGATGTATCCAGTGGAGAAATAAATTACCTGACAGTTTTTTTATTCTCTCGGTGCATAATCCTGAGCATGTGAGTGAAAGCTTATTTATATACCAGATACTTCCAGGGTCCTAGAGAATTGATATTGACCTGCGAGAATCGTCAGAGGTGCAAAAACACATGCCGGGATATACCCGGCATATTTTCCGGCCACGAAGGTGTTCTGCCACTGGCCAGCTGGGGAATCTCCCAGGCCCGCACCCTCCGCTGCCTGGGAACACGCCACAGGGGGTTCGCCATCAGCAGGGCCGGAAGATTCCCCCGACAGGGGGAAATTTTTGATTTGATTTGATTTATTATTGTCACATGTATTAGTACCCAGTGAAATGTATTGTTTCTTGCATGCTGTACAAACAACGTATACCGTACATAGGGAAGGAAGGAGAGACTGCAGAATATAATGTTACAGTTATAGCAAGTTGTAGAGAAAAGATCAACTTAATATGAGGTAGGTCCTTTCAAAAGTCTGATGGCAGTAGGGAAGAAGCTGTTCTTGAGTCGGTTGGTACGTGACCTCAAACTTTGGTATCTTTTTCCTGACGGAAGAAGGTGGAAGAGAGTATGTCCGGGGTGCGTGGGGTCCTTAATTATGCTGGCTGCCTTTCTGAGGCAGCGGGAATTATAGATAGTCATTGGATGGGAGGCTGGTTTGTGTGATGGACTGGGCTACATTCACAACCTTTTGGAGTTTCCTGCGGTCTTGGCAGAGCAGATTCCATACCAAGCTGTGATACAACCAGAAAGAAAGAATTTCGGCCACAGTGTGGACTAAGGGGCATTGAAAAGATATCCGCTGATTCTGCCGTTGTTGTTAAGCTTCAAATGTGCATTCTTGCGATTATTTTGTTATTTAGTGCAAGTCATAGAGTCATTACTGCAGAAAAGTAGATTATTCGGCCCTTTGAGTCCATGCCAGCTCTCTGTAGAGCAATCCAATCAGTCCTAGTCCTCCCCTGGTCTATCCCCATAGCCCAGAAAGTATTTACCTCAGAATGGTTCTTTCAAAGCAAAGGCATGGTATCCGAGTGGGGCAGTGATTTAACTGTTGGGTCAGCAGTAAATGATGAAATGCAAAATGGAAAAATAAAAATCGCTTATTGTCACAAGTAGGCTTCAAATGAAGTTACCGTGAAAAGCCCCGAGTCACCACATTCCGGCGCCTGTTCGAGGAGGCTGGTAGGGGAATTGAACCCGTGCTGCTGGCCTTGTTCTGCTTTACAAGCCAACTGTTAGCCCACTGTGCTAAACCAGCCCCTGATTCAGCAACAGTGGAGGGCGTGAGTGAGCTGAATGTCATCAGCGTACACGTTGTCGTGATCTCTATATGTGCATGTACACAAGGGGTTAATGTGTAATCAGTAGCACCTCATGACCACTAGAGGTCTGGACCAACAGGGGTATAAAAGGCAACCACATTGGGTCTCTCTCTCTCTCTCTCTTGGGTGCACTAGCAGACTAGTTCAGATGGCTAGTGGAGTTACGTATAGTTACCGTAGTTAGATCTTGTTAACCTTATCACTAGTATCAAAGTTAAAGTAAAGAACTCATGCAATTATTGTTATAGTTACTCAATAAACCTTTTGTTACTACTGGACGAGTTCGAGTCTTCTTCATCGAGATTCAGAAGACCTCATCACTAACCAAGGTTTGAATAGCACATGTTACCTACCACCCATGTAACAAAACACACGTTAGAACGAATGCTGTTCTTTTCGATATCACCAAGGCGCATGAGAAGAAAGTGGGTGAGAAGTGGGGGGAGGGGCAAGGCTTGATCTTTGGGGGTCACCAGAGATAATGGGCAGCATGGTAGCATAGTGGTTAGCACAATTGCTACACAGCTCCATGGTCTCAGGTTCGATACCCGGCTGGGGCCACTCTGTGCGGAGTCTGCACGTTCTCCCCGTGTGTGGGTGGGTTTCCTCCGGGTGCTCCGATTTCCTCCCACAGTCCAAAGATGTGCAGGTTAGGTGGATTGGCCTTGCTAAATTGCCCTTAGTGTTGGGTGGGGTTACTGGGTTATGGGGATAGGGTGGAGGTGTGGGCTTGGGTAGGGTGCTCTTTCCAAGAGCCGGTGCAGACTCGATGGGCCGAATGGCCTCCTTCTGCACTATAACATCTATGATGCTAATGGGACAGAATGACAAACCCCTACAAGTGAAACTCTGGCTACAATTACATAGAACATCGAATTTACAGTGCAGAAGGGGACCATTCAGCCCATCGAGTCTGCACCGACCCTTGGAAAGAGCACCTCACTTAAACCCCACCCACCCTATACCCTCAATCCCACCTAACCTTTTTAGACACGAAGGGCAATTTAGCATGACCAATCCACCTAACCTGCACATCTGGGAGGAAACCGGAGCACCCGGAGGAAACCCAACGCAGACATGGGGAGAACGTCCAGACTCCGCACAGGCAGTGACCCAAGCCGGGAATCGAACCTGGGATCCTGGCGTTGTGAAGCAAATGTGCTAACCACTGTGCTACGGTGCTGCTCTAAATTAGAGAGAAAGTAATGGATGCAGGCTTTTCCACCAAGTTGTTCTCATTAGCTAGTAGTACACGGCCTACGGGACACACAGGTAGGGTTTTTTGAGTGAGAGATACAGGGAGAATGTAATGATGAACATATTTTACGTAGCGAGTGGTAATGACCAGGAAGTAGCCGCCTATGAGTGTGAACAGGGGAATGGGATGGACTGGTTTCTCTCCATGGTGAGCCAGCATTGATGGGCTGGGCTGAATGGCCTCCTTCTGTGTCGTACATTAGCTTCAGACTCAATTTTTCTAAGTGAGTTGTTATGTTCCCATTTGCAAAGCTATAGAGAACCAAACTTAATCGAGGATGGGACCTTTCTCCCTCTCCAGCAGACTACCTCTGTTGCACATGTGTCAGGAATTCTCAGCGGTGGCTGCAGTAGCCGAAGAAGTTTCCAGGAACTCCCCAACCCAATCATCGAACAGTGATAACCACGCTGACCGTTCAAGCCATTGTAAACTGACAGATCTGCAGGACTCTTTTGGCAGCACGGTTTTGTGAAGGGGAGGTCGTGTCTCACTAACTTGATAGAGTTTTTCGAGGAGGTCACTAAGATGATTGATGCAGGTAGGGCAGTGGATGTTGTCTATATGGACTTCAGTAAGGCCTTTGACAAGGTCCCTCATGGTAGACTAGTACAAAAGGTGAAGTCACACGGGATCAGGGGTGAGCTGGCAAGGTGGATACAGAACTGGCTAGGCCATAGAAGGCAGAGAGTAGCAATGGAAGGATGCTTTTCTAATTGGAGGGCTGTGACCAGTGGTGTTCCACAGGGATCAGTGCTGGGACCTTTGCTCTTTGTAGTATATATAAATGATTTGGAGGAAAATGTAACTGGTCTGATTAGTAAGTTTGCAGACGACACAAAGGTTGGTGGAATTGCGGATAGCGATGAGGACTGTCGGAGGATACAGCAGGATTTAGATTGTTTGGAGACTTGGGCAGAGAGATGGCAGATGGAGTTTAATCCGGACAAATGTGAGGTAATGCATTTTGGAAGTCTAATGCAGGCAGGGAATATACAGTGAATGGTAGAACCCTCAAGAGTATTGAAAGTCAAAGAGATCTAGGAGTACAGGTACACAGGTCATTGAAAGGGGCAACACAGGTGGAGAAGGTAGTCAAGAAGGCATACAGCATGCTTGCCTTCATTGGCCGGGGCATTGAGTATAAGAATTGGCAAGTCATGTTGCAGCTGTATAGAACCTTAGTTAGGCCACACTTGGAGTATAGTGTTCAATTCTGGTCGCCACACTACCAGAAGGATGTGGAGGCTTTAGAGAGGGTGCAGAAGAGATTTACCAGAATGTTGCCTGGTATGGAGGGCATTAGCCATGAGGAGCGGTTGAATAAACTCGGTTTGTTCTCACTGGAACGAAGGAGGTTGAGGGGAGACCTGATAGAGGTCGACAAAATTATGAGGGCCATTGACAGAGTGGATAGTCAGAGGCTTTTCCCCAGGGTAGAGGGGTCAATTACTAGGGGGCATAGGTTTAAGGTGAGAGGGGCAAGGTTTAGAGTAGATGTACGAGGCAAGTTTTTTACGCAGAGGGTAGTGGGTGCCTGGAACTCGCTACCGGAGGAGGTGGTGGAAGCATGGACGATAGTGACATTTAAGGGGCATCTTGACAAATACATGAATAGGATGGGAATAGAGGGATACGGACCCAGGAAGTGTAGAAGATTGTAATTTAGTCGGGCAGCATGGTCGGCACGGGCTTGGAGGGCCGAAGGGCCTGTTCCTGTGCTGTACATTTCTTTGTTCTTTGTTGTTCTTTGACTGAAGCAGGGAGGCGAAGAGAATGGAGTGATGGAGGACATCACACAACATCACACTTTCATCGTGCACACATTTAAATAAACCCAGATTCAGCAGTCTGTAAAATAAATTCTGGCATTTATATCGCTCCTCGTCATGTCTCACAGGAATTCTGAAGTGCAGTAAATATGAATGCGCAGGGGAACGCGATGGCGATTTGACAAATGGGATGTTCTAATAAACATTATTGAGAGACATGACTAGTATGTCGAGGTTTAATGGTGGCGGTGTTTGAGAAAGGAAAATTGGCCTGGACACTGAAAGTGGTCCCAGATCTTCGTCAAATAGCGACATGGGTGCTTCACCCTGAATTGGCAGCTGACATTGTAAACTGAAGGCACCGGGGGAGAGGGGGGTCTCATCAAGCTTTGTTTGCTCCCGATCTTTGGCTACCCGGTGCCGAGGTAGGGGTGCCAGCAGGGCAGAGGGCCTCCTTGTTCGCCTGCTCCTGGGCCTGGCCAAGGTGGGCATTAACTGGGCCAGGTAGTGGGTGGGTGAGGGAGTTGCCCAACCTGAGTGCCTGCCCCCTTCTATGGTTGCATCCACGCATCTATGTCCCTCAGGAGGGAGCATGTGGTGCCCGGTGTACACTTCAGGCCTTCCATGACCGGTGGGCACGGCTGGGGATAGAGTGCATTATCTACACCAAAATTGACATCTTAATTTAATTTGTGAAGTTTCCTTTGATACTTTGAGGTGAGTTATAGCTTTACGAGGTGGTTCTTTAATAATGATAATCACTTATTGTCACAAGTAGGCTTCAACGAAGTTACTGTGAAAAGCCCCTAGTCGCCACATTCCACCGCCTGTTCGGAGAGGCCAGTACGGGAATTGAACCCGTGCTGCTGGCATTGTTCTGCATTACAAGCCAGCTGTTTAGCCCACTGTGCTAAGCCAGCTCCTTTAATTAATTTGATTTGTCTTGCTGAAAGGAATGGAAACTGAAGTCTGAAACCTGGAATGAAAATGGACAACAAAAACAAGGCAGTGAAACTAGATGGCAGAGACCACCAGGAAGAGTCACAAGGTGGTCAATGCATGTAAGATCTGCCCCGGTTCAATTTTCTTCCTCCAGGCACTATGCCCGCAAGGGGTGTTGGAAACCATGTACTTGCATTGGATTTATACATGATTATGCCTGACAAGGTGAGTTTACATTGCATTTTATGGTTTGGCTGACCAAGAATCTCTGTCACTTTTACCACCTGCCATCGGGATTTACAGGTGGATAGTAAACCCACTTGGCCATGTTATAAATGTACCTTCTGGGGCCAACAAATCCTGAAATGGGACCTGAATCTCGAGCTCCTGGCCCAGAGGAGCTCGCGGCCGTGTCACAAGATATAAATCTCTGAAACAAATGAATTATTTGAAACTCTTGATGCTCTCTTCCACATGCTGGAACACTATATAGACAGCAGTATTTTTTGACTAGTGATGCTGCAAATCTGAAATAAGAGAAGTGAAAATGTTCAGCTGACCTGGAACCATCTGTATAGAGAGGAATAGAGTTCACATGTTTCAGGACCGTGACCTGTGTTAATTGAACATTGTTCAATGGGTAGAATCTTATTTCGGAATCCGAATTGATTTGATTTACTGAGTATCGCAGATAGAACTGAATTTGTTTTCAGAAGAGACTAACGAAGATGGGGCTGTTCCCTTCGAGGAGAGGTACGTAAGGTGAAAATGTTCCCACTGGCAGGAGGCATGGTAACCAGAGGAAACAAATTTAAGTTAATTGGCAAAAAAGCCAGGGGAAAGTGAGATTTGTTTTACTCAGCGGGTCATGATCTGAAAAACATGGCCCGAAAAAATGATGGAAGCAGATTCAGTGGTAACGTTCAAAAGAGCATTGCATCTCAGCATGAGAAAATTGCAGGGCTATTGGGATGGCAGAGACCACCAGGAAGAGTAACAAGGTGGTCAATGTATGTAAGATCTGGCCCGGTTCAAATTTCAAGGGGAAAGATCAAGGGGAGTAGGACTCATTGGAAGAATCTTTCACAGAGCCAGCACACACACAATGGGCTGAATGGCCTTCTTTCGAGCTGTGCATTTCGACGATTCTAAGGTTAGCCATTTTTAATAAATGCATTATTTCATGGGATATGGCTATCATCGGCAAGACCAGCATATTTTGCCCATCCCTTATTGCTTTTGAATCAAGTGGCTTGCCACACCATCAAAGGTTATCGGGGGTTGACGGGTATGTGGAATGTGATAGACAAACAGATTGGCCATGATCTTATTGAATGGCAGAACAGGATGAAGGGGCCGAATGGCCTACTCCTGTTCCCAATTCGTATGTTTGTCTTTCAATAACTGGTGGACAACATAGTTGCAAAATAAATGTCTTCATGAAAGCCGAGGGGCTAAAGGAGGAGCAAAAGACCCAGGAACAGGAGCTTCGGGTCGTGAAGGCAAAGGCTGCTGAGAATGAGGACGACATACAGGGCCTGGTGGTGAAAACGGAGATCCACGAGGCAAAAAAAAAAAAAAAAAAAATTAGAGTAGATGTACGAGGCAAGTTTTTTACGCAGAGGGTAGTGGGTGCCTGGAACTCACTACCGGAGGAGGTAGTGGAAGCAGGGACGATAGGGACATTTAAGGGGCATCTTGACAAATATATGAATAGGATGGGAATAGAAGGATACGGACCCAGGAAGTGTAGAAGATTGTAGTTTAGTCGGGCAGTATGGTCGGCACGGGCTTGGAGGGCCGACGGGCCTGTTCCTGTGCTGTACATTTCTTTGTTCTTTGTTCTTTGAAAGTAATCCTCAGCCAGGTCATCTGTTCAGGGTATTCAATTTGTTATTGATTTGAATGTGTGGGAATGATATGGGTAGGATTTTAAAAAGTGCAGGACAAAATCTTATTGAAGCATCAGAAGCCTTGTCTGCGGGCCATGCAGAGCTGTCAAGAGGCATCTTTTCTGGAAGACCCGCCAAACCACAAGCCAATCAGGGAGTGGTGAGTCCAGTGTGGGCCTTCCCCTAGAATCAAGATCCTGGGAGTGGAAGTCTCTTCCACTGAGAGTTGCCAGCCAACTAGAGGTCAGCAGCTCTGGTGCTCGGAAGCGCCACTGGGGAGGCTGTGGCTGTTGTAATATGCCTTTAAGGGATATCAGCATAACATCACTTGAAGGGAAATGTGTCCTTTGATCCAGTCTTAGTTTCACTTTTGCCTTGAGCAGAGCAAACATAAACTCTGGTGGCTTCAAACATCATACTCATGCATAACTATTCTCATACGCCTAGTCTTAATTCACAACATGCCTACCCTTATGAGCAATTGGTGACTTGGGCCTTGTCCAGTAAATAAGCCCGAAGTATTATGTATCATTATAAACTAGGGACTATAAGTTGGGGGGGAAGGGGATCAAAGGCGATGGGGGAAAGGCAGGATCTGGCTCTTAAATTGGATGATCAGTCATGGTCATAATGAATGGCACAGCATTCTTGAAGGACCGAATGACCTCCCCGTAATAATAATAATCTTTATTACAAGTCGGCTTTCATTAACAATGTAATGACGTTACTGTGATAATCCCCTAGTCACCACACTCCGTCGCCTGTTCGGGTATACTGTGGGAGAATTCAGAATATCCAATTCTCCTAACAAGCACGTCTTTCGGGACTTGTGGGGGGAAACCGGAGGAAGCCCACGCAGGGACGGGGAGAACGTGCAGTCTCCACACAGACAGTTACCCAAGCCGGGAATTGAACCCGGGTCCTTGGCGCTGTGAAGCAACAGTGCTAACCACTGTGCTACCGTGCCGCCCATGCTCCTATTTTCTATAATAACACCATAGTACCTACTGTTGGAAGGGCCGGCACCAGGGTTCCAGGATCTCTGAGCGACCCAGGTCCACAGGTAAGTAGGGGAGGGAGGGAGAGAGGATTTCATGGAGTGTGGGTTGAAGGGAGAAGATGTAGGTAGGTCAGCCACAAGGGCAGGGGATGGCTATCAGTGGGCCACCTCCTTCCTGATGTACAGTCCATCTGTCAGGTGGCGTCTTCCTTTGATTAAGGGATACCCCCACCCTACCCACCCCTGCTGGAAGTGACAAGCATCCCATGCAAGTTTCCCTGTCCTGCATGCTGCGTGACCGATGTAATTCAGCAATTACAGGAGGAGATGGGTGAGTGTGACTTGGCGAATGTTAAGGTGTGGGCAGCAGAGTTTCAGATGAGCTCAGGTTTACAGAGGCTGGAAGACGAACGATCTGTCAGTAAAGCATGCGAATGGCCAAGCCAGAGGAGATTTCTGTACTGTCAGTCTGGGCTGCATTCAGACCCATTTTGAGAGGTGAAGGGTCAGTATACTAGCTCATTGTGTTGTACAGTCCCGCTGGAGAATGGGTGGAAAGATTGGTTCCTGCTTGTTTTCAGATGTGATCCCTGTGGCCGGCAGTCTGCACCCATCAGGCGGGTCGTCGTGAGAATCCAAAATTGACCTTTCCACCTTAGCGCAATATTTTGGGACAAGGGGCTGGTGTACGGGGCAGTTTGCCCTTGTTGAGTGGGTCAGCCCCTGGCCATCTGGTTGACTGACAGTGGGTCTCAGTTAAGTGCCATGGACGAGAGGAGATGCTCTTCCCCGCTCCTCATTGTAGCAAGGTTGACCCACAGGCTTGGCGAATACGGCCGAGTGAGGGGGATGCAAGGCCACAGATTACAGAGCGTGTAAAAATAAAAGCAAATTACTGCGGATGCTGGAGTCTGAAACGAAAGAGAAAATGCTGGAAAATCTCAGCAAGTCTGGCAGCATCTGTAGGGGAGAGAAAAGAGCGAACGTTTCGAGTCCGATGACTGTCAAAGCTTACAGAGTGTGGCCTGACTCGGCTGCTGCTGTTGTTGCTGCTGATGGCCCACAGCGCCTCATGAATACCCAGCTTCGAGCTGCTGGATCTGTTCTAAATATATCCCATTTCGCACAGTGGCGGTGCTGCACGATACGATGCCCCCCCCCCCCCCCCCGGCTCCAAGGTGGCACTTTGTCTCCATGAGGACTGTCTGCCGCCGCATGCTGGACTTGCTTCTGACTTCTGGAACAAGTGCGAAGCATCCACCTGCAGAGTGCTGTTCAGAACGTGTTACCAGGGTAATCTTCAGCTTCTCTCAAAGTGTCTTCCTGGGGTCGCAGCTGAAAAGCTCAGCAGGAGCAGCCGCTTTTAACCAGTGCCCCTAATAACAAGCAACACTCAGCCGATCGCGAGAGCTGTTGAAGCACCTTTATTTGGAACACAGAGGGAAATGAAAGAGATTCAATTACCTGCAGATTTTGTACAAATTAGCATAAAATTGTTTTTTTCTTTGGGGGGGGGGGCTTAATTCAGCAACCGGATTCTTTTCCATTGCCACGACAACCCGTTATGTTCGAATGCTAAATAGAATTTAATTTGTTGATTTCAAGGGCTGTGAATTACATTCCTTCTTTGCCCAGAGGATCTCATGAAATGCTTTACCAATCAGTGTGATTTTAATGATCAGGTGAATTAGCATACTAACCTTTTGGCAGATCACAGAGCAGCGAATGCCAGCTATGATTTAACAGTGGTTTTAATTAGTATGTTAACAGCAGCGACAGTAAAGCTGTTGAAGTCTTGAAACGGGCAGCGGTTTTGTTGGAAGGGGATGCACAGGGCGTACTATACAACTGGAGAAATTGTGAACATTTTAAACCAATATGTTGCTCTGTCTGACGCATGGCTGTGTTCACAAATAGACTAACCAGTTGGTGCCCAGGTTCCAAGCGACTTGCAACTGCTGCGGTTTGTTGTTGATGTCCATGGCTCAGGATGGCAGATTTGCCGGCAGGTATCGATCCACTCACTTGGTACCATGTGGTGTTGGGTGCTCTGAGGTACAGATGAACCAACACGGTTGCAATTGGTACAACGCTGTTTTATTCCAACTTGCTATTTACAGATTTGTCTTGATACTCTGCACGTGGTGACGCCCTGAGTGTGTTGTTAATCAGGTCCTGGTCTCTAGATGGCCACCAGGTGTCGTGTTCCTTGTCTTATACTGTCTCTGTCCTTGTCTGTGATTGGCTGTCGTGTTATGTGTGCTAATTTGTCTGTTGGTCTGTCTATCATGATGTGTGTGTTTGAATATCATGACAAAGATCTCAGGGTGTGGCAATGCCAATGAAGTGTCGACACACTGGGTGGAAATTTCTGGCCCTACACTTTGACAGGATCTTCAGGGCTCTTGACATCTCTGTGGCCTAAAGATCTCACAGGTGGCTAATGGTGTGCCACCTCCACTAGAAAAGTCCCCATAGTCCCAGATGAGCGTAGTCCTGCCCTTATGAGGAAGAGTGGGACTTGACGACCCCCTAACAGGTAAGTTTGGACATTGGGGTGGGCCCAAAGGCTGCGTTGCGGAGTCCATGAGGACACCATTTTTAAATGCCCTCCCCCGATCTCTCAACTCCCCCCCGACTCCCCAACATAGCTTCTCATGAGCAAGGCCTTTTGTGGGGAGCACGGTAGCACAAGTGGCGAGCACTGTGGCTTCACAGCGCCAGGATCCCAGGTTCGATTCCCCGCTGGGTCACTGTCTGTGTGGAGCCTGCACGCTCTCCCCGTGTCTGCGTGGGTTTGCGCCGGGGTGCTCTGGTTTCCTCCCACAGTCCAAAGACGTGCAGGTTAGATGGATTGGCCATGCTAAATTACCCTTAGTGTCCAAAAAAAGGTTAGGAGGGGTTACTGGGTTACGGGTATAGGGCGGAAGAGGGCTTAAGTGGGTTGGTGCAGACTCGATGGGCCGAAAGGCCTCCTTCTGCACTGTATGTTCTATGTTCTATGTTGAACTTACCTTTAAAAAGGTTCGCTCACCCAGACTCTGTTTCATGACACCTCTGAAGGGCTGTGAACCATGACTCCTTTAAAAGCTGGCCTGTCTCCTTGAAAATTGCAGGGGACCAGGACAGCCCTATCCTGCTATGGACCCAACCAGGTCAGGGTGAGAGCTTATGAACTGAACAACACGCACGCAACCCACACTGGTGAAAACGAGGGACACGAGAAATGTGGTGGAAATCCAGGAACTGTGTCCCGGCTGCCATTTTCATGTCTCCACAGAGTCTCCTCAACTTCATGAATGTCCAGTCCATACTGCTGGAGAAGGGAAAAGTGAAAGGATGCTTTGTTTATATAGGTACTCAGTGGAGTTTAGAAGAATAAAAAGTGACTTTGTTGAGACATATAGGATTCTCAGGGGGCTTAACAGGGTAGATGTTGAGAGGTTGCTTCCCCTTGTGGGAGAGCCTAAGACCAGAGGACATAATCTCAGAGTAAGGGATCGCTCATTTAAGTCAGAGATGAGAAGGAATCTCCTCTCCCAGAGAGCGTTGAATCTGTGGAATTCTTTACCACAGGGAACTGTGGAGCCTGGGTCGTTAAGTATGTTCAAGGCTGAGATAGACAGGTTTTTCATCAGTCAGGGAACCAAGGGTTGTGGGGATAATGTGAATAAGCAGATTTGAGGATTATCACATCAGACCAGTCACGATCTCATTGCTTGGCATTCTGCTCCTGTGTCTTATGGTTTTGTGGTCTAAGGAGTGTACTATAGACCAGGAACGCAGGAAGTTTGATTTTAGGAACCAACAGAGCAGTAATATATGATCTGGAAAACCAGCACTGAGGCAGAATGGGGCCGAGTAAACCTGAAACAGCCAGGTGGCCGAGGAAGTGGAAAATACAGCCTCGGATGCCAGTGGAATCGTGGGTCATTGCCCAAGAAACCATCCTTACGTCCAAGAGCCAATATAGCAGCAGGTAAAACCCCAAAGGCCAGTTCAGTTGAGCAGGAGAAATGGAAATGCTGATTGGAGTAGATTGATGGATCACCTATTTCCTGACAAGCCTGTCCCAACAGAGCAAAGTTCTCGTGACAGAAAATCAAGAGCTCCAGCATCAGGGTGAAGATTGGGGCAGTGGGTGGGACTAGGTCACATGAACTTGTACAAGTTGCTTTTCTGTGTAGGTTATTAAGATATACACATTAGGTACACTGTATTAAAAGGCATAAATGAGTGAGGACAGCAAGCAGCGAGGAGGAGACAGAGTGGGGAAAGGAGGGACAGGTGTGGTGATGGATAACCATGGTTGGAGTTGTAATGGGAGGTTGGAATAATGGGGGAGCTACCAGCACATGTGCTATGATAGGCTCATTGTTAATCAACATCCATTTTCTTTGGATTGGATTGGATTGGATTTGTTTATTGTCACGCGTACCGAGGTACAGTGAAAAGTATTTTTCTGCGAGCAGCTCAACAGATCATTAAGTACATGAGAAGAAAAGGGAATAAAAGAAAATACATAATAGGGCAACATAAGCACTGGCATCGGATGAAGCATACAGGGTGTCATGTTAATGAGGTCAGTCCATAAGAGGGTCATTTAGGAGTCTGGTGACAGTGGGGAAGAAGCTGTTTTTGAGTCTGTTCGTGCGTGTTCTCAGACTTCTGTATCTCCTGCCCGATGGAAGAAGTTGGAAGAGTGAGTAAGCCAGGTGGGAGGGATCTTTGATTATGCTGCCCGCTTTCCCCAGGCAGCGGGAGGTGTAGATGGAGTCAATGAATGGGAGGCAGGTTCGTGTGATGGACTGGGCTGTGTTCACGACTCTCTGAAGTTTCTTGCGGTCCTGAGCCGAGCAGTTGCCATACCAGGCTATGATGCAGCCCGATAGTATGCTTTCTATGGTGCATCTGTAAAAGTTGGTAAGAGTTAATGTGGACATGCCGAATTTCCTTAGTTTCCTGAGGAAGTATAGGCGCTGTTGTGCTTTCTTGGTAGTAGCGTCGACGTAGGTGGACCAGGACAGATTTTTGGAGATGTGCACCCCTGTGAATTTGAAACTGCTAACCATCTCCACCTCGGCCCCGTTGATGCTGTCAGGGGTGTGTACAGTACTTTGCTTCCTGAAGTCAATTACCAGCTCTTTAGTTTTGCTGGCATTGAGGGAGAGATTGTTGTCGCTACACCACTCCACTAGGTTCTCTATCTCCCTCCTGTATTCGGACTCATCGTTATTCGGGATCCGGCCCACCTATGGTCGTATCGTCGGCAAACTTGCAGATGGAGTTGGAACCAAGTTTTGCCACGCAGTCGTGTGTGTACAGGGAGTAGAGTAGGAGGCTAAGTACGCAGCCTTGCGGGGCGCCGGTGTTGAGGACTATTGTGGAGGAGGTGTTGTTGTTCATTCTTACTGATTGTGGTCTGTTGGTCAGAAAATCGAGGATCCAGTTGCAGAGTGGGGAGACAAGTCCTAGGTTTTGGAGCTTTGATATGAGCTTGGCTGGGATTATGGTGTTGAAGGCGGAGCTGTAGTCAATAAATAGGAGTCTAATGTAGGAGTCCTTGTTTTCGAGATGCTCTAGGGATGAGTGTAGGGCCAGGGAAATGGTGTCTGATGTGGACCGGTTGCAGCGGTATGCGAATTGCAGTGGATCAAGGCGTTCTGGGAGTATGGAGGTGATGCGCTTCATGATCAACCTCTTGAAACATTTCAGAGAGGCGCACTAATGTTTCATATCAATGTACGTCCTATTGAGTCTATTGAGATGTAGTGAGCCACAGATTTGTAGAGGAAGCTCTTGCAGGGAACTGCATCTCGGAATCCCAAATTTATAATCCCCCAGTACAAAATATACCATGCTTGTTATTTCTTTCATGGACTTTTGTTGAACTCAGAATCATCTTATGACTTCTGCCAGAGAATCCCTTTAGCTCTCTCGCTGAGGTGCACAAGAAATTAAACAACAATCTGCTGCACAGGTCAAACCAGACAACAATAGTTAAAGCCCAGCCGGAGGTCATGGTTTTAATAGAACATTTATGGTATTAGATTAGGACACGGCTCCATTGGCAAAAGAGAAAATACTTTGTCCCGCAGCAACCAATAGTCTGCAAAGACAACAGGAAAGAGGGGAAAAGGAAGAATTTGCACCTTTCAGAGCCTCAGAGTGTCCCAAATGTTTCACGACTAATGGAATAATTTTGACGAGCTATCTGTGTTGAAATTTTGTGAAATCTGCTTCCCTGCTCACATTCTCAACCGTTGACGCTGCCTCCAGTTATGGCCTTTTCAGCATCTGCAGATCTGAATAATTCCGCCAGGGAAACTTGTGCACCCACCTGCGAGGGCAGACGGAACAAGTAACATCCCAGAAGCAATAAGGAAATTTGGCATGTCTCCATTGACCAGTTTTTTACAGATGCGCCATAGAAAGCATCCTATCTGGCTGCATCACAGCCTGGTATTGCAATTGCTCGGCCCAAGACCGTAGGAAGCTACAGAGAGTCATGAACACCGCTGAAGTTAAAAACTCCCCACTATTCTTAGAATTCCCCCGACACCAAAAAGGGTCGACATTCTAAATGGTGAACAGGGATTCTCACTCCCTGTCTCCTGTGCAGGCTTAGGTGGTTGCTATTCAGGTCAAACTATATTTTCAAGTTATCCCCCGGTATAACCCATACGTTCACAGAAGAATTTTATCTACTTACCACTTAGTAGCATCGATCTGGGTCCAGTGTTGTAGACTTTGTAATAACCACTGTTTGAGGTTAAAACTTTTCAGTTATTTTATTATATTTTTTCTTTTAAAAGATGCAATCATTGCCTTTACAGAAAAGCAAAAATATCTTTCTTCTGGATTCTCCTGGTTGGTTGAAGAAATCTTCAGGTCCACCTTGGCAATCGCATTTCTTTAAATTCTGGCCTTCCTTAGATGTATTCGCTGTTCCACTCGGTGGCTATGCTCTATCTTTCCCATGACCGAGCTATGAGAGCTGGCTCTCTCTTCTTTAGCTTTTGGTCTTTCTCCGATGGATTCGCTGTTCTGCTCGGTTGCTATGCTCTATCTTTCCCATGACCGAGCTAACTCTGCTGGTTGTCCCCTTTCTTAGGCTTATATCCCCCTTCTAGCAGTTATTAATTTTTTATGACTTTATTGTAAAGTAACTTTATTTTATTTGGATTGTAAAAGGTACCTTTAATTTAAATTTTTGTAACACAACTAAGTATTCATTTTGAGCATGACCTCATCTCATAGATCTGATTACATTGTATCTTTTGTGATGTTCAAAAATGCTTTGATTTCAAAGTGGTGTGACTTTTGATCCCTGTCATTTCTATAGTTTTATTATTATCAAATTGTGTCCCCAGCTCATAATTTTGACTTTGATTTGAGTCTAATTTGTGTTCTCGTAGGTTGTCTCCAGCTTTCTTTAATTTACCTGATGTCAGCAGAACTTCACACCTATACATTTGTCACCTAATTCAACTGAAAACCTCATCCATTCTTTTCCATCTGCTTACTTAACTTCAATGAAGGTGTGAAATATTGCTTTTAGCTTTATACTAAAAAGACTTGCCTCACATTTAAACATTTGTCACCTAATTCAACTGAAAGCCTTATCCATTCTTTTCCATCTGCTTAGCTAACTTCAAAAGGAGGTGCTTTTAACTGTATACTAAAATTCACTCGATTGTGTCTTGAAAGACCTGCTTGTTTTGTTTGCTAAGCCTGCTTGACTAAGGCTATCTGCATTTTACAATCCTCTCCTGCAGCTGCTGTTAACCCTTTGTGGGATTTTCCCCTACATTCTTACATGCACTCTTAGATCAGGTATTGCCAGACTTCCATGTTTCAAATGACATATCTTTCCATATTTTCAATTACACTGCCCAGTCCATCTCACAAACCCGCCTTCCATACATTGACTCTATCTGCACCTCCCGCTGCCTTGGGAAAGCGGGCAGCATAATCAAATACCCCTCCCACCCTGGGTTATTCACTCTTTCAACTTCTTCCATCGGGCAGAAGACACAAAAGTCTTAGAACACGTTCTAAGTCAGAAACAGTTTCTTCCCCGTCTTTACCAGACTCCTGAATTACCCTCTTATGGATTGATCTGATCTCTTCGCTACTGAGTAGTACTACACTCAGTATGCTTCACCCGATGCCTGTGCCTATGTATTTACATTGTGTATTTATGCATGCCCTATGTTTTTTCATGTATGGAATGATCTGTCTGGACTGTATGCAGAACAATACCGTTCACTGTACCTCAGTACACGTGACAATAAATCAAATCCAAATGCAAAATTCAAATTCAAAATGGAAGGGAGGGAGGAACTCAGGAAAATTACAGTCACCAGGGAAGAAAACTATTGGAGCTGTGGGCTGACAAGACTCCAGGCCTGATGGGCTTCATCGCAGAGTTTTAAAATAAGTGTCTGGTGAGATAGTGGAGGTATTGGTTTTTAATTTCCAAAACTTCCCAGATTCGGAAAAGGTCCCATTAGATTGGAAGATACCAAATGTAATTCCATTATTCAAAAAAGGAGGGAGACAGAAAGCAGGAAACTACAAGCCAGTTAACCTAACATCTGTCATAGGGAAAATATTAGAAGCTATTATTAAAGAATGTATATTAGGGCACTTGGAGAAACTCAAATTAATCAGGCAGAGTCAACGTGATTTTGTGAAAATTAAATCATGTTTAGTATTGGAATTCTTTGAGGAAGTAACATATGATGTGGATAAAGGGGTACCGGTGAATGTAATGTACTTGAAAGTAACAGAGAGTAGGCATAAATGGGTATTTTTCAGATTGCCAAGATTTGACGTGTGATGTGCCACAGGGATCAGTGCTGCGACCTCTACTGTTTACAATTTATATAAATGACTTGGATGGAGGGATTGAAGAGATATTTGGCAAAGTTGCTGATGACTCAAAGATAGGTAGGAAAGTGGACAGAAGGAGACTACCAAAAGATGTAAATAGGTTCTGTGAGTAGGTAACGATCTGGCAAATGGAATATAGTGTGAGAAAATGTGAAATTGTCCATTTAGGCAGGATAAAGAAAAAAGGTGCTTATTATCTGTACAATGAGACATTGCAGAGCTCTGAAGAACAGAGGGATCTGGGTGTCCTAGTGCATGAATCACAAAAGGTTCATCTGCAGGAACAGCAGATGTTTATTGCGAGAGACATTGAATACAAATATAGAGAGGTTATGCTTCATTTATACAGGGCACTACAACATTGGTCATCTTATTTAAGGAAGGATGTAAATGCAGTTCAGAGAAGGTTTACCTTCTCATATCAGGAATGGGTGGGTTATCTTATGAGGAAATGTTGGACAGGCTAGGCTTGTATATGCTGGATTTTAGAAGAGTTAAGAGGCAACTTGATTGAAACATATAGGGACCTTGACAGGGTGGATGCGGACAGGATGTTTCCTTCTCTGGGAGAATCTAGAACTAGGGGTCATTGTTTAAATTAAGGCAACGCCATTTAAAATGGAGATGAGGTGAATTTTTATCACTCAGAGGGGCGTGCATCCTTGGAACTCTCTGCCTTATAGATATTCAAAGACTTCGCTTCCCCCATCTTTTCAGGAAGAGGTGGAAAGATTCTTGGTTACCAAAGGGGTGGGATAGGTGGGATGAATGGCCTAATCCAGGTCTTTGTTCGTATGTTCATACGTCTAATATCTTATCCAAAAGATAGTGGGCACGGTCCAATGGCCACACTGCACCCAAAAAGCAGCTTACAGCGCCCAGGTGGCTGAGAAAAGCCGAGAATCCCACTCCCGGGATCTATCCGGCTCTCAACGACTCACGAGATGCAATGCCATTCAGCATGGTCTCCACAAATGGGGACCAGATGGAGCGGCACTCATAGATGCCGCTCCATGGGGATCGTAGGCCCCCAGCTGCATGCCCTTTGGGTAGGGCAGTACCCATGGCCAGCCTGGCACTGCCAAGGTTGGGGTTTTCGGGGGGGGGGGGGAGAACCCTCCCATAGTGCGATCGGGATGGGGGTTGGTTGGTGGTCGCTTCGGGGGCCTCTGATGGCATCCCGATCTCTCAGTGTACTGGGGCGTTCCGGCCAGCAGAGCTCCCAGTGTACAACATGGGTCTATGTGCGGCCTCAGCCGCATGTTCTCTGCTAAGGCCTGTTGTGTAGCCATGTGTTTCTCAGAGCTGCGAGCACTGGGAAACACGCAGCTAAACGCGCTTGCTATGGGACTTTGTTCCCAATTAGTTGAACCACGCCCAGTGCCTCTCGCATTCCCTCAGTGCTGCACTGAAATGTCAACATAGATTATGTTCTCAAGATGCTGAGTGGGTCTTCAAGCCGAAATCTCCTGACCAATCGGCAAGAGAGCTACTCACTGAGCCAAAGCTGACAGCCTGAGTGTAGGGGTAGGTGTAAAAATTAAGGAAATTATCTCCAGAGAAAGGTTACGGACCACTTGATGATCCAGCCCGAGATAAACCCTTTACATTGCAGATAAAGAGAATATTTTTCCACTTGCAGGAAGGTTGGAAGGTTGGCCTTCATAGTGAGAGGAATAGAGATGTTTTACTTCAATTGTATCGGGCATTGGTGAGGCCACACCTGGAGTATTGTGTGCAGTTTTGATGTCCTTATCTGAGGAAGGATGTTCTTGCTATGGAGGGAGAGCAGTGAAGGTTTACTGGGCTGTTTCCTGGGACGGCGGGATTGTCACATGAGGAGAGACTAAATAGGTTAGGATTATATTCATTGCAGTTTAAAAGAGTGGGAGGGATCTCAAAGAAACTTACAAAATTCTAATAGGATTAGACAGGGTAGATTCAGTAAAAATGTTCCCGATGGTGGGGGAGTACAGAACTAGGGGTCATAGTTTGAGTATAAGGGTAAACCTTTTAGGACTGAGGTGAGGAGAAATTTCTTCACCCAGAGAGCAGTGAATCTGTGGAACTCACTACCACAGAAAGTAGTTGAGGCCAAAACATTGTGTAATTTCAAGAAGGAATTAGATATAGCTCTTGGGGCTAAAGGGATCAAGGGATATAGGGAATGACGGGATCAGGGTATTGAGTTTGATGATCAGCCATGATCATAATGAATGGTGGAGCAGGCTCGAAGGGCTGAATGGTCTCCTCCTGCTTCTATTTTCTATGTTTCTAATCGGATATAAGGTAACTGGCAAAAGATACAGAGAGGAGTTGAGGAGAACTTTTTCATCCACTGACTTGTTATGATGTAGCATACACTGTGTGAAAAACCAGTGAAAACAGATTCAATCTGGACAGCACGGTAGCATAGTGGATAGCACGATTGCTTCACAGCTCCAGGGTCCCAGGTTTGATTCCTGGCTGGGTCACTGTCTGTGCGGAGTCTGCACATTCTTCCCGTGTCAGCGTGAGTTTCCTCCGGGTGCTCCGGTTTCCTCCCACAGTCCAGCGGGTTAGGTGGATTGGCCATGCTAAATTGCCCTTAGTATCCAAAAAAGGTTAAGTGGGGGTTTCTGGGTTACGAGGATAGGGTAGATACGTGGGCTTGAGTAGGGTGCTCTTTGTAAGGGCTGGTGCAGACTCGATGGGCCGACTGGCCTCCTTCTACACTGTAAATTCTATAATCGTATTTTTCTGCGGAGAATTGGATCTTTGTTGAAAAGAAAATACATTTGCATGGTTTTTGGAAAAGAGCTGGGCAGTGAGACTGACAAAATACAAATTTCTTTACCCGTCAGTCTGGCCTCAATAAAAGTCGAGATGGATTTGCAGGTACAGCATTAGTTATTTTATTTGGCTTGCAAGCTTGATTCATTTCACAGAGGCATAAGACACATCCAGTCTCCTACACCTCGGAAAGCGAATGAACAAAGAGACAAAGGGATCTCTGCAAATCAATTCAAATGGTATCAAGTTTCACATACACGATTCCCATAGGTCATCCTATACCCCTCCTGACCTGGTCATACATTCTGATTGGCTCACTTCCAATCCCTTCCTCTGGCCCCTATTACCCAGCATCCTTTTCTCCTCCTTTGGTGGACACACCTCCTCCTTGCTTTGCCATGCGGTCTGAAATCCTTTGTCTGTGAACTCACCAGAATGAGACTGGCCTATCTCTACATTACAGCAACTAATATCTCTAAAGTAACTATTTTATATCATATTCGTCAAGACCAATTCATGGGTGGAATTTTCTGGCTTTTCACACTGGTTCTGCCGATGGAGCACCGCAAGGCGTGGCGGCGATTGGCGTGATCAACGTGAAACCCCAGTGACAATGGCGGGACCTGAAGTTCCCGCCAACGGCCACTGGTGAGCCGCCCTCCACCGCTGCAGAGCACACCGCGCAGGGGAGAGGAAATTCCCACCCATTGGCTCCTTGAAAGCGCAGGCACCCTCACGATGGGCCGATTGGCTTCCTTCTATATGCATAAGTTCCACAATTCTATCTGTGAATGGTGGGAGGGACTGGAAATATAAGGATCGAGGCAGATAATGCAGCCGTCTTAGATTTAATATTTTCTCCGCTGCTAATTGAATTTTAACCACTAAATGAATACAACCTGTAAAGGCACAATGGATAAAATAGCACCATTAAAAATTTTAATGATTTCAATTCCCCACTCCCAGGTAGCATTTTGTAATTGCTAAAAGGATCAAATCAATATAGTCGAGCTTGAAAATTGTTTTCAATATTCCTGATTCACCTGATTGCTTCATGCTGATGTATTCTGAATAAATAAGATTAGCTCACAGCTGATGTTTATGAACTACTGGATGTAAAGGAATTACCAGAGAGGGATTAGGTACCACGTGGACGCTCTCTGCTTGCCCATGTGCCCTCATAGTTAGAGTCTCTCGCCTCATCTCTTTAAATTGTGATGCTTATCATTAAATCCACTGCGACCTTAAAAGATTTTTCAAAGAAATCAATAGCTCAGAGCCAGATCTCAGTGGTAAAGTCTGCAGTTCTGACATGCTGCCAGTGATGAATGTTTCTTTCCATGCGGCCAGTCCCATTTTGTTGCAGACACTGTCTACACGGCTAGGCTGGAGATAGACAGAATAACATTAGGCATCAGGGCACAGGATTATCCAGCTGCTCAGCATTCTCGGCACAACAACGCCGCCGATTATATTAATGCGCAAGATGTGTAAATGTGACATTTCCTTTGCTATGAATTATTTGTCACTTCGGGTCCAAGCACAGACTCATTTTTGTTAGCGCTGTACTCAGGTTTCATACCTGAGAAAATTGTAGTTTAATCTGTTCGATTTGTCCAATAGATTGCAACAACACTGAGATACATCCACTGAAAGTGACAGAGGATGGCTAAATTCTCCAGTGGTCTTTCGTCGACTGGGATGTTTGCTGTATTTTCAGCGGAAAAAATATTTCGGAAAGGAGTACATCTCCTTTCGTCTGTTGAGGATTCAATCAGACGTCTGCGTATATATATGAATGGGAGCTCACCCGTCTCCCGTGGAAATGCTCAGTCTAGGTCTAAGAACATGTTGCTGGAGAGGGACAAGAGTGTGTACTGAAAACTGCACTGAAGCCGGGCTGTATCCCTTATTTCTCCTTTACATGCTGCCCCTCAGCAACATCACCTGAAACCACAGCATCAGGTTCCACGTGTGCGTTGGTGGCACCCAGCTCGATCTTGCCATCACCTCTTTCGACCCCTACCCTCACTTTAAATGAGGTAGAGATGCCGGCGCTGGACTGGGGTGGGCATAGGAAGAAGTCTTACAACCCTCACTCACCTGATGAAGGAGCTACGCTCCAAAAGCTAGTGATTCCAAAGAAACCTGTTGGACTTTAACCTGGTGTTGTCAGACTTCTTACTGTCCCTTTAAATGGTCAGACTGATTGTCCGATACCCAATGCTGGATGAGATGGGTTTCCAAACATGTAATCGCGCTATCACTAAGACTGCCTATTTCCAGCTCTGTAACATCGCCTGATTTCACCCGATATCTGCTGCTGAAACTATCATTCCTGCCCTTGTTTCCTCCAGACTTGACTAAGCCAGGGTCATCCAGATTCAAAACGTTAGCTCCCTTCTCTCTCCACAGATGCTGTCAAACCGATTTCTTTTTCAGATTCCAGCATCTGCAGTAATTTGCTTTTACCTTGACTATTCCAATGCTCACCTCTCCAGCCTCCCACATTCTGCCCTGAACAAACCTGAGGCCACCCCGCCTCGGGCATCAAGGAAGACTTGTTTCCCTCCGGTTCCGTGGCTTCCGACGTGGCTGAATATGTTCAATGCGTAATCTGCAGACTCCATCACATCAGGGCAGGTGGCGCTGGGAGAGCGGGGCAGATGAGGTACTTTGTGCACATTCCCCAATGTCTTGACTTCACCTCTGCACTTTCCCAAAGAAGTTTCTCAATGAGTTTGGTGTCTTCCTTAAATTAACCTTCTGCACTTTGATTGTTCACCTGCCAGGGTCTAACAATGAGTCGGTGGGTATTTCTGACCTCTTCAGGAATGTTATGAGGGCACCTCTAAAGCTTTTCTGCTGTCCTCTTGGGAGTTTCCTGCTGTGACCGAGTTCCACATAGAGCAGATGCTTTGGGAGGCTGGTGCCAGGCATCCAAGCACCGTGCCCTGATAGCAGAGCTGATTTTGAGCGATGAGTGCCTTGGTGCTGGGCATGTTAACTTGGGAGAGGATGGTGTCGTTGGACCACTTTTCTAGCCATAGGATTTGGAGAACCTTGTGGAAGTCACAGCTCGTGATACTTTGTCTATACTTTCAGCTTCCTACCATAGGTTAACCAGATCTCCAAAGCATGGAGGCAGTGGCATAGCGGTATTGTCACTGGACTAATAAAGCAGAAACGAGAGCAATGTTCTGTAGATGCAGGTCCAAATCCCGCCACTGCAGTTGGTGAAATTGCAATGAAAATCTGGAATTAAAAGTCGAATGAGGACGAAGAAACGATTGTCATAAAACCCATTTGGTTCACTTATGTCCTTTAGAGAAGGAAATCTGCCATCCTTACCTGGTCTGGCCTACATGTGACTCCAGATCCAAAGCAACTTGGTTGACTCTCAACTGCCCCCTCAAGGGCAATTAAAAATGGGCAATAAATGCTGGCACAACCAGCACGCCCACATCCCATGAATGAATAAACACAAATTGGAAAGCAGGGGTCACTGGTCCAGTAAACCATGACCATAGTCTCGTGTTTGGGATCCTGGTCCTTAAGTACTCTTTTCCTCAGTGGGCTGAAGGCTGAGCTGGCACATTGGGTGTGATGATGGATTTCGTTATCAAGAAGAGGCTCCCACTTAAAAAATGCCTCAACATGAAAATTCTCACCTGTTCTTTCCAAGTTGCTCCATGACCTTGCCCTTTGCTACCTCTGAAATCTCCTTCAAACCTACAACCCTCTGAGACCTCTGCTCTACTTTAATTCTGGCCTCTTCAGCATCCCCGATTTAATAATAATAATCGCTTATTGTCACAAGTAGGCTTCAGTGAAGTTACTGTGAAAAGCCCCTAGTCGCCACATTCCGGCGCCTGTTCGGGGAGGCTGGTGTACTGCATTACAAGCCAACTGTTAAGCCCACTGTGCTAAACCAGCCCCATTTGACTTGCTGTGTCGCTGTCAAGTGACTAAACTCTGGAATTCCCTCCCCTACATATTGACTCTCTTCCTCTAGTCCTTTCTTTAAGATGCTCCTCAAAACCTAGCTCTTTCATCTCCCCTTACAGCTCATTGTGTGGTTTGGTGACAAAGTTTGACCACACTCATGTGAACTACGTCGAGGCATTCTTTCCTATCATGGGAAAAGCTTGTAATGTTATATTCGTTGGGCCATCCATCTAATAGAATCATAGAATCATAGAATTTACAGGGCAGAAGGAGGCCATTCGGCCCATCGAGTCTGCACCGGCCCTTTTGGAAAGAGCACCCTACCTAAGCCCACACCTCTACCCTATCCCCATAGCCCAGTAACCCCACCCAACCCAACCTTTTTGGACACTAAAGGGCAATTTATCATGGCCAATCCACCTAACCTGTACATCTTTGGACTGTGGGAGGAAACCGGAGCACCCGGAGGAAACCCACGCAGACACGGGGAGAGCGTGCAGACTCCGCACAGTCAGTGACCAAGCCGGGAATCGAACCTGGGACCCCTGGAGCTGTGAAGCAACTGTGCTAACCACTATGCTACCGTGCCCCCCTAATGCCCCCTTGAGATGTCATGTGGAAATAGAAGATGCCTCCCGCAGCAGAACTCAGTGGGGAGATTGATATGATTTGGTCCAAGGTTTGAAACTCCTGGCCACAATCGCACTTCAGGTTGTCCCTCAGACTGCATTCCCACAGCAAGTTATCACATCGTCCATGTTTCTTATTTATTCATTTATGGGATGTCGGCACTGCTGGCTAGGCCAGCATTTATTTCTCATCTCTAGCTACCTTCAGAAGAATGTGGTCAGCTGCCTTCTTGAGCCAGTGCACCCCTTGAGGTATAGGTACAGCCGCAGTGCTATTAGGGAGGGAATTCCAGGATTTTTACCCAGCAACAGTGAAGGAAACGCAATATATTTCCAAGTCAGGGTGGCGAGTGATTTGGAGGAGAACACCCAGATGGTGAGATTCCCAGGTACCCACTGCCCTTGACCTTCTAGATGGTAGAGGTCATGGGCTTCGAAGATGCTGCTGAAAGAGCCTTGGTAAGTTCCTGCAGTGTACCTTGTAGATGGCACACATGGCTGCCACTGTTTGTCGGTGGTGGAGGGAGTGAATGTTTGTGGAAGGGGGAGCAGTCAAGCGGGCTGGGTTATCCTGGGTGGTGTGGAGCTTTTTGAGTGTCGTTGGAGCTATTCTTATCCAAGAAAGTGGTAAGTATTCCATCAGACTCCTGACTTGTGCCTTGTGGACAGGCTTTGGGGAGTCATGAGGTGAATTACTCGCCGCAGGACTCCTAGACTCTGACATGCTCCCATCGCCACAGTATTTATGTGGCTGGAACAGTTCAGTTCCTGGTCAATGGTAACAGCAGGATGTTGATAATGGGGGACTCAGCAACGGTAATGCCATTGAGTGTCATGGGATGATGGTTAGATGTTCTCTTATTGAAGATGGTCATTATCTGGCCCTGGTGTGGCACTTGTCAGCCAAAGCCTGGATGTTTTCCAGGTCTTGTTGTAGTTGGACATGGGCTGCTTCAATATCTGAGGAGTCCTCGATGGATTCAGTCTCGTAATGCCCCCTGTCTTTGAGAGAGATTGAAGCTACGGACCTCTGCTATTAGAGGTTAATGCTTTCATGGCTGATTTTACAAGTCTTCACAATTGTGCAGGCCAGTGTTGCTCACGACCTTGTTCATTACACAAAGCACGATAGTATTTTACAACATTATATTTATTATGTGCCAGGGTTTAGAGAACCCCAAAGTGCATCATGGAGTTCACCTGACCCACAACTTTTAATAGATTGTGGTATGGGGAGCACACAGCCCACTCTACAGGTGTGGTACAGCAGAAATGGAAAAGTATTTTTTAAAGCAAAACAATGTTTATTCTATGAACTCAAGTTAACCTTTTTAAAACATACAGTGAACACCTTAGCAACCATCAATTCAAATACAACCCCCAAAGAATGCGACACTAAGTAATCCTCAATAACTTCCCAAACAACATCCATTTATAATCCTGAATTCACCAAATGATCGAGAGATAGTATTTTCATGGCAGAGAGAACAACAGTACACCTGCTTTGTCTGGCTTCAGCTCCAACACTGAAAACAAAACTAAAACACACCCTGCAGCAAACAGCCTAAAATGAAAATAAAAAGCTGACAGACAACCCAGCTCCACCCACACTTTGACATCACTGATAAACACCCATTTCTTAAAGGTACATTTCTTCAACATCAATTTCTTAAATGTACTTTCACATGACACCTCCCCCCAAGAACAAAAAATAAACCATCAACTTCAAGATGGTTTCATTATTCACCTTTTCACTATCCTTTAAGAAATGCAGACAGTAAATCTACTTTTCAGTTTCAAAAAACAACACACGCAAACAGGTATGATAATATAGTCCTTGTTTTTTTGTTCCTCCAACTGAAATCCTTCTCAAGTCACAGACCCTTTGAACAAGAAGGTCTCTGCACGATCCATCCATTTCTCTATGCCTCGGCAGTTCTCTTTAAAATCAGATACTTTGGTTCAATCTGATCACAGAGTCCCTTGTAATTCTCCAACACTTGAGCATTGGTTATCACAGCTTTCAGGCAGTCAAATGCCTGTTGAAAGTCCACCGTCCACTGAAATTTTCGACGTTTCTTCAGCAAGTCCATCAGTGGAGCAACCATGCTAAAACTTTCACAAATGTTCGATCAAATCCACTCATGCCAAGAAATCGCATTATTTCCCGTTGTCTTGAGAGTATCAGAAACTCCTCAATAATTGTTGTCTTCACATCGACTCTGTCCATTTGTATGGCCAAGGAAAGTGACTTGGGCTTTGCGAAATTCACTTTTGGCTAGGTTTATCACCAAAACTCGCCTCCTGAAGTTGATCAAATAACTCCGTCAGATGTTTCAAATGTTCTTTCCATGTCTGGCTGAAAATTACCAGATCGTGGATGTATACCGCCCAATTGGGTAATCCTGAAACAACTTTGTTAGTTAACAGTTGAAATGTGGCTAGTGCGTTTTTCATGCCAAATAGCATAACTTTGAATTGGTATATACCATCTGGAGTCACAAAAGCTGAAATCTCCTTCACCCTTTTGGATAAAGGTACCTGCCAGTAACCTTTAAGTAAATCCAGTTTGGAAATAAAAGCTGACTGTCCCACTTTCTCAATGCAATCCTCCAAACGTGGGATAGGATAAGAGTCCATTCTTGTAACTGCATTAACCTTTCTATAGTCCACACACAACCATTGGGTACCGTCTGGTTTAGGAACTATCACTATAGGTGAGTTCCATTGGCTGCAACCCACTTCAATTATGCCATTTTTAAGCCTACTCTCAATCTCTTTGATAACCTGTGCCAATTTTAAAGGGTTAAGTCTGGATGGATGTTGTTTGATTGGAACAGCATTTCCCACATCTACATCATGAATAGCCATTTTAGTACTTTTTAGTACAATTTAGTACAATTTATCTCCACAAACATGCCCATGTGATAGCAATAACTCTTTCAGGTCAGTTCATTTTTCCTCTGGAAGGTAACTCAATAATTTATCCCAATTTTTAGGAACATCCTCGTTTTCCAATTTAATTTAATTGAGGTATGTCAAATTCCAAGTCATCTGGATTTGGTCCGTCACTTTGAGTTAGAATCATTAAAACCTCCTCCTTTTTCTCTCCGTCCCTTTCAAAGTACCTTTTAAGCAGATTCACATGACACACTCGGTGAGTTTTCCTTCTATCTGGTGTTTTTACCACATAATTCACCTCACCTAATTTCCTTTCAATCTGATAAGGTCCACAAAACGTAGCTTTTAAAGATTCACCTGCCACTGGTAACAATACTAAAACTTTATCTCCACTGGCAAAACTACAAACTTTGGATTTCTTGTCCGCTACCCATTTCATCACATTTTGTGCAACTTTTAAATGTTGTCCAGCCAATTCACCTGCTGTATTTAACCGTTCCCTAAAATTTGACACGTAATCCAATAATGTAAGTTCTGATTTCTCACTCACCAATTTTTCCTTGATCAATTTAAGTGGTCCTCTTACCGCATGACCAAAAATTAGTTCAAAAAGACTAAATTTGGTAGACTCATTAGGTGCATCCCTAATTGCAAACAGTACGAATGGAATTCCTTTATCCCAATCCTCTGGATAATTGTGACAATAAGCCCTCAACATTGTCTTTAATGTCTGATGCCACTTTTCTAATGCTCCCTGTGATTCTGGATGGCACGCAGTTGATTTAAATTGTTCTTTCCGAAGCTATCCATAACTTCTTTGAATAATCTTGAGGTAAAATTTGATCCTTGATCCTATTGTATTTCTGTGGGCAGTCCATATCTAGTAAAGAATTGAAGTAACTTCTCCACAATCTTTTTAGCTGTAATATTACGTACTGGAATGGCCTCTGGAAACCTAGTAGACACATCCAGTATAGTCAAAAATATTGATTCCCACTTTTCGTTTTAGGAAGCAGTCCTACGCAATCAATTAGGACTCGTGTAAAAGGTTAATCAAATGCTGGAATGGATATTAAGGGCGCTGGTTTTATCACTGCTTGAGGTTTCCCTATCACTTGACATGTGTGACATGATTGACAAAATTTCATTGCATCTTTATGTAGTCCAGGCCAATAGAAATGTTTTTGTATTTTAGCTTGAGTTTTCCTAAGTACTTAGGCTGCGTACTTAGCCCCCTACTCTACTCCCTGTACACACACGACTGCGTGGCAAACCTTGGTTCCAACTCCATCTACAAGTTTGCTGACGATACGACCATAGTGGGCCGGATCTCGAATAACGATGAGTCCGAATACAGGAGGGAGATAGAGAACCTAGTGGAGTGGTGTAGCGACAACAATCTCTCCCTCAATGCCAGCAAAACTAAAGAGCTGGTAATTGACTTCAGGAAGCAAAGTACTGGACACACCCCTGTCAGCATCAACGGGGCCGAGGTGGAGATGGTTAGCAGTTTCAAATTCACAGGGGTGCACATCTCCAAAAATTTGTCCTGGTCCACCCACGCCGACGCTACCACCAAGAAAGCACAGCAGCGCCTATACTTCCTCAGGAAACTAAGGAAATTCGGCATGTCCACATTGACTCTTACCAACTTTTACAGATGCACCATAGAAAGCATCCTATCAGGCTGCATCACAGCCTGGTATGGCAACTGCTCGGCCCAGGACCGCAAGAAACTTCAGAGAGTCGTGAACACCGCCCAGTCCATCACGCGAACCTGCCTCCCATCCATTGACTCCATCTACACCTCCCGCTGCCTGGGGAAAGCGGGCAGTATAATCAAAGATCCCTCCCACCCGGCTTACTCACTCTTCCAACTTCTTCCATCGGGCAGGAGATACAGAAGTCTGAGAACACGCACGAACAGACTCAAAAACAGCTTCTTCCCCACTGTCACCAGACTCCTAAATGACCCTGTTATGGACTGATTTCATTAACACTACACCCTGTATGCTTCATCCGATGCCAGTGCTTTTGCAGTTACATTGTATATGTTGTGTTGCCCTATTATGTGTTTTCTTTTATTTACTTTTCTTCTCATGTACTTAATGATCTGTTGAGCTGCTCGCAGAAAAATACTTTTCACTGTACCTCGGTACACGTGACAATAAACAAATCCAATCCAATCCTTATTCTCAAATGACCTCCCACTGGTACCTCATGTGCAACTTGCAACACCTCATTTCTATACCCTACCGGCAATACTACTTGATGAACTTCTGCCCACTTTCCATCTGCCTGTATATGTAAATGTCTCCATTTTCTCATCAAGACATCACTTTTACGGTAATAACACTCTGATATACACTCAGATTCATCTTCCGTGTATGCTTTCTGATGCATCCGTTTTATTTCTATATCTTTTCGTTGTAACTCCGCCAATTTTCCTGAACTAAAAATATCCACCTCATCCTCCACCTATTCTTGTTCAACCATCTGATCAAAAAACGTTTCTGATAATTGCACTTCAACGTCATCTTCACTTTTTGATTTCTCCTCTTATCTTAACCTGTGACTTTGCAACCTTGTTACTACACAATCCGGAAAAGTCCCAGGATATTCGTCCTTCAACGCTTTAGTTGTCTGATTTTCCACTGGCTTATCAACCACTGTAGGCATCACTCCCACCTGCGATCCAGCTATATCATTACCCAAGATAAACTGCATTCCTGGACAAGATAGTTTCTCTATTGCTCTGACTACCACGTCACCACTCTTCACTGGACTTTCCAACCTTACTTTATATAATGGAACACTACTCCTCTCACCCTGAATTCCACATATTAACACCTTTTCTGGCAACATTCGTCCCAAACTACATAACTCCTCATCTCTTACCATTAAAGATTCACTAGCTCCCCTATCTCTTAAAATTGTGACTTCTTTACCTGCTTCTCCTGATACACATGAGTAAACTTTACCCACACAAGTAAATTCTTCAAAGAGATCTGGCACCTTCTCATCAATCACCTCTTGATCATGCTGTACAATATTTTGCACCTCCTTTGCTTCACTTGGGCTTTCTTTTACCACTTTCACAATCCCCACTGTCTTATCCTGTTTTACCACATCAGGCTTCTCAGTGCTTTTCTTCCACCAACACTGTGATTTAACATGGCCTAGTTTATTACAGTGAAAACATTTGACATTTTTCATTTTTTTTCCACCCTCCTGGATTTATTTTTTAATCTGAGGTACACTCGCCTGTCCCCAGTTTCTATCCCTCACTGGCTGAAACTGATGTCGGAAACCAAGCTTTGATTTATGAAATAATTCATAATCATCTGCCATTTCTGCTGCTAACCTCACAGTTTTAACCCTCTGCTCTTCCACATGAGTTCTCACTACATCAGGAATTCAATTTTTAAACGCCTCCAAAAGCATAATTTCTCTGAGAGCTTCATATATTTGGTCTATTTTCAAAGCCCTTATCCACCTATCAAAATTACTCTGTTTGAGCCTTTCAAACTCCATGTATGTTTGACCAAATTTTTTCCTGAAATTCCTAAACCTTTGTATGTAGGCTTCAGGCAGCAGTTCATATGCACCTAAGATGGATTTTTCATCTCCTCATACCTCCCAGATACCTCCTTCGGTAGTGATGCAACCACTTCACTCGCCCTACTTACCAGCTTTGTTTGAATCAGTAATACCCACCTGTCCTGTGGCCATTTCATTTGTTTAGCCACCTTCTCAAATGAACTGAAAAATGCTTCTACCTCCTTCTCATCAAACCTTGTCACTGCATGGACACAGTTAAATAGATCCCCACCAAGCCTTCGACGTTGACGCTCTTTCTCACTATCCTCATCACTATCCTCAAACTGTACATTTCCCTTTGCGTCTGCCAATTTTAACTGACTGTCATGTTTCATGGCCATTTTCTGAAGTTCAAACTCTCTCTCTTTATCTTTTTCCCTGATCTGTATCTCCCTTTCTCTTTCTTTTTGTTCTACTAGGGCTATTCCTTCTTTTCTCCTCGCTCCTTTTCTTTTTCCTCTCTCTCTCTTTCTTTTTCCTCTCTATCTCTTTCTCTTTCTTTTGCCGCGCTCTCTATTTCTTTTTCTTTTGCCGCTCTCTCTCTTTCTTTTTCCTCCCTTTCGTATTCAAGGTGCTTTAATTCTTTCTCATGTTCCATTTGTTTAATTTGTAACTGAATGTTTGCCATTTCCAATGAGTCAAACTGTGTCTCAATCAACTTTAAATGCTTAGCCACCGCCATAATTACCTCACCTTTTCGCATTTTGTCAGGTAATGTTAACTGCAATGTTTTGCCAAATTTAACAGTTTGCTTTTAGTCTCTGTCCGTAAGGTACTGCGTGTGACTGTCTCCATCCCCCAAAACTTTTGAGCCTCTGAAAGAGCCATTGTCCACAACACACTCCTCACTTAAACTGGAATACCGCACCTGAAAAGCATCCACAATATGCTCACCCCTCACTGTCTTTAAGTTCACTAAACCAAACCAATAGATAGACTATTATCCCCCTCGAGCCCCCAATTTGTTATGGGCCAGGGTTTAGAGAACCCCAAAGTGTATCGTGGAGTTCACCTAACCCACAACTTTTACTAGATTGTGGTATGGGGAGCACACAGCCCACTCTCCAGGTGTAGTACAGCAGAAATGGAAAAGTATTTTTTAAAGCAAAACAATATTTATTCTATGAACTCAACTTAACCTTTTTAAAACAAACAGAGAACATCTTAGCAACCATCAATTCAAATACAACCCCCAAAGAATACAACACTAAGTAATCCTTAATAACTTCCCAAACAACATCCAGAAGACAAAAGAAACACCTTTTAACAGAAGCACATCAGGTTTACATTCACTACGGAGAACATTTGTAATTCTGAATTCACCAAATGATCACGAGATAGTCTTTTCATGGCAGAGAGAACAACAGTACACCTGATTTGTCTGGCTTCAGCTCCAACACTGAAAACAAAACTAAAACACTCCCTGCAGCAAACAGTCTAAAACGAAAGTAAAAAGCTGACAGACAGCCAAGCTCCACCCACACTCTGACATCTTGATAAACACCATTTCTTAAAGGTACATTTCTTAAACACCCATGTCTTAAAGGTACTCTCACATGACATATTACATTTAAATCACCTTATAAATCCAGGTTGTGTTGTTCTGAGCACAATTAGAAATTCACAACCAACAGGTAGTAAGAAATTACTTTTCAATCTTGTATGAAAAAATTTGGTTATGCATCTGTGACAAAAAATTTGACACTTTGAAGTGTGACAGCTTAAGCACGACAGATGCTCCCGAGGCTTTCCTGCTCATGTTGATTTGTGCAAACCATCAACATCTTTTACAGGAATCAAAGAACGAGCTGAGGAAGTTGAAGTTAAGATGAGAGAATGAGGTTTAATTGGGTATTCTCCGCAAGAGCTTGGAACTGAACAGTTGGCCATTGAGAAAGTTGAGTTCAATTGATCGCTGAACAGGCGTGGGAGTGTTTTGTTATACTACGCATTTGTCGATGACAAAAGCAACTATTGTCAGCAAGTAATAGAATATGATGCCAGTGGAGGCTGCTGAAATCAGTTTGAATAGACTCATGCATTGTGTATGAATGAGCAGCATCATTCAGACCTGACCTCTGTGCAATATTTTAAAGATGTTACATTGCGTGTTATTTTCATGGCATCTGGTGCAATAACTAGATCTGCTTTGCTGTTGGTTCCCTATGCATTGCAGAAGGAATTTGTGTCAGCATATTGCTGCATCTGTACTGGGAACGTGCAAAGCTTCGCAGTGGTTTGCTCTCTTACTCATTTTCTTGCTTGTTTGTCTTCTTTGCTGAAGGCAATGACTCCCTCCTGAGATGCAGTGGTACCAGTGCTATTCTTCCCTGCGTGGCAAGTGCAAGTCACCGTTCGCCATGTTAACCTCATTGGTTGACCTCGCAGCAGGGCAGCACGGTGGCGCAGTGGTTAGCACTGCTGCCTCACGGCGCCGAGATCCCAGGTTCGATCCCGGCTCTGAGTCAATGTCTGTGTGGAGTTTGCACATTCTCCCTGTGTTTGCATGGGTTTCGCCCCACAACCCAAAGATGGGGATCAGGGGTTATGGGGAGAAGGCAGGAGACTGGGGATGAGAAAACTATCAGCCATGATTGAATTGTGGAACAGACCTGATGGGCCACGTGCCTAATTCTGCTCCTGTGTCTTATGGCCTTATGGTCTTACATGCAGGGTAGGTGGATTTGCCACGCTAAATTGCCCCTTAATTGGAAGAAATAAATTGGGTGCTCGAAATTTATGAAAAAAAGGTTGACCTCACAGCACTTATCCCGCTTATAAATGAGATTTATGGGGTAGGTCTTTGATCAGTAGGATGTAAATTTAAGATACAGGCAAAGAAAAAGGCGGGCACATTCAATCTAGTTGCGTCCAACTCTCTGGCTCAAAACGGTGAAAGATAGCGGTGGACCTTTCAATCAGAGTGGACCTTGCATTCAGACTTTGGAGGAGTTTGGAGTTGCCAGTGCTCAAACTGGGGAAAGTCGGATAGCAGTTGCAATGCACACCTTTCAAGATCTCATTCGCTGTTGGCAACTGCTTCAACAACACTGAAAACCGCCTGAAAAGCAACAAAACATTCCTTTAAAGCAACATTCCAAGGAGCTTCGGTCAAAAGTGTTGTTGAGCCACATGATGAAATATTACAGGAAAAACCTTGACTAAAGAGGTAGGTCTTAAGGAGCAACTTGAAGGATGCTCCAACGCATCAATAGACTGATTAATCTCTGAAAGTGGGAAACATTTGGGATACAAAGGATAACTTTATGGCATTAGACTTCATTGAACGTTCCCTTTTCAATCTCAAGTTCTGGTGAATAAAGGAACTGTCTCCAAGCCTTTGTAATGCTGGTGCTGAGATAGGGCCCTGACATGCCGATGACTGACGTTGTCATCTATCTCTGCAAAACAGTTTGGAAATGAAAGACACTTAACAACAGCTTTTGTGGATAACAGTCCGACCTCTCATTGACTCATTTGATTTCATAATCATGACATGTTAGGAATGGATCTTTTCAACACTGGCAGAGTGCAAAATGCTGACTGTATTGAATTGCTCACCCGTTATTCATTATTTCCTTCTGAACGTAGAAGGTTGCACTCTGACAACTTAATCACAGTCCAGTCTTCAAATTGAAATTTCAGATTCACCCGACCCTCGGGAGTCAACGGCTGCGCCTGCGAGACCTCACGGGGGCGCCATTTAGTATTGTTTCACACAAATGTGAACGAGGCATAGTATCACCTCGGGGGGAGGGGGATGAGGAGGGTTTTGCTGGACATTAGTGACCCTCAGGTGGTGAAGGAAAGAGCAGGCTGGTACTCTGGCATTCTCCTGGAACCTGGGCATCTTGGCACTGCCAACCTGGCAGCATGGCAGTGCCACCCAGGTACCCTGTCACTATCACACTGTCAGGGTGCCTGGATGGCACTTCCAAAATTCCTGAGGCACTGCCAGGGTGCCAGTCTGGAATTGCCAGGGTGCCCAGGTGCCTAGTTGGCACCACCAGGGGTCGGGCCCGAGGGGGCCTTGCCAATTAGAGGAGGGTTGAGGGGTGTTCCCAAGAGCCTCGACAAATTCCCAGGGGTCTCCCGCATCCCGTAATCGAATAGAAACAGGAGCCTTGATAAGTTCCTGCAGCGCATCTTGTACACACTGCTGCCACTGTGCGCTGGTGGTGGAGGGAGTGAATGTTTGTGGATGGGATGCCAATCAAGTGGGCTGTTCTGTCCTGGGTGGTGTAATTGAGTTGATTGTGGTCAGAAGTTCATCTTGGGGACAAATACGACAGCGATGTTGCATGCAGTCTCTTTCAAACATTACAATCACAGACTGAAGATTCAGATTTCACATCACAACAGATTGACACATCTCCTGAAAGCAGCTGTGGCATTGACGCACACGTCTAGTTTAATAAATAATGCACTGATCATCAACCTGAAATCCTTCGGTTAACACAAAATTCTACCCAATGCATGGAAGTGGGAAGCTTACCTCCAAACTCAATTGTAATATGTCATAAAAGTCAACAGCTTGCTGGGAGAATTTGTTCGGAGTCAGTTCCAAACTTGGTGATGGAGAAATAATCCTTTAGCTAAAATAGAACTCAGCCTGACCATTCTTCCATTTGAGAAGGATGGTAATTAATCGGTTACACCTACCCGGTCTGGCACCACCTGTGGAGAGAGTTAATAATGTTTTGAGTCCTTTATAGCTCTTCTCCAGAACTGAATGAAGGTAAAAATGGGATGGATTATGCTGTTGAAAGGGGGAGTGGAGAGGAAGAAAAATACGGAAGACCTGGGATAGGGCAGAGTGTGAGAGAGATTAATTAACGTATGTGTTGGAACAAAAGGCAACGGGAGAGGTAATGTTAACGTGAAGAGACAAATGAGTTTGTCTCGAGTGAGTGTGAATGGTAGAATAATGAGCTGCTCTATTCAAAAGCAAAAACATGAAATTCAAATGGCAATGGCAGAAAAAACACGCAATCAATCGAATTCATGGTCTGAAATTGTTGAACACAATGTTGAGGGAGTTCCAAGATTTTGATTCAGCGACAGTGAAGGAACGGAGATATCGTTGCATGTCAGGATGGTGGGTGGCTGGTGGTGGCAGGATGTGGTGTCCCCATGCATCTTCTTCCCTTATCTTTCTAGTTGGTGGAGGTCGCAAGTTTGGAAGGTGCTCGACAAACAGTCTTGGTGAGTTCAATCCATAGAATCCCTGCAGTGCAGAAGGAGGCCGTTCGGCCCATCGAGTATGCGCCAAGTCTCCGAAAGAGCACTCTACCTAAGCTCACTGCCCCGCACTATCGGATTAACCCTGCACATTGATCACGGCCAATCCATCTAACCTGCCCAACTTTGGAGTTGCTGCGGTGCATCTTGGAAATAATGCACACTGCTGCCACTGTGTGCTAAAAGTGCTGGACGGGATGCCAGTTAGCACTTTAGCAACGTTGGTTGAGGAATCAATGTTAACCAAGATATTTTTCGATATCTCCTGGTTTTTTTCTCAAAATAACATTTTGGGATCTTTTACCTGAGAGGGTAATCAACTTTGATTTAACATCTCATCCAGAAAAACGCTTTGATCAGAATTCTACTCCTCGGTATTGCATTGAAGCGCCAGCCTAGATTACATGCTCAGGTCTCTGGAGTACAGCTTGAATCTATAATCTTTTTACCCAGAGGGGAGGTGATACCCAGCCAAGGCTGGAAATACAATCCTAACTTGAAACTGCATGATATTAATATGCAAGCTTTATCCTGTTCAAATGAAACTTGACTATTTTAACAGAGGTGTGAATCCTAACCAAATAAATGGATTATCCCTCTGCTAAAATTGTGCTGATATTAAACAGCTTAATTTCAAAGTTCCTAGCATAAATACCGTGTGACAGCGAATGTACCAACACTGATTCCTCACATTAAGTTGTATCCGGTAGTTAATAAAGTAAATGTTGGGCAGCACGGTGGCGCAGTGGATTAGCCCTGCTGCCTCACGGCGCTGAGGTCCCAGGTTCGATCCCGGCTCTGGGTCACTGTCTGTGTGGAGTTTGCACATTCTCCCCGTGTTTGCGTGGGTTTCGCCCCCACAACCCAAAGATGTGCAGGCTAGGTGGATTGGCCACACTAAATTGCCCTTTAATTGGAAAAAATTAATTGGGTACTCTAAATTTAGAAAAAAAAAGTAAATGTCTTTCTGCTTGCTGCCAGGTTTCCAAACCCTGTTCTAATTTGTAAAAGCCTAAAAAGCACCTTCACCATCACAGATTATCCACTCAGATATCTCAGTGAGTTTATGGGACCTAGCTGTGTGTAAAATTGACCGCTAGGTTTTTGACATCATCCTTCAAGAAGTTCTTCACTGTCTGGAAAGTGCTCTGAAGGCAATGCAATTTCTTTTTTTTCTTTCCTTGCTTCTTTCATTCGCTTTGGCTCCGTTGGTAATTCTATCGCCTCTGAGTCAGATGGTTCAGGTCCTGAGCCCAATCTAGGCTGACACTGCCAGTGTGGTGCTGCATGGTCGGAAGTGCCGACATCCAGATGAGGCGTTAAACCCCAGCTCCATCTGCCCTCTTAGGTGGCTGAAAAGTGTACAAGATCCCATGTCACTGTTTCAAAGAAGAGCAAGTGAGTTCTCCTCAGTGGCCTGGCCAATATTTGTTCCTCGATCAACATTGCAAGATAAGATGATCTGGGCATTGTCACATTGCAGTGTGAGGGAGGTTGCTGTGTGCATTTCCTACATTGCTAAAGTGACCACACTTCAAAAGCACTTCATTGGGGGGCATGTGGCGCAGTGGTTAGCACTGGGAATGCTGTGCTGAGGACCTGGGTTCGAATCCCAGCCCTGGGTCATTGTCTGTGTGGAGTTTGCACATTCTCCCCATGTCTGCGTGGGTTTCACCCCCACAACCCAAAGATGTGCAAGTTAGGTGGATTGGCCACGCTAAATTGCCCTGAAAATTGGAAAACAAAAATAATTGGGTACTCTAAAATTTTTTTTTTTTAAGTACTTCATTGGCTGTAAAGCACTTTGGATGTCGTTAGGTCATCCAAAGTGCATTGCAGTCTTTCCAGCTTTGATGAAGGGGCACTGACCCGAAAAGTTAATTAAACATCTCTCTCCGCAGATACTGCCAGTATCTCCAAAGTGTTGTGTTTCATTTCCGATTTTCAGCATCCATAGCATTTTGTTCCCATCTCTTTTTCTGTCTCTCTTTCATGGATAAACTTAAAAATGCATGATGTTCTTCCCTGCTGGTACTCAAGAGAATCTAACCAACTGCATAACCACAGGTGCGGGGTTAAGACAGGCCCTGAGTTTAACATTTCATCAGCTCCATTAAACAATGTGTGTGTGAGAGGCAGCTTAGATGGCATAATGGGAGTTTTGAGATGCATTCCATATTGGGTCCTCATTAAGACTAAATTAAATTTAGATGAAACTAAAATTGTTTAATTGTAAAATCGTACACAAGTGTTGGAATTGATATTTGCTTTGGAGGACAATTAAGGATTTTGATTCCCACTCAGGAGACAGACAATAATTCAATTACAACAGTGTAGCTTTCGTGAGTCTATCAGCGCTGCTTCAGCGATGGAAGCCAAGCTTTTCTTCACAGTCTCCTCTCCTCTATAACTCAGTGGAAGATTCTGGAGATGACTGAGGCATGAATGATAAAAAACAATTATACTGGGATTAAGTGCCTCTGGAGCCCTCAGGACCTTTGATTCGGCACTAATCATACTCAGTTCAGCTTTTTGTGTGGCTGCAACACCACTTCATTCCCCTAACATTTGTTTTCTGTTTATCGAATGTTGATTTGGCTTTAACACTCCACCAAAACTGACACGTCACGCTGTGGAATGGGCTCCACGCCGCACATCCACTTTTGACAGCAGATGTCGGACACTTTTACTAAAACTCGTTGACCGCAGGCAAGCAGTGGCACATCTGTCAGCCGCTGACCCCTGGTAAATGTGTACATCTGACCGAGGACAAAACCAAACACGCCGCATTGAATGAGCTGAGTGTTTCAGGGGATCACCACATGGGGAAAGGTCACTCAGTCCAATGTGTTGCTCCTTCAGCACTGTAGAGATCTGTTTCTCTATCTAATGGGTCCCTATCCCTGTACAGAATGGAGCTCTCCCTCGATATGTAATGGATCTTTGGTTCTGCGCGATAATTAAAGTTATCCACATGCAGAATTTAAAGCCTGTGCTTTGAACCATTGAGTACAATATAAAAATAGAACTTAAGATGTAGGAATCCCTGTTAAACTTGATGTTTTCCTTTACAAACTTAGGTTGGGATTAAAAACACTGGAAGTACTTTAGCGAATCTGCATCGCACATTTTCCTTGGCACTGGCAGACTCTTCTGACAATGCGGTGCCCAGAATTCTGTGCAGTACTCCAACTGTGGCTCAATCCAATGCCTTGTACAAGAACATAAGAACTAGGAGCAGGACTGGACAATTCAGCCACTCGAGCCTGCCCCACCGTTCAATACGTTCATGGCTGATCTCCTCTCAGCCTCACTTTCCTGCCCGTAGTCCATAACCTTTCAACCCATTACTGATTTAAAATCTGTCTAACGCCTCCTTAAATTTACTCAATGTCCCGGCCCTGGCTGCATTCTGGGGTAGTGAATTCCTCAGATTTACAACCTTTTTAGAGAAGTAATTTATCCTCATCTCTTGTTTTAAATCTGTTACCCTTATCCTAAACTATGACCCAGATTGCCCCACAAGAGGAAACATCCACTCCATGTCCAGTTTATCAATACCTTTTATCATCTTATATACCTCAGTTAGATCTCCCATTCTTCAAAACCCGAGAGAGTATCGGCCTAAACCGCTCAATCTCTCTTCATAAAACAGGCCCCTAATAGAATCATAGAATGCTTACAGCGCAGAAGGAGGCCATTCGTCCCATAGAGTCTAGACTGACCCTCTGAAAGAGCATCCTATCGAGACCCACTCCCCCGCCCTTTCCCTGTAACCCTATAACCCTACCTAACCTTTGGATACTAAGGGACAATTTAGAATGGCCAATCTACCTAATCTCTCCGGCATCAATATAGTGAACCTCCTCTGAACTGCCTCTAATGCAACTACATCCCTCCTCAAATAAGAGGACCAAAACTGTGCACAGTTCTTCAGGTGGGGTCTCACCAATGCCTTGTACAGTTGCAGCAACACTTCCTGACTTTTATACTCTATCCCTCGAGACATAAAGACAAAAATTCCATTTGCCTTCCTTATTACCTGCTATACCTGCATATTAGTTTTGTGAGATTCATGCACGAAGACACCCAGATCCCTGTGCACAGAAGAACTCTGAAGTTTCTCTCCATTTAGATAATAAGTTGCTTTTCCATTTTTCTGACCAAAGTGCATGTCACACTTATCCACGTTAAACTCCATCTGCCACATTTTGGCCCACTCACCTAACCTATCAATATCCATTTGTAAATTTCTTATTTCCTCATTGCAACTTACTATTCCACTTATTTTAGCGTCATCTGCAAATTTGGCTGTAGAATCTTCTATCCCTTCATCCAAGACATTAATATACATTGCAAATAGCTGGGGCCCGAGGACCGAACCCTGTGGCACCCCACTAGTTACATCACGCCATCCAGAAAATACCCATTTATCCCGGCTCTCTGTCTCCTGTCGGTTAGGCAGTCTTCTATCCAAGCGAATAAATTACCCCTTACCCCATATCATCTTACCTTAACCTTTGTGCGGCACCTTATCAAACACCTTCCGGAAGTCCAGATAAAGTTAAACTATAGTTTCCTAATTTCTGAGCCTCTCCCTTTTTGAATAGGGGAGTTACCTTAGCATTCTTCTACTCCACTGGAAGCTTTCCTGCATCCAGGGAATTTTGGAATATAATAGCCAATGGATTTATCTCCGCTGCCTTTAAGATTCCTATAAGATCCTAGGATGTAGGCCATCAGGCCCTGGGGACCTGTCTGCCTTCAATCCCAATAGTTTGTTCAGTACTTTTTCCCTATTGATAAGGATTGTACATTGATGTTGATTGTATAAAGTCAACATTATATCCTTGTGATTTTGAACCATCTTTCACTAAACTGACTGATACATTTTCTACCATGAGCTACCCATCAGAAAAAATATTAAATCTGTTGAAGAAAAATATAATAGGTATGGCCAGTCTTAAAATCTTGACATGTCTCACCTTTGAACCGAGTAATGCTGCTTACTTCAATCCAACTATCATGTATTGTCCCTTAGCCATCTTTTGGCAGATTATTAGATGTTTCCCCCTCAAATGAGAGGGAATATTCCATCCAACGGGTGAAATGGTGAAACGCGGGGAGAACATGCAAACTCCACAGGGACAGTGATCCAGGGCCAGGATCGAACCCGGGTCCTCAGCACCATGAGGCAGCAGTGCTAACTGCTGCACCACCGTACCACCCCCGTTGGAGCATTTATATTGAAGAAAAGTTCTACTCGAGCAAGACGTCCCCTGTACAATCCTAGAATAAGAACTCAGGCACAAGAGTAGGCCATTCAGCCCGTCAAGCCTGCGCTATCATGATCATGGCTGATTGGACATTACCTTTTACACCCACTATCGCCATAACCTTTTCCGTTATTGTTAATCAGAAATCTCTCAATTTGTGCTTTAAACAAACTCAATGGCTGCTTTTCCACAGCCCTCTGGTGGGGAGAATTCCAAAGATTCACAACCCTCAGAGTGGCAGTGACTCGTGGGGTACGACAGAGTTCAGTGCTGGGACCCCAGCTGTTCACAATATACAGAAATGATTTGGACGAAGGAATGACATGCAATATCTCCAAATTTGCAGACGTCACTAAGCTGGGTGGCAGTGTGGAGGATGCAAAGAGGCTGAAGGGTGACTTGGACAGGCTGGCTGAGTGGGCAAATACTTGGCAAATATAATGTGGGTAAATGTGAGATTATCCACTTTGGTGTCAAAAACAGGAAGGCGGATTATTATTTGAATGGTGTCAGTTTAGGACAAGGAGAAGTGCAATGAGACCTGGGCAGCAGTCCCTGAAGGGGAGCTTCTGCCAGGGCTGGGGGGAGTATAGTGGGGGGTGGAGTGTGAGGTCAGGGTGGACGGACGCGAAGCACCACAATCGCAGCCGTGCAGCTGAAAGCCCACGTTGAACCTGGTGCCAGGGGCCATATAGGTGTCCCCCAGGGCACCAGCCTGGGTGCCTTCTGGCCCCAGACGGCCATCAGTATGGACACACTCCAGCACAACCAGTGCCATCGTTTTGGCTGGGATGAGTCTGTGTGGGGATTGTAATGTGTATATGCGGCTACAGCTTGTCAGCCTCCTGAGGATTAATCACGGACCCGGAAAATCCCGCACGATTTTCCAGTGGAATCCAGTACGTTCCATGCGGCTCCGGTGCTCGCCCCTCAACGGTAGCGGAATCGGTCCAGGTGCGGGCTGGTTTTTCTGTCGTAAAAGTCCACGGATTCTCCATTGGCATCAATACTTGGAGCGATTTCGTAATCGGCGATCGGGTAGCGAATCCATTTTTACGACCGAATTGGGGGCAACGCCTATTTTACGCAGGTTGTGCATGCTCCACCCCCTCCAAAACAGCGTCATTGTGGCACGCACGCGCCTGAAGATCCTCCCCTGATGCTCCGCCCCCAATGGGCCGAGTTCCCCACCGCGCGGTTGACATGTGGTCTCAGCGGTCGGGGACCCGGCGTGGTGGCTGCGGACTGTGTTCAGCGCCGCCACAGTCAGGTGGGAGCCGTGCTGCTGGCCGGGGGGGGGCTTCAGTGAGGGCTGGGGGCACTGATGGGGGGTGACCGGGGGTGGCGAGGGGGTGTCCAGGGGGGCACTATCTGGCAGGTCGGGACCACGCGTGGAGGAGCAATTTTGTATGGCATGACTACTGCAGGTTGGCACCAACGCATGCGCAGCCACGGACTCGGCAATTCCCCGGCCATTTATTTCGAGGAGGGTGGGCATTTACGTGACACGGCTGCTCACCCCTCACCGGTCGGAGGATCGGTGCTGGGGCGCTGCCGATTCTTCCCACGTAAAACACCACGGATCGTCTGGACATAACCTGAAAATCAGAGCACCCACCCCCAGTCTCCAAAACGGCGAATCCTGCCCATTAACTCTTTCTCTCTCCAAATCTGCTGCGTTTTCCCAATATTTTCTGCTTTTATTTCAGATTTCCCGCATCTGCTGTATTTTGTTTTATTTCAAGCCAGAAATTTCCCTGATTGGGTTGAAGATCTGTTTTACAACTTTGTTGCATTCAATCCCCCTCTCCCCAGTGTCTATGGGAAATCCATTCAGATCAGGAACAGAAAAATATATTCTTCTCACTCATTCGGAGGCAGGCAAGTGTTCCAAAACTGTAGCGAGCAGATGGTGCAAAAACAGAAAACGCTGAACCATGCAGCACGTCTGACAGCATCTGCGGAGAGAGAACGGAGCTAACGTTTCGAGTCTGGTTGTGTTACCGATCACTCAGAGAGTCCTAGTTGCTGTTGCAGTCTGAAGCTAGGGAGTCAGGAATCATTGAGGCTCCAGCTTCCTTCCCATCACATGGCAGATCAAGAATCCCTCCCACTCTTATTGCTTGCCATTAGTGTGAGTTGGCTGGGTTTGGACTCAAACTTGGAGCTCCTGGCTCCGAGGCAGGAACACTACACATTGCGCCACTAGAACCCGTAGGCGTGAGAGGCTTATTCCTATTTCCATGTTTCCAGATCCTTCAGCCACTTATCCTAGTTGTTTGGCCATCTCTCGCCAATACCTCTCCAGTAAATAGGCCGTCACGGTGTCTCAGTGCTTAGCATTGCTGCTTCACGGTGCAAGGGACCCAAGTTTGATCCGGCTTCGGGTGACTGTGTGTGTGGAGTTTGCACTTTCTCCCGGCGTCTGCCTCGGTTTCCTTTGGGTACCCTGGTTTCCTCCTGCAGTCCAAAGATATGCAGGTTAGGTGGACTGGCCAGACTAAGTTGCCCCATAATGTCCAAAGGTGGAGTTACGGGGATAGGGCAGGGAACTGGGCCCTCTTTCAGAGGGTTGGTGCAGACTCAATTGGCCAAATGGCCTCCTTCTGCACTGTAAAGATTCTATGAAGTCAACAGCCACAAGTTTCTTTGCCAGTTGAGGTTACCACTAACAGGCTTCCTGGAAATCAGGAAGGATTTTGATGGAGTAAATAGTGAAGAAACGGTGATCGAAGGACCAGTTGACAAAGAGCACAAATTTTAGGTGATTGGTTAAAAAGAATCAAAAATATCGAAGAGGGGCGTTTTCTTTTTAACGTCGCAAGTTGCTGTGATCTAGAATGCGCTGCCTGAAATGTCCAGTCGTAACCTCCAAAAAGGAATGAGTATTTGGTGCAGGGAAATTTGCAGAGCTCTGGGGAAATAGCCGCCTGGGGAGAAGGAGTGATCAGATGCCTCGTGAAAAGAGTAAGCTCAGACACGATGGGCCAAATGGCCTCGTTCTGTGCCGCATGATTCCATGCTGAGGTGGCAATCGACCCTGTTGCCGCCAGTGATGCCAGTAGTGGCAAGCAGCCAATGCAAACAGTGTAATAAAGGGGATAGCCCAATAAAAACACCAGTCTGTACTCGGATGAATATTTAAAATACTTTGTCATCTCAGGGAGATGAAAGAGTGGTATGATTAGGCCAAATGAAGCATTCTATCAGGCTGCACCACAGCCTGGTATGGCAACGGCTCGGTCCAGGACCCCAAGAAACTTCAGAGAGTCGTGAACACTGCCCAGTCCATCACACGAACCTGCCTCCCATCCATTGACTCCATCTACACCTCCCGCTGCCTGGGGAAAGCGGGCAGCATAATCAAAGATCCCTCCCACCCGGCTGACTCACTCTTCCAACTTCTTCCATCGGGCAGGAGATACAGAAGTCTGAGAACACACACGAACAGACTCAAATACAGCTTCTTCCCCACTGTTATCAGACTCCTAAACGGCCCCCTTATGGACTGACCTCATTAACACTACATCCCTGTATGCTTCGCCCGGTGCCGGTGTTAAGTAGTTACATTTGTGTACCTTGTGTTGCCCTATTATGTATTTTCTTTTCATGTACTTAATGATCAGTTGAGCTGCTCGCAGAAAAATACTTTTCACTGTACCACAGTGTGGTGGTATGTATTAGGGGTAGTACGGTACCTGTGAAGCCGAGAGGCTATTGGCTGACAGGTCCCGGGTCCTGGTTGGATCTGCCGCCTGCCGGCTCCGCCCAGAAAGGCAGAGTATAAGAGCCCAGGTTCTCCCAGCAGCCGCATTCTGTAACTGAGCTGCTGGGGAACAAGTCTGGCTTAATAAAGCCTCGATTGACTTCATCTCTTCTCGACTTGAGTGTGTAATTGTTGCGCTACACTCGGTACACGAGACAATAAGCAAATCCAATCCAATCCAATCCAAAGGAACTCAACAGCCCTAACACAGTAATATCAACAGGAGTCACTGTGGTATTGTCAAATAGTGCCAGAGATGCAGGAGTGTTCCAATATCAGATGTGTCTGTTTCCCGGTAATGCGGAAAATGCAACACATAACAATCGGCCCTAACGTGAAGAATACATTTTGAAAACCCTGAGGGGAATTTCATTATTATGACTTGGATTCCTGCCACTATCGGAAGCGGCAGATTTGTTTCCCAACTAGATCTGCTTTATTTATTTTTTAAGCACATAATTACTGGCAGCATATGGCACACAGAGAAGAATGGAAAGGAAAATTTCAGCGTCGGCAACATTGAGATGAGAGAGCTCTGGCAATGCTGAAGACTTACTCGAGGCCATCGTCAAATATCGATGGAGAAAAAGAGAAATCTGAGAAGGAAAAGAAATAGGAAACATAAATAAAACTGAGGTGATGTCATGACACAAAGGAAAGGCGAGCACATTGCCCAAAGATGACAGAGACCTCTGGCGCAAATGTGGCAGGTGAGTGAGGTTATGAGTCCAGAACTAGGAGGTAGATTAATAACGCACAAGGGAATCCTCAGCCCAAATTGGCGGCAAAAGACAAATGGCTCAAGATGTCAACAAGCTCTGTGAAGAGAAAAGTCCACAATTTAAAAATCCATCGTTATAAGAGTTTGCCGAGTAGAGTTTCAAGATATAAAAACAGAATGTTCTGGACAATATTCGGTGGGTCGCAAAAGCTTTGAGGAGGAGGGATGCAGAGTTACTCCTCTCTCCGCAGATGCTGTCTGGCCTGCGGAATGTTTTCAAGCGTTTTCTGCTTTTCGTTCAGAATTGCAAGGTTTGCAGTAGTTTGCTTCTGTTTTTAAAGATTAACGAAAGACCACCCCGTCCGTTGCGTTTCACCACTTCTGACAGAAAGGACTAAAAGTGCAATAAATCGCTTTGAAGTTCAAATGCGTTTGCAGCCATTTTATGATGTATCCCTGAAGTGAGGCTTTGCACAATAACATGAGACACGGAGACAAATGGAGTAAACATTATTGACTGAGACGGACATGGATTGTCTACTGCCACTTATAGAATGATACGAAAAGAGAAATAAGAGCAAAAAAATCCTTTTTAAAATAGCTTTGATGTCTTGTTTTGAAAAATAGAAAAGCAAAATATGATCATTCAAGGGTTGGAGCTATTTGTAAAGGATAAAACGATGGATTTGAGAAATGCATGTCATCTGTGACACCCATGGCACAAAGGAAGGCACATTGTAGACAAACTGCATTAGGTACAAAAGAATGAAAAGTTCTTCGCAGGTGGCTCAATGGGTGGCACCCACACCTCCGAGGCAGGAGATTCAAATCCCACTTTCCTTGTGGGCGCCCCTGGCCGGGCCAACATTTATTGTCCATCCCTGAGGGCATTTTAGAGTCCACCACGTTGCTGTGGATCTGGAGTCACATGTAGGCCAGACCAGGTAAGGATGACAGATTTCCTTCCCCATGGGACATGAATGAAGTAGATGGGTTTATATGGCAATCGACAATGGTTTCGTGACCACCTTTAGACTTTAAATTCCAATTTTTAAAATTGAATTTGACCATCGGCCACAGCAAGATTCGAAACCAGAAAATGACTCTTGTGTCTCTGGATTACTCGTCGAGCGACAACACCACCAAGCCACTGCCTCCTCCTAAAATCGAGGATGATACTCGATTGCAGTAAAACCAAGCAAGACCCAGGTTGTCCTGTCAGGTAGATGGGAAAGATCCTATGGCACTATATTGAATATGGAATAGGGAGTTAGCATAAGAATGGTAAAACAGTTGCAACACGGAAGGGTACCATTCAGCCCATCCGTGCCAGGTCTCCATACGAACTACTCAGCGAGAGACTCTCCCATTCCTTTTCCACACAGCTCTGATTCTTTTTATCTTTAGATAATTATGCAATTCCCTTTTGAAAGCAATGATTGCATTTGCAACACTCTTACGCAATGCGTTCTGGATCCGAACCGTTCGCCTAGGTTAAAATAATACTTTCCTTTGATCCTTTTCTCAATCACCTTAAATCTGTGATCTGGTTCCACCAATGTGAACAGTTTATTCCTATATACTCTGTGCATCACTTCGGAATCTTGAACACCTCTATCAAATCTCCCTTCTCCTCACCAGTGAGAACAGGATTTTGCAATCTAACCTTGGATCTGAAGTCATCCCTGGAACCATTTCTCGCTAATTGGGGATGGTATAGCACAGTGGGCTAAACAGCTGGTTTGTAATGCCGAACAAGGCCAGCAGCGCGGGTTCAATTCCCGTACTGGCGTCCCTGAACAGGCACCGGAATGTGGCGATGAGGGGCTTTTCACAGTAACTTCATTGAAGTCTACTCGTGGCAATAAGTTATTATTATAATGTTTTCACAGTGCCAGAATTGGACACACAACGACAGTTGAGCCCAAATCAGTGTTTTACAAAGGCTAGAATCTTAGAACCATAGAATCCCTACAGTGCAGATGAAAGCCATTTGGTCATCGTGTCTGCACCAACCCTCTGAAAGAGCACCCTACCCAGGGCTCTGGCCTATCATTGCAGCCCCGTAACCCCATCTAACCCGTACATCTTCAGACACTAAGGGGCAATTTAGCATGGCAAACCCACCTAACCTGCATATCTTTGGACTGTGAAGAACAAAGAGAACAAAGAAAAATTACAGCACAGGAACAGGCCTGTACATTCCCTTCGGCCCTCCAAGCCTGCCCGATCCAGATCCTCTATCTAAAACTGTCGCCTATTTTCTAAGGATCTGTATCCCTCTGCTCCCTGCCCATTCATGTACCTGTCTAGATACATCTTAAATGACGCTATCGTGCCCGCCTCTACCACCTCCGCCGGCAATGCGTTCCAGGCACCCACCACCCTCTGCGTAAAGAACTTTATACGCATATCTCCCTTAAACCCTTCCCCTCTCACCTTGAACTCGTGACCCCTAGTAATTGAGTCCCCCACTCTGGAAAAAAGCTTCTTGCTGTCCACTCTGTCTATACCTCTCATGATTTTGGATACCTCAATGAGATCCCCCCTCAACCTCCGTCTTTCTAATGAAAATAATCTTAATCTACTCAACCTCTCTTCATAGCTAGCGCCCTCCATACCAGGCAACATCCTGGTGAACCTCCTCTGCACCTTCTCCAAAGCATCCACATCCTTTTGGTAATGTGGCGACCAGAACTGTACGCAGTATTCCAAATGTGGCCGAACCAAAGTCTTATACATCTGTAACATGACCTGCCAACTCTTGTACTCAATACCCCTTCCGATGAAGGAAAGCATGCCGTATGCCTTCTTGACCACTCTATCGACCTGCGCAGCCACCTTCAGGGTACAATGGACCTGAACACCCAGATCTCTCTGTACATCAATTTTCCCCAGGGCTTTTTCATTTACCGTATAGGTCGCTCTTGAATTGGATCTTCCAAAATGCATCACCTCGCATTTGCCCGGATTGAACTCCATCTGCCATTTCTCCACCCAACTCTCCAATCTATCTATATTCTGCTGTATTCTCTGACAGTCCCCTTCACTATCTGCTACTCCACCAATCTTGGTGTCATCTGCAAACTTGCTAATCACACCACCTATACCTTCCTCCAGATCATTTATGTGTATCACAAACAACAGTGGTCCGAACACGGATCCCTGTGGAACACCACTGGTCACAGTTCTCCATTTTGAGCAACTCCCTTCCACTACTATTCTCTGTCTCCTGTTGCCCAGCCAGTTCTTTATCCATCTAGCTAGTACACCCTGGATGCCATGAGAATTCACTTTCTTCAACTGCCTACCATGGGGAACCTTATCAAATGCCTTTCTGAAGTCCATCTACAACCCTTCCCTCATCAACGTTGTCAATTCCTCAAAGAATTCTATTAAGTTGGTAAGACATGACCTTCCCTGCACAAAACCATGTTGCCTTTCACTGATAAGCCCATTTTCTTCCAAATGGGAATAGATCCTATCCCTCAGTACCTTTCTCCAGCAGCTTCCCCACCACTGACGTCAGGCTCACCGGTCTATAATTACCTGGATTTTCCCTGCTACCCTTCTTAAACAAGGGGACAACATTAGCAATTCTCCAGTCCTCCGGTACCTCACCCGTATTCAAGGATGCTGCAAAGATATCTGTTAAGGCCCCAGCTATTTCCTCTCTCACTTCCCTCAGTAACCTGGGATAGATCCCACCCGGACCTGGGGACTTGTCCACCTGAATGCCTTTTAGAATACCCAACACATCCTCCCTCCTTATGCCGACTTGACCTAGAGTAATTAAACATCTATCCCTAACCTCAACATCCGTCATGTCCCTCTCCTCGGTAAATACCGATGCAAAGTACTCGTTAAGAATCTCACCCATTTTCTCTGACTACACGCATAACTTTCCTCCTTTGTCCTTGAGTGGGCCAACCCGTTCTCTAGTTACCCTCTTGCTCCTTATATATGAATAAAAGGCTTTGGGAATTTCCTTAACCCTGTTTGCTAAAGATATTTCATGACCCCTTTTAGACCTCTTGATCCCTCACTTCAGATTGGTCCTATATTCCCAATATTCTTCCAAAGCTTCGTCTGTCTTCAGTCGCCTAGACCTTATGTATGCTTTCTTTTTCCTCTTAGCTAATCTCACAATTTCACCTGTCATCCATGGTTCCCTAATCTTGCCATTTCTATCCCTCATTTTCACAGGGACATGTCTGTCCTGCACTCTAATCAACCTCTCTTTAAAAGCCTCCCACATATCAAATGTGGATTTACCTTCAAACAGCTGCTCCCAATCCACATTCCCCAGCTCCTGCCGAATTTTGGTAGAGCTGGCCTTCCCCCAACCTAGCACTCTTCCTTTAGGACCACTCTCGTCTTTGTCCATGAGTATTCTAAAACTTACGGAGTTGTGATCACTATTCCTAAAGTAATCCCCGACTGAAACTTCAACCACCTGGCCGGGCTCATTCCCCAACACCAGGTCCAGTGTGGCCCCTTCCCGAGTTGGACTATTTACATACTGCTCTAGAAAATCCAGGTAATTATAGACCGGTGAGCCTGACGTCAGTGGTGGGGAAGCTGCTCCTTACAAATTCTGCTCCATCTAGACCTCTGACACTAAGTGTATCCCAGTCAATGTTGGGAAAATTTAAATCTCCTATCACCACCACCCTGTTGGTCCTACATCTTTCCATAATCTGTTTACATATTTGTACCTCTATCTCATGCTCGCTGTTGGGAGGTCTGTAGTACAGCCCCAACATTGTTACCGCACCCTTCTTATTTCTGAGCTCTGCCCATATCGCCTCACTGCTCGAGTCCTCCATAGTGCCCTCCTTCAGCACAGCTGTGATATCCTCTCTGACCAGTAATGCAGCTCCTCCACCCTTTTTATGTCCCTCTCTATCCCGCCTGAAGCATTGATATCCTGGGATATTTAGTTGCCAATCATGCCCTTCCCTCAACCAAGTCTCACTAATCGCAATAACATCATACTCCCAGGTACTAATCCAAGCCCTAAGTTCATCTGCCTTACCTACTACACATCTTGCATTAAAACAAATTCACCTCAGACCACCAGTCCCTTTGTGTTCATCACCTGCTCCCTGCCTACTCTTCCCCTGAGTCATGCTGACTTCATGATCTAGTTCCTTACAGGCTTTAGTTGCTACCTCCTTACTGTCCACTAACCTCCTCATTTGGTTCCTATCCCCCTGCCACATTAGTTTAAACCCTCCCCAACAGCGTTTGCAAAAGTTATGGGAGGAAACCAGAGCACCCGGAGGAAACCCACGCAGATACGGGGAGAACATGCAAACTCCACACATTGTCACCTGAGGTCGAAACCGAACCCGGGTCCCTGGAGCTGTGAGGCAGCAGTGCTAACCACTGTGTCACCGTGCCGCCTATATTTTCCTGTCTACCTGTCTGGTTCTAGTTTTCCTAGAAGTGGAAACATCCCCTCCACCTCTACACTATCCAGGCCTCTCGGTATCTTGCAAGTTTCAATAAGATCCCACCTTATCCTTCCAACCTCGATCGAGCACAGACCCAGAGTCCTCAACCGCTCCTCATATGACAAACTCTTCATTCCAGGGATCATTCTTGTGAACTTCCTCTGGACCCTCTCCAAGGCCAACACATACCTTCCTTAGATACGGGGCCCAAAACTGCTCACTTTATATAGTTCTGCATCTAGCTCCATCTAGTGGTTAATTATGATATGACATTAACCCTTTATATTCTGAACATTTCCCATAATGTCACAGAATGGAGGTCTGTGGAGGTCTGCCAAATGTGGTCTGATCAGAGCCTAATCCAGCCTCAGAAATACATCCCTGCTCTTGTATTCTAGCCCTCTCGACATGAATGCTAACATTGCATTTGCCTTCCTAACTGCCTTCTGAACCTGCATGTTAACCTTAAGAGAATCTTGAAATAGGACTCCTAAGTCCCCTACTGCTTCTGATTTTTGAAGCCTTTTCCCATTTAGAAGATAGTCTATGCCCCCTGTGGTAGGCTATATTAGGGGTATCGCGGTACCTAGGTGGGATGTACCTTATACTGTAGTATGAGTGGTAGAACCTGCCTGCTGTTTCTGCCCAGCAAGCGGAGCATAAGAGCCTGTGTTTCACCCACAGCAGTCATTCTGTACCGGAGCTGCTGGGGGAACTACTTGTTCATTAAAGCCTTCAATTGGACTACAATCTCGCTTCAGTAGTGATTGATCGTGCATCAATTTAATGAACAAGAATTGAAGAATGGCTGCTCTCCGCATCAAGCCAGAGTGTCTACAAATCAACCCCAACGCGGCAAATGCAGCAGCAACTTTTAAACATTGGCTGGCATGTTTCAACGGGTACATCAGGACGGCCCCGACTACCCCCACGGAGGAACAGAAAATGCAAGTCCTCCACTCAAGGGTGAGCCCAGAAATCTACACGCTTATCGAAGACACGAGCGGTTTTGAGGACGCAATGACTTTGTTAAAAGAGCACTACATCCGCACTGTGAATCAGGTATACGCTCGACATCTTTTAGCTACCAGAAGGCAGATCCCTGGGGAATCACTGGACGATTTTTACCGCGCATTGTTAGTGTTAGAAACTGTAACTGTCCACAAGTCTCAGCCAATGATCACACCGAACTCTTAATATGGGATGCTTTTGTTGCGGGCATGCTGTCCTCTAAAATCCACCAGCGACTGCTGGAAAACGACACGCTAGGGCTTAAAGAGGCACGGAAACTTGCGCACTCCCTAGATGTAGCCTCCCGCAATGCCCAGGCCTACATTCCCGACCGCGCGGTACCCGCATGGACAGGGTGGACCCCACCCGTGGCCGATTCCAAAGCACCCCTAAATTCCCCACAAACTTGTGCAGTGCGGCAGCCAGGAAACCCCGGGGAGGGGTGGGGGGGGGGGGCCCGATGCTAAATTTGCGGGCAAAACAAACACCCCCGGCAACGCTGCCCGGCCCGATCCGCAATCTGCAAGGGCTGCGGAAAAAGGGGCACCTCGTGGCAGTATGCCAGGCCAGGTCGGCCGCCGCTGTCTCCACAGGCAAACCAGGCCCGCTGCCATTCCTCTACTCACAGGCCATGTGCGATTCATGGGGCAGCCATCTTGGATGACGTCTCAGGACCCTGATTCAGCTGGCCATGTATTGCCTGATGAGATCTCCCAGCTGGCCATGTGTGATTCATGGGGGCAGCCATCTTGGATGATGTCTCCGGACCCCAACTCGGGTGGCCGTGTATCGTCCGACGAGATCTCTCCGCTTCTGCCACAACTTGCCTCAGTGACATTGGACCAGTCTCGGCCCCGAACACTTTCAACCGCTACGACGTCGGTACTCATCAACGATCACAAGACATCCTGCTTGATCGACTCTGGGAGCACGGAGGGCTTCATCCATCCCAATACAGTAAGACGCTGCTCCCTCGCTGTACACCCGATTAAACAAAAGATCTCCCTGGCTCCTGGGTCCCACTCTGTGGAGATCCAGGGGATACTACATAGCCAACCTCACGGTCCAGGGCGTGGAGTTCAATAACTTCTGACTCTACGTCCTCCCCCCATCTCTGCGCTGTCACACTCCTGGGACTGGACTTCCAGTGTAACCTGCAAAGTTTAACGTTCAAATTCGGCGGCCCCATACCCCACCTCACGGTCTGCGGCCTCGCCACCCTCAAGGTCGACCTGCCTTCCCTGTTTGCAAACCTTACCCCCAATTGCAAACCCATTGCCACCAGGAGCAGACGGTACAGTGCCCAGGACCGGACCTTCATTAGGTCAGAAGTCCAACGGTTACTAAAGGAAGGCATTATCGAGGCCAGCAACAGCCCCTGGAGAGCTCAAGTGGTGGTTGTAAAGACCAGGGAGAAACATAGGATGGTCATAGACCTCCGCAAATTCCTCCATACCGCAAAAATCCTTAACTTAACCTATAACAAGGACAAATGCGTGTTTAGCACCGATCGCCTAGCCATCCTTGGCTACGTAGTGCATGATGGAGTCATAGGCCCAGATCCCGAATGCATGCGCCCCCTCATGGAGTTTACCCTCCCCCACTGCCCCAAGGCCCTAAAACGTTGCCTGGGCTTCTTTTCTTATTACGCCCAGTGGGTCCCCAATTATGAGGACAAGGCCCGCCCACTAATACAGTTCACGGTTTTTCCCCTATCGGCAGAGGCCCGCCCGGCTTTCAGTCGCATCAAAGCAAACATTGCCAGTGCGACGATGCATGCAATCGATGAGTCCCTCCCCTTCTCGGTCAAGAGCGACGCATCAGACATAGCTCTGGCTGCCACCCTCAATCAGGTGGGCAGACCCGTGGCCTTCTTTCCACGCACCCTCCACGCCTCAGAAATCCGCCATTCCTCCGTCGAGAAGGAGGCCCAAGCCATCGTCGAAGCTGTGCAGCATTGGAGGCATTATCGGGCCGGCAGGCGATTCACTCTCCTCACTGACCAACGGTCAGTAGCCTTCATGTTTGACAATGCACAGCGGGGCAAAATTAAGAATAAGATCTTACGGTGGAGGATCGAGCTCTCCACCTATAATTACGAGATCTTGTATCGTCCCGGGAAGCTCAACGAGCCTCCTGATGCCTTGTCCCGCGGTGCTTGTGCCAGTGTACAAGTACACCGACTCTGGATCCTCCACGACAACCTCTGCCACCCGGGGGTCACCCGGTTCTTCCACTTTGTTAAAACCCGCAATCTGCCCTACACCATCGAGGAGATCAGGGCCGTAACCAGAAACTGCTAAATCTGAGCGGAGTGCAAGCCACACTTCTACAGGCCAGAGAAAGCGCACCTGGTGAAGGCTTCCCGCCCCTTTGAAAGCCTCAGCGTGGATTTCAAAGGGTCCCTTCCCTCCACCGACCGCAACACGTATTTCTTCAATGTGATTGATGAGTACTCCCGGTTCCCTTTCGCCATCCCCTGTCCCGACATGACGGGTGCCACCGCATCTGACAACAAGGACTCCTATTTATTTAATACATTCTGCCTTGAACACCATAATCCCAGCCAAGCTCATATCAATGCTCCAAAACCTAGGACTTGGCTCCTCACCCTGCAACTGGATCCTCGACTTTCTGACCCACAGACCACAACAGTGAGAATAAACAACAACACCTCGTCCACAATAGTCCTCAATATCAGGGCCCTGCAAGGCTGCATACTTAGAACAACAAAGAACAAAGAAATGTACAGCACAGGAACAGGCCCTTCGGCCCTCCAAGCCCGTGCCGACCATGCTGCCCGACTAAACTACAATCTTCTACACTTCCTGAGTCCATATCCCTCTATTCCCATCCTATTCATGTATTTGTCAAGATGCCCCTTAAATGTCGCTATCGTCCCTGCTTCCACCACCTCCTCCGGTAGCGAGTTCCAGGCACCCACTACCCTCTGCGTAAAAAACTTGCCTCGTACATCTACTCTAAACCTTGCCCCTCTCACCTTAAACCTATGCCCCCTAGTAATTGACCCCTCTACCCTGGGTAAAAGCCTCTGACTATCCACTCTGTCTATGCCCCTCATAATTTTGTAGACCTCCAACAGGTCTCCCCTCAACCTCCTTTGTTCCAGTGAGAACAAACTGAGTTTATTCAACCGCTCCTCATAGCTAATGCCCTCCATACCAGGCAACATTCTGGTAAATGTTGGTGTTCGGGCCGGAAAGTGGAGCCGAGTCCACAAAAGATCAGCCATGATCTCATTGAATGGCGGAGCAGGCTGGAGGGGCCAGATGGCCTACTCCTGCTCCTAGTTCTTATGTTCTTATGTTCTTATGTAAATCTCTTCTGCACCCTCTCTAAAGCCTCCACATCCTTCTGGTAGTGTGGCGACCAGAATTGAACACTATACTCCAAGTGTGGCCTAACTAAGGTTCTGTACAGCTGCAACATGACTTGCCAATTCTTATACTCAATGCCCCGGCCAATGAAGGCAAGCATGCCGTATGCCTTCTTGACTACCTTCTCCACCTGTGTTGCCCCTTTCAATGACCTGTGGACCTGTACTCCTAGATCTCTTTGACTTTCAATACTCTTGAGGGTTCTACCATTCACTGTATATTCCCTACCTGCATTAGACCTTCCAAAATGCATTACCTCACATTTGTCCGGATTAAACTCCATCTGCCATCTCTCCGCCCAAGTCTCCAAACAATCTAAATCTTGCTGTATCCTCTGACATTCCTCATCACTATCCGCAATTCCACCAACCTTTGTGTCGTCTGCAAACTTACTAATCAGACCAGTTACATTTTCCTCCAAATCATTTATATATACTACAAAGAGCAAAGGTCCCAGCACTGATCCCTGTGGAACACCACTGGTCACAGCCCTCCAATTAGAAAAGCATCCTTCCATTGCTACTCTCTGCCTTCTATGACCTAGCCAGTTCTGTATCCACCTTGCCAGCTCACCCCTGATCCCGTGTGACTTCACCTTTTGTACTAGTCTACCATGAGGGACCTTGTCAAAGGCCTTACTGAAGTCCATATAGACAACATCCACTGCCCTACCTGCATCAATCATCTTAGTGACCTCCTCGAAAAACTCTATCAAGTTAGTGAGACACGACCTCCCCTTCACAAAACCATGCTGCCTCTCACTAATACGTCCATTTGCTTCCAAATGGGAGTAGATCTTGTCTCAAAGAATTCTCTCCAGTAATTTCCCTACCACTGAAGTAAGGCTCATCGGCCTGTAGTTCCCTGGATTATCCTTGCTACCCTTCTTAAACAGAGGAACAACATTGGCTATTCTCCAGTCCTCCGGGACATCCCCTGAAGACAGTGAGGATCCAAAGATTTCTGTCAAGGCCTCAGCAATTTCCTCTCCAGCCTCCTTCAGTATTCTGGGGTAGATCCCATCAGGCCCTGGTGACTTATCTAGCTTAATATTTTTTAAGACACCCAACACCTCAACTTTTTGGATCTCAATGTGACCCAGGCTATCTACACACCCTTCTCCAGACTCAACATCTACCAATTTCTTCTCTTTGGTGATGCAAAGTATTCATTTAGTACCTCACCCATTTCCTCTGGCTCCACACATAGATTCCCTTGCCTATCCTTCAGTGGGCCAACCCTTTCCCTGGCTACCCTCTTGCTTTTTATGTCCGTGTAAAAAGCCTTGGGATTTTCCTTAACCCTGTTTGCCAATGACTTTTCGTGACCCCTTCTAGCCCTCCTGACTCCTTGCTTAAGTTCCTTCCTACTTTCCTTATATTCCACGCAGGCTTCGTCTGTTCCCAGCCTTTTAGCCCTGACAAATGCCTCCTTTTTCTTTTTGACGAGGCCTACAATATCTCTCGTTATCCAAGGTTCCCGAAAATTAGCCCCCTAATCTACTCCCTGTACACACACAACTGTGTGGCAAAATTTGGTTCCAAATCCATCTCCAAGTTTGCTGACGATACGACCATATTGGGCCGGATCTCGAATAACGACGAGTCAGAATACAGGAGGGAGATGGAGAACCTAGTGGAGTGGTGCAGCAACAATAATCTATCCCTCAATACCAGAAGCACTGAAGAGCTGGTCATTGGCTTTAGGAAGCAAAGTACTGTACACACCCCTGTCAGCATCAATGGGGCTGAGGTGGAGATGGTTAACAGTTTCAAATTCATAGGGATACACATCTCCAAAAATCTGTCCTGGTCCAACCACGTCGACGCTACCACCAAGAAAGCACAACAGCGCCTATACTTCCTCAGGAAACTAAGGAAATTCGGCATGTCCACATTAACGCTGACCAACTTTTACAGATGCACCAAAGAAAGCATCCTATCTGGCTGCATCACAGCTTGGTATGGCAACTGCTCGGACCAAGACCGCAAGAAACTTCAGAGAGTCGTGAACACAGCCCAGTCCATCACACAAACCTGCCTGCCATCCATTGACTCCATCTACACTTCCCCCTGCCTGGGGAAAGTGGGCAGCATAATCAAAGACGCCTCCCACCCGGCTTACTCACTCTTACAACTTCTTCCATTGGGCAGGAGACACAAAAGTCTGTGAACACGCACAGACAGGATTCAAAAACAGTTTCTTCCCCTCTGTTACCAGACTCCGAAATGACTTCTTATGGACTGACCTGATTAACACTGCACCCCTGTATGCTTCACCCGATGCCGGTGTCTATGTAGTTACATTGTGTATCTTGTGTTGCCCTATTATTTACTTTCTTTTCATGTGCTTAATGATCTGTTGAGCTGCTGGCAGAAAAATACTTTTCACTGTACCTTGGTACATGAGACAATAAACAAAATCCATCCAAATCCAAACTGAGGGAGAATTCAGAATGTCAAATTCACCTAACAAACACGTCTTTTGGCTCTTGTGGTAGGAAACTGGAACACCCAGAGGAAGCCCACGCAGGCACGGGGAGAATGTGCAGACTCCGCACAGACAGTGACCAAGGCTGGGAATCTAACCCGGGTAATATAGAACATACACTGCAGAAGGAGGCCATTCGGCCCATCGAATCTGCACCGACCCACTTAAGCTCTCACTTCCACCCTATCCCCGTAACCCAGTAACCCCTCCTAACTATTTTGGTCACTAAGGGAAATTTATCATGGCCAATCCACCTAACCTGCACGTCTTTGGACTGTGGGAGGAAATCGGAGCACCCGGAGGAAACCCACACAGACACGGGGAGAACGTACAGACTCCGCACAGACCGTGACCCCGTGGAAATCGAACATGGGACCGTGACGCTGTGAAGCCACAGTGCTATCCACTTGTGCTACTGTGCTGCCCTGGCGCTGTGAAACAACCACTGTGCAGTCATCTGCAAACATCCCCACTTCTGACCTTATGATGGAAGGGAGGTCATTGAAGAAACTGCTGAAGATGTGATGCATACATCAGATCCAGCATTCTGTGCCATGCACTAAGATGGGAAAGTTAATGGTCCAGTAGAGTTTGATTATAGTTTTCAGCTTAGTGCCGCGCTGCTTCCAGACACATCATGGGATTGGCTGTGGACAGAACATGGTTTCTGGATGCATTGACATCTTCATCCATCGTGGCATCCCGAGGGAGCACATTGCCAAAGAATGCCAATTTTTCTGCCCAGCCAATATTTGACTTAGACCATGACTGATTAAATTCTGCTGGCTGGGAGCTGGGCTAGGGAAATCTCTGAGAATATAGGATTCCACCGAGAGTTCTGTTAAAACAGTGAGATATGCTGGTCCAGATTAAAGTGAAAGAAGCAAAGGGAAGTGTGAGACAGAAGCAAAGTTTTATTGTGAATAAAGACATACAAAGGTTGAAATCTGTTGCAAATCATCTGTCAGCATGTATGTAGATTGCAGCTCATGGAAAAATTGCACTCACTGCCTTAATACCCCAAATAAATATTTATGTAAAAACAATTTGGGCACTAAGTGTCTTGGGGAGCGTGTGGGAGGATGGGAAAATGAAAGAAGGATAAAAAGAAAGAAATACTTGCATTTAGGTGGAGATTTTTATGACCACTAAACATCTGGCTTTTCACAGTAACTTCACTGAAGTCTACTTGTGACAATAAGCGATTATTATATTATTATTATTCTAAACATCTTCAAGTGGTTTACAGTCAATGGAGTACCTTTGCAGTCTAGGCATTGATGTAGGAGATCCAGCTCCCACAAATAGTGAATAAATACCAATCATGTTTTTAAAAAATGTTCATTGACACAGACACGGGGAGAACGTGCTGTGCTCCGAAAGCTAGTGATTCGACACAAACCTGTTGGACTTTAACCTGGTGTTGTAAGACTTCTTACTGTTGATTTATAAAGCCCAATAAGCTTTCTTCACTATTCTATTAACCTGCCCTTCTGCCCTCAGAGGTCTGAGGACAAACACACCAAGGCCCCTTTGTTTTTCAGAACTTCCTATGTCATGCTGTTAATTGAATACTTCCTTGTCAGATTATTCCCCCCAAAGTGTATTACCTCATACTTTTCAGGGCTAAATTCCATCTGCCACTTATCTTCCCATTTGACCATCCTGTTTATATCTTCCTGTAACCCAAGACACTCAACCTCATTGTTAACCATCCAGCTAATCTTTATGTCATCCACAAACTTACTGATCGTACCCTCCACATAGTTATCTATGCTGTTCATATAAATGATAAACAATAGGGGTCCCAGCACAGATCCCTGTGGTACACCACTGAACACGAAAGCAACCTCTATCATCACCCTATGTCTCCTACAACGAAGCCAATTTTGAATCCACCTTTACCCTGTATCCCATGAGCATTTGCCTTCTTTATAAGTTTATATGTGGGACTTTGTGGTTTTACTGAAATCCATGTAAATGATATCAACTGCACTGCCCTTATCTACACACCTGGTCACCTCCTCAAAAAAATCAATCAAATTTGTGAAGCATAACTTCCCTTTTTGCCACAACAGAGAGAGGCTCTCCATCATGCTGAATATCTGGGCTGTTGATATTGTGCAAATCAACAAGTTCTAACCAAGGAGCTTTGGCAATCATTAAAAATAACTCCAGCTTTTCACCACCTGACGAATCCACCTCTGGGGCTCCCACAGCTTCTGCTGTTTACATTCAATTGCTTTTATTTAATAATTACTTAATCATTTCACGAAATTCAAATGCCGTCGACAGAGCAGAAAGAAAAGTCAGCTACGCAACTTATAGATCGTTATTAGCGGTTACTTTAGCTTGATCTGTTGGCCATCTCGTCTTATAAGCTGCTGTTACCCAATTAGTGGCAAACTGACACAGTTTCCAAAAACCGATGACAGGGAACAGGACTGGATAATTGTGCGCCGCAGGTTATCCATACCAAGCAGAGATTGGAGCCTCCAGCAATGACAACACTGCACTGCTACTCAGTGAACAAATCTTTGTTGTTCCCTCCTCTGGAGGCAGACTACCAGCAGCCATTAAAGCAAATGGGAATGCGATCACAGAGTGGAGGGACAGGAGGGTAATTAGAGCCAATAACGTTGGCACAAGCTTTACATTCTGAGGCAGCCAACATTGGGAGCTGGGGGAACGAAGATGCAGAAGTCTTGGAAAAACACTTTCCTCAACTAATATTTAATTTCGAGCTGTTTTCGGGATGTTCATGTCTGCTGTGGCTCAGTTTTGCGCCCTCTCGTTTCTCAGGATGTTGTGAGTCCCAATTCCATTCCAGGGATTGAGGACCAATCCAGGCCGAGGGGTGTGCCATCTTTTGGGTGAGATGTTAACCTGAGGTGCGGGTCTGTCCTCTCACATGGATGTAAAAGATTCCAAGGTACCGCTATGTCAGCAAGGCGAGCATTTGTTGCCCATCTCCTAATTACCCTCGAGAAGGTGGTGGCGAGCTACCTTCTTGTACTGCTGAAGTCCATGTAGTGTAGGTGCACCCACAGTGCTGTTGGGAAGGGAGCTCCAAGATTTTGACTCAGTGACGGTGAAGGAATGGTGATATAGTTCCAAGTCAGGATGGTGAGTGATTTGGAGGGGAACTTGCATGTAGTGGTTTTTCCCATGTGCCTGCTGCCCTTGTCTTTCTAGATGGTAGTGGTTGTGGGTTTAGAAGGTGCTTTCAAAGGTGCACACTTTTTAAATGGTGCACACTGCTGCCACTGTGTATCAGTGGTGGACAGAGTGAATGTTTACAGTGTTGGATGAGGTGCCAATCAAGTTAGCCGCTCTTTTTCCTGGATGGTCTGGAGCCTCTTACGTTTTTTCTTTACTTGTTCATGTGATGTGGGAGTCGCTGGGTGGGCCAGCATTTATTACCCATCCCTAAGGGACATTTAAGAGTCAACCGCATTGCTGTGGATCTGGAGTTACATGTAGGCCAGACCAGGTGAGGAAGACAGATTTCCTTCCCTAAAGGACATTAGGGAACCAGATAGGTTTTTGCGACAATCGGCAATGGTTTCTTGGTTACCTTCAGACTTTTAATTCCAGATTTTTATTGAATTCAAATTTCACCATCTGCCCTGGTGGGATTTGAACACATGTCCTCAGAACATAATTCTGGGTCTCTGGATTACTAGTCCAGTGACAATACGACCACACCATTGCCTCCCAGTGTTGTTAGTGCTGCAGTTATCCAGGAAATTGGAGAATATTGCATCACACCCCAAGTTGCAGATGGTGGATAAGCTTTGGCAAGTTATTTAAATGACCCTTTCATTTTTAACTACCCCCACTCTATTTGAAATCAATGTAAATGTCAATATTTTCTTCAACCCTGTGTAGAATGCACTGCCCGAAGAGGTGGTGGAAGCAGATTCAATATTAACTTTCAAAAGGGAGTTGGATAAATATGTGAAAAGAAAATATTTCGGAAAAACTGCGCATATTAATAAATGGCTTGATCTAATTTTCCAAAATGTGTTTCATAGAAGCATTGAAAAATAGAACAGGGGGAGCAGGAGGAGGCCATTCAGCCCTTCGAGCCTGCTTCACCATTCATTGTGATCATGGCTGATCATCAAGTTCAATACCCTGATCCCGCCTTCCCCCATATATTTTGATCTCTTTAGCCCCAAGAGCTATATCTAATTTCTTCTTGAAATCACACAATGTTTTGGCCTCAACTACTTTCTGTGGTAGTGAGTTCCACAGAGTCACCACTCTCTGGGTGAAGAAATGTCTCCTTGCCACAGTCCTGAAAGGTTTATCTCTTATCCTCAAACTATGACCCCTAGTTCTGGACTCCTCCCACCATCGGGAACATTCTTTCTGAATCTACCCTGTCTAATCCTGTTTCATGACAAATCAAAACCATTTACAGCTGCAGAGCCTGCATTTAATTTTGAATGATATGCCTGAAAGTGTTTTCAAATGATAGCGGGAATTCTGGGTAGCGAATCCTTTGAGCAACCAGCTGAGAGTTGATGTGAATTCCAAAGAGTGCCTTGCAAAAGTGTCAAAAACAACAGCTTTGCTCCCAAAAGTTGGCAAGTTTGCTTCTTTTCTGGGGCATTTGACATGGGCTTTGGAAATGCCTGTTAGGCACTTTGCCAAGCCACTCACCACACCATCAGAGGAGCATGGGGGCCACTGTAATTTTACTGTTGTGTCCAAAAAACTAAGATCATAGGAAATAGGAGCAGGAGTAGGTCATTTAGCCCAGTGAACCTGCTCTGCCACCCAATTTAACTCCACATTCTATTTTTTAATAAATTTAGAATATCTAATTCATTTTTTCCAATTAAGGGGCAATTTAGCGTGGCCAGTCCTGTAGAGTGGTAGCAAGAACGGGTGTCTGGAATTCATTGTAAATGCAGGGAGTCCATTGGTAGAATGGAACATGGCCCCAGCAAATTCAATGTTTGATTAGTTTATAACAAGTGTATACCTCTCTGACAGTCAAACATGAAAGAGTGGAGGAAGCTCCTTCCTCTGCTACTTCAGTTCAGACCCTTGCCAGGGCATAGAGCATGTTGGATGTGAACCCAGCAGGTTATCGCCCCTGCTGCTAAATTCCTTGACATATCAGCTGGAAGCAGAGAGGCCGAGGGCGCCGGCTCCTGATTAAAAGGAGAGTACATGTGAGTGGAAGAACTGACTGGACGAGCTGTCAGGAGCAATGTGCCTCATGTAGCTGGCAGTCTTTATGATGATGTATGTGCAGCTATCCAGTGGTTTGGAGATGGACACCACGTGCTGAGTGAATGAAGCTGATATTTTGACTAAAAAATGAGATATGCTGCAGGCACTGCTGAGAGTCACGGCAATTCAAAGAGAGAGTGTCGAAAAGATTTACTGGAACGGTGGGCAGGCATGAGGTACAATGGGAATAAGCTGGAATTTCCACCCTCAGATCAGAGACGATTAATGGAAGACATGATTGAGGTGTTCAAAATCATGAAGGATTTTGATAGGGTAAATCGGAAAAAACGATTCCATTGACAGACGTCCATAAGACAAAGATTTAAGATAGAGCTAGAGGTTTGATGAGGAGGACTCTTGTCACTCGCAGGTTGTTGTGATCAGAAATGCACTGTCTGAAAGGGCGGTGGAAGCAGATTCAGTCCTCCCTCTCACAAGAGAAAACCTTGAAGGGGAGGAAGCAAGTCCACGACGGCAAGGACATGGGAATAATTGCGTTCTTCTGGCAGTGAACTGACACAGCCAGAGTGGGCCGAATCGTTCCTCCCGTGATCTAAAATTTTATAAAATAGGCTGAAAACTGCTTTGCATTGGAATGGAAATGGAAGGTTTCTAGCCAAGGTAGTTTGAGAATGGAATGAAATATTACCGAAAGTGTGGGGGGATTGGGAAAATCACATTGAGACATTCACAAGAACAATGGGGTTTAGAGGAAAACAATCCAAATTGGTGATGCATATTTTAGCTAATGCAATCGGTGCGGATGTGAGAGTGTACACGATGGGCTGCATTCTTCGTTTGGGAGACTATGGGCGGAATTCGCCGTCCAGCAACGCCGGAATCGTGAAATATGATCGAACAGAGAATTCGGCGTCAGCCAAAAATTGAGGTTGGCGCCGAGTGCCAAACGGAATGCCATGCTCCAGTTCATCGACAGCGGCGTGAATGCATTCTACGCTGCACACCGGGGTGGGCATGCAAATTGTACAGTCGAGGCCTTTGGCGTTTCATTAACTGGTCCGACCCGTCATTTTCCGGGCCTTCCCCGATGCTCCGCCTTTCCCAGGAGAAATTCACAACGGCAAGGTTCGCTTGTGGTATTTCGAATTGGGCAACAGGCACCGTGGCTGCTGAGGGTGCGGGAGGGGTACAAACAGCGTCCAACATCGTTATGGTGTGCTGACAGTTGTGCCATTGGCTGCGGGGCATTTGCCAAGGCCGGCGGGAGTAGGGGGGTTGGCAAGGAAGTGCTCCATGGGGTAGGGATTGCGCAAGCCGCTGACCTCCCACTGGGAACTTAGCGCCACAGGTCGTATGGGTCCCCCCCCCAGGCCACCCACCTAGGTACCCTCTGGCCCCCACCGACCATCAACCGGATGGGCACACTCCAGCACAACCAGTGCCATCCTCTTGGCAGGGATGAGGGTCGGCATACATTGGAATTGCGTGAAGTCTACATGGTGCTGGTTCTAGCCCATTAACAGGACCTGAATCGCTCTGGGACTGGCACTGAGCACTTCTCAAATGGAGAATTCTGCTGTATGATCTCTAGGTGGAACTGAATTGCACCTGATTTACGATCCCTGTGGGAGCACTACCAGGGTGGCATGGTAGCACAGTGGTTCGCACTGTTGCTTCACAGCGCCAGGGTCCCAGGTTTGATTCCCAGCTTCGGTCACTGTCTGTGCGGAGTCTGCATGTTCTCCCCGTGTCTACGTGGGTTTCCTCCGGGTGCTCCGGTTTCCTCCCATAAGTCCCGAAAGACGTGCTTATTAGGTAATTTGGGCATTCTGAATTCACCCTCCGTGTACCCGAACAGGCGCCGGAATGTGACGACTAGGGACTTTTCACAGTAACTTCATTGCGGTGTTAATGTAAGCCTACTTGTGACAATAAAGATTATTATTTAGCAATTCAGTGTTCCACACCATGCAAATTTATGTATGACCGTGGAATTTGAGAATTCGCAGGGAATCCCGCTTCAAGCTGTCATCTTGAGTGGACGGCCCGATAGCGAGGTCCCACAGCCGGCCATCCTGCCCCACACCACAAATCGGCCCGAACTCCTGCCCTACCTGGCACCGCACAGCCGCCCTCCACCCCGTTTTCCTGGATGCCCCACCCCCACCTCAAGTACCGAGGTATCCCGATCCGCCCTCCACCAGGGACTCCTACAATGGGGAGACCCTCACAGGGACCTCTGGAATAGGATGACCACCCACAGGGACCCTGTAATAGGAAAACCCCTTAAAGGGACCCCTGTAATAGGGGAACCCTACACAGGGATCCCTCTAATAGGGGGACCACCCCAAGGTTTCCTCTAATAGCAGGACACCCTCAGGAACCCCTATAAAAGGGGGAACCCCCACAGGGACCCCTTTAATATGGGGACACCCCATTGGGAGCCTAGTAATAGGGGGACCCCACCCCCCAAGGATCCTGTAATAGCAGCACCACCCTCAACGACCCCTGTAATAGGGGGAACCCTGTAATAGGGAGATCCCCCTTGGAGTCAATTTGCGGTGGGAGGGTGTGGGGGGGGGGGGTGGGGGGGGGGGGTGGGGGGGGGGGGGTGGTTCCGGCTGCTGGACCATGCCTCTTTCGGGCTGCCCGCTCAAGATGGCATCCCAATGGCGGGATTCCCTGGGACTACCTTGTATTCCACACCGTGCATAAATTTGCAAGGCGTGGAACATCGAATTGCACCAACTTTACAACCGCAAGGGGTTCGTAAAACTGGTGCAATTCAGCTCTGGCGGGGAAGCACAGTCTCCCAAACAGAGAATACAGCCCTAAAACTTTGAAAAAGTGATCGGCACAATGATCTAAATTTGGCACATTTAATTATCACAAATCGGCTGATCCACTCATACCAGAGTGGCCTCGAAGATCTATTTATCTCTACAAATGTCCAAAAATGGAATGTGACCAATGCTGAAAGAGTGAAAATTAATATCGAGGCAAATGTGACTTGGGGAGAGAAAGGAGAGAAACAAACCGCGGACGGCAAATTAAAAGCCCATTGGAGGCGCTGTCTCATTTACTTTGCCATTTTGGATTCATGAGAAATCAGACCCGAGAACTCCCTGAATAGGAAAAAGCTGGAAAAGGTGGAGATCCAAAGAGGTTTTAGGTGGTTCACATATTGAAAATGCCATGGACAGCTATGGATAATAGTCAAAAAAATGATAATGGGGGGCTGTCTCGATTACTGGAATGCAAGGTATTAGACACTTCCATCAATGGCAATCGATGCCAAATCGACTGTCACATTGAAAATGAGGTTGGCAGATTTTTGTTAGCCAGAAGTATCAACGGGATATGGGGCAAATTCGGACATATGGAATTAGGTCATAGATCTGCCCTGATCTAATTTAGTGGCAGCAGAACAGACTTGAAGGGCTAAATGTTCCAATGTCTTCAATTGTTAATCTAGGAGGACACCAGGTCTGGAGTTTGTCCTGATGCACAGCGACGATGGCACTGTTGAGATGGATTTATTGTTGTCATCCACTTGTCTTCAAATGTCACCAGATTGTGGTACCGGCTTGGCTGAGGCAGCCATTGTTTGCATCATTTCTCCAGAATCCCTGCCAATTCCACCCTAACGTTGTGACAGGAGAGCGTGAGAACCCATGCAGGCTCTCTACAGTAAACCTGCACAGACCGTATTTGAATTTGAGTTCAGCTAAAAAAGATGCAATGAAGTGCAAAGTTATATACAGTCATCTAGTGGTCAGAGAAGGGAATGAGAATACCAGAAGCTGATATTTTGAATAAGACCTGAGAGATTTTCATTAAAATCATTCTCAGGGAGTGGACATTGTTGTTACCTCTGGAATTTATTGTTGATCCTTACTTACCGATTGAGAAGGTGTGGGCAAGCTGCTGTCTTGAACCATGATAATTTGTGCAGTGGAGATGCTTGCACTGTGGCGTGAGATAGGGCGTTCGAAGATTTTAACCCAGTAATGATGAAGGAGCAGTGATATAAGTCTAATGCAGGACAGTGCGTGACTTGGAGGGGAGGTTGGAGGTGGTAGCATTTCCACGCAAGGGGCGATAATTCATGGAGTCGATGAGGTTCTCGACTGCTGGCTCTCCAGCTGGCAAGAACCCCGTGCCGTCTTATTTGGAGAAGGCCCACCGCATTATGTGCGAGTCAGGCACTTTACTGATCAACAGCCAATCAGAGGCCGGCAGCAGTGCCACCAGGGAGGCAGTGGCTGCTGTTGGTAAGCACATGAGACATAATCAGAAGATTGCATTGCTGTGGCAAAATGTGCACTAAGTGGCGAATTAAAAACATTAATTGTATCTCCCCTGCTGCTGGGTGGGTTTCCATGAACACTGCAACCAACTTCTCTATGTTGGGAAGCCAAATTCACCTTTTACCTGATTTTCCTGGCTAGCCCCTTCCCAAAGTCACCTCCACCAGCCTGGAGAAACTCTGTCCAAGAACTCGGCCTCATAGCTCTTTTCTGCATTGTGTCCAGCAAGTTTGTGTTTTGGTAACCAGAACCACATGCAGCACTCAATGTGTGATCTGAACACAGCACAACAAATCAGAAATTCCTCCTTCTTTGCTGCAAGTTTTGGTTATGTTGTTTAATCTGCTACTGATTTAGTTGATTATCCTTTTGTATTGGTTAGACATGAAGGTTTGGTTTCTCCGTTTGGGAGACTATGTTCTCCAGCCGGAGCTGAATTGCACCAATTTCACGATTCTCTTGTGGTTGTAAAGCGGGATGCAATTCAGTATTCCAGGCTATGCAAATTTCCAGGGAATCACGCAATTGGGTCGCCAATCTTGACGCGGGCGGCCCGAAACGAGGTCCACAGCCGGCAACCCCTCCACTGCAAATTGTATAAGTTTCTTACACAGTAACACTGCTGCCAACATTGTAGTTATTTCAGCCCAGCAGTAGGCTGAGATGCATGGCACTTTAGTAGTGTATACTATTGTGGAGACAACCCGGAGACATTTTAACACCAAAAGAAGCCATTCAGCCCAGGGTGCCAATGCTAGCTTCACATGGGGCTGTCAATTGTCATGCTATTTCCTACTCTTCCCCTGTATCTTTTAATATTATTCCTCCTACAGTGTTTATCTCATTCTCTACTATATGCCTACATTCATCCACCTGAAGCCACCACTTCCAGGAATGCATTCCATACCCCATTGCATGAAGAAGGTAATTTGTTGATTATTATTATCCATTGATACTTCTCCTACTCATCAAAAATAGACATCTCGTTATCAGTTCACAGATAGTAGAAATATTCTCTCTCAAACCCTTCATAATTTTGAACACATTGAAACAAAGAACAACATTTAGGCTTTACTCTTGGGGATCAGAAGAATTCTGAGGAATGTGCAGCCAATTTGCACACAGCAAACCTCCTACAAGCAGCAATGTGATGCGTACCAGATCATCTGTTTTGGAGATGTTGGTTGGAGAGATAAATAGTCATGGAATATGGGGAGAGCTCCCCCCTGCTCTTCTGAATGATACTGCATCCACCTGGCAGGGAAAGCAGAGCCACAGCCTAGGGGTGGCATGGTAGCACAGTGGTTAGCACAGTTGCCTCACAGCCCCAGGGCCCCAGGTTCGATTCCCGGCTGGGGTCACTCTCTGTGCAGAGTTTGCACATTCTCCCCATGTCTGCGTGGGTTTCCTCCCACAGTCCAAAGATGTGCAGGTTAGGTGGATTGGCCGTGCTGAATTATCCCTCAGTGACCAAAAAGGTTAGGTGAGTTTACTGGGTTAAGGGGATAAGTTGGAAGTGTGGGCTTAAACGGGGTGCTCTTTCCAAGGGCCGTTGCAGATTCGATGGGCCAAATGGCCTCCTTCCGCACTGTAAATTCTATGATTCTAAAGTCTCATTCGAAAGTCAGCCCCTCCGCCGACAGGATAGCGCTCCCTCAGTACTGCACCGGGGAGTGGCATCCTCGATCTCGTACTCAAGTCTGTGGAGTGCGTCTTGAGCTTGCCGGCTGAGAAGGGGAAGTGTACACAGTGACCCGTGGCTGACACAACAGGAATAAAAGACGAACGATTAAAAAGTTTTTTGCTGAGCGCTTGTTAAGGAACAACAACTGGCTCGAGTTAAGCCTCGGGCCATCAAGAGGGATGAGGTTACTGAGACTGTCGATCCGACATTATCTCGTACAATAGATTTCAACCGTGATGGTAAATGTCCAATCAACTGCCTGTGGGAAACTTGACAATATAAATGCTTTTGAAAGCCATTTTCGTCTAAGTGAGCTATGAATTTTATGCTTTTCCAATCGCCCCAGCTGAAAAAAAAATTGCTGTTGGAATTTCCTTCGAACAGATAAGGGAGCAGATTGAGCAGTTGCTGTTAATGCCACGATAACCGCTTCCGTGCTTCATTGATATCATTCTAGTGATTTTTGTAAGGCAATAAAAGCACAAACCATTTTGTCAAATGAATTACTTATTACCTTGTGGCATGCACCATTGGAAGATTTGAGTAGCTGTGCTATGATTAAAGGGGAATGATGGTGGGCTCAACACTCATCCAAATGGCCCTAGCGAAGAACATACAAATGGATGATTAGTAGTGCTTTTCCCGGGGTATCCTTTACAGAATCATAGAAACTAACAGAGCAGAGAAAGGCCATTTGGTCCATTATTCTTGTGTTGGCTCTTTGAAACAGTGGTCATGTTAAATCCCACGCTCCGGCACAGTGGTTGGCACTGGTGCCTCACACCGCCAGGAACCTGGGTTCATAGAACATAGAACATACAGTGCAGAAGGAGGCCATTTGGCCCATCGAGTCTATAGCAACCAACACCCTATCCCCATAACCCAATAACCCCTCCTACCCTTTTTGGACACTAAGGGCAATTTAGTATGGCCAATTCACCTAACCTGCACGTCTTTGGACTGCGGGAGGAAACCGGAGCACCCGGAGGAAACCCACGCAGACACGGGGAGAACGTGCAGACTCCGCACAGACAGTGACCCAAGCCGGGAATCGAACCTGGGACCCTGGCGTTGTGAAGCCACAGTGCTATCCACTTGTGCTACCGTGCTGCCCATGACATTCCGTCTGTTTCGAGTTTGCACGTTCTCCCATGTCTTCGTGGGTTTCCTTCGGGTGCTCCCACAGTCCAAAGATGTTAGGTGGATTGGACATGATCAATTGCCCCTTAATTTCCAAACGTTCAGTGGGGTTACAGGGACAGGGCAAGTGGGCCTAGATAGGGTGCTCTTTCAGAGGATTGGTGCAGACTCAATGGGCTGGATTCTCCGATTTTGAGGCTATAGCTGGAGCATAGTGTCTAGTGTTACGACCAAAAAGTCGGCGCCACCCCCGCACCGGTGCTCCGCCCAGTGAGTAGGTAGCAGCCACGCCATGCAAAATCCCGGCTATCCCTGAAGATACGGACGGAGAATTGCCGGGTCCGTGGCCGCGAATGCGTACGGCGGCGACCTGCAGTGGTCGCACCATACAACATGGCGCCAGCCGCGCGCGGACCCAGCCTGCCAGTTAGTGTCTCTGTGTCACCCCCCTTGCCACCCCTGGACAACCCCCCACCAGCCGAAGCCCACCTGACCAGCGGAGGGGCTCCCCACACCCCCCCCCCCCCCCCCCCCCGCCCCCCACTCCGGTCTGTGGCGGCGCTGGAATTGTCCGCAGCTGCCACGTAAGGTTGATGAAACCTCAGACCACAAGTGACCCACGCCGTCAGGAAGTCGTCCCATCAGGGGCGGAGCATCAGGTGATGTCCTGAGGCCGTCCCAACGGCGTGCGGCGTACTCACCGATGACTCCATTTTGGAGGAGGCGGAGCATCCGAAAACAGGCGCGGCCCCCGATTTCGACGTCAAAACGGATTCACCGGCCAATCGCCGAATGCGATTTCGGCGTCGGCAATCGGAGAATCCCACCCAATGACTCTGGGACATTACCCTTTGGAACTCCTGCAGCCATGACCTGGGACGAGATGATTGGCGTGCAACAACCACACCCATCTTCATTTGTGCCGGGTATGGTTTCTACGAGTGGGCAGCTTTTCCCAGATTCCCAATGACTTTAATTTTGCTTGCCTTGATGTCAAGGGCAGCCATTCTCACTTCACTACTGAAATCCTGCTGTTTATTCAAGTGTGGGGCAAGCTTGTAATGAGGTCAGGAGTTGAGTGGTCCTGGCGGAAACCAAATTGGGCATCAATAATCAAGTTGTTACTGGGTAAGTGCCACTTGATAGCACTGACAACAACATTTCCATCACTTTGCTGATGATTGGGAGTAGAGGTATTGAGTCATGGAGGCCTACAGCTCAGAATTCAGCCCATCACGTCAGCACCAGTCAAAAACAACCCCCTAAGTATTCTAATCCCACTTTACAGCACTTAGCCCACAGTCTTATATGCCTTGGCATCGCAAGTGCACATCTAAATCCTTCATAAATGTTATGATGGTCTCTGCCGAGATCACCCTTTCAGGCAGCGAGTTCCAGACTCCCACGCCCCTCTGGGTGAAAAGGTTTTTCCTCACAGCCCTTCTAAAGCTCCTGCCCCTTACCTTAAATTTATGCCGTCTGGACATTGATCCCTCTACCAAGGGGAAAAGTTTCTTCCTGTCTACTCTATCTATGTCCCTCATAATTTTATACATCTTTCTAGGTGGCAATTGGCTAAATTGAATTTGAAGTCCTTTTGTGGACAGTTCATACCCTATCATTTTCAGGGTAGATTGCTAACATTATCAGTGTTCTAACTGTACTTGAAATAGTTTTGTTAAGGGCGCACCAGAGGTTCTGGAGCACAAGTCCGCAGTGGAATAGCTGAGATATTGTGAGGGCCAATAGCCTTTGTGGTTTCCAGAGTGTACAGCCATTTCTTAATATCATCTAAATGTTGGAAAGACCAAGGAACTGATCATTGACTTCAGGAAGCGTAGCACGACACCACCCCCCCCACCCCGCCACCCCCCCACTCACCCCGCCCCCCCCCCACCCCCCCATCCCCGTCTACATCAATGGCTCCAAAGTAGAGATGGTCGATAGCTTTAAGTTCCTGGGGGTCACCATCGCCAACAGTCTGTCCTGGTCCACTCACATTGATGCAACAGTCAAGAATGCCCAACAACGTCTTTACTTCCTAGAGAAGCTAAAGAAATTCAGCATGTCTGTATTGAGTCTCACAAACGTCTACAGATGTGCGATAGAGAGCATACTATCCGGCTGCATCACAGCCTGGTATGGCAACTGCTCGGCCCAAGATCGCAAGAAACTGCAGAGTGTGGTGAACTCAGCCCAATGCATCACACAAGCTTGCCACCCCCACATTGATTCTGTATACACCTCCCGCTACCTCAGAAAGGCAAGCAACATTGCCAGAGACCTCTCCCACCCCGTCTTTGCCCTCTTCCAGACCCTTCCATCAGGCAGAAGATACAGAAGTCTGAAGACCCGCACATCCAGACATCTGTTCCCTGTAAGAACACTATTCACGGCGCCCTCTGCTGCTCTTGTTTGGAACTTGTTTCGCACTGTAGCCAATCACTATTTGTTGATGTACCATTATCAATGTACTCTGTCAATTATTTTTTTGTCTACTATGTACGTTCCCTTGGCCGCAGAAAAATACTTTTCACTGCACTTCGGTACATGTGACAATAAATATCAATCAATCAATCAATATCAGATGGAGTGAATCAAATTGACTGGAAGCTACCATCTATGATGGTGGAGGCCTCAGGAGGTGGCTGAAGTTGGTTACAAATGCATTAGTCTTGTCTTTTGTAGCAGGAGGGGGATATTTCTGGAGCCTCATCCTCCAGTTCCTTTAATTGCCGCCACTCTTCACAACTAAATGTGGCTGGATAGCTGAGCTTAGACCTGATCCGTTAGTTATGGGATGGTTTTGCTCTGTGTATTGAAAGCTGCTCCACTATTTAGCATGGAAATAGTCCTGAGCTGTAGATTTTCCGGCATGCTTGATGCTGCTCTCCTTCAACCCTTATTGAACCAGGTTTGGTCCCCTGTTTTGACGGTAAAGATACTGGGCAGCACGGTAGCCTTGTGGATAGCACAATTGCTTCACAGCTCCAGGGTCCCAGGTTCGATTCTGGCTTGGGTCACTGTCTGTGCGGAGTCTGCACATCCTCCCCGTGTGTGCATGGGTTTCCTCTGGGTGCTCCGATTTCCTCCCACAGTCCAAAGATGTGCAGGTTAGGTGGATTGGCCATGATAAATTGCCCTTAGTGTCCAAAATTGCCCTTAGTGTTGGGTGGGGTTACTGGGTTATGGGGATAGGGTGGCAGTGTTGACCTTGGGTAGGGTGCTCTTTCCAAGAGCCGGTGCAGACTCGATGGGCTGAATGGCCTCCTTCTGCACTGTAAATTCTATGAAACTCTATGAAGTGGGGAATATGCTGGGCCATGAGGTTACAGATTGTGGTTAAATACAATTCTGCTGCTGCTAATGGCCCATAGAGTCTCACGGATACCCAGTTTTGAGTTGCTGTATCTGTTCTGTGTCTACCCCATTTAAGGCAGTGGGATTGCCATGCAGTAGGACGGATGACATCCTCAGTGCAAAAGCAGGACTTTGAGGATGTATATTAGTTATATTTTATATTAGTTTATATTAACTTATATATTAGTTAATTTGTGGTGGGGCTGATGGCAGTGACTTTGATTATACCAATCTTTAGCCGGATGAAATTGCAGTTCATTTGAGATTGGATCAACAGAACCAGTTGTGGGGGCGAGTCAGATGGTCGGGTGGGAGAACTGGGTGACATTAGCATTCACGTGGACAATTACTTCATGTCTGCAGATGATGTCACCAAAGATCAGCATTTCGTTGAGGAGGAGAGGGCCAAAGGTCATCCAGGGCTCCTACGGTAACAAGGTCAAGAAGAGAATCAACGTTGTTTATGCTCTGATTAGATGAGATAGCTCAGGGTGGAACCAAGTGTCAGCAGGTTCCGTGAATCTGAACAATGGAGGAAAGGTATTTGAGGAGGATGACGCCATCACCTGTGCCCAATGCTGCAAAGAGGTCAAGAAGGAATAGAAGGGATAGTGTACTATCATCACTTTTTCAGAGGATAATACTTGTAAGTTTTATTATGGGCAATTGGCTGGGACTGATTGCAAAGATTCAACCATAGAATTGTTGGAAAGGTGGGCACAGGTTTGGAAGACAGCAGCACAAGGACTTCGAAGTGGCAGTCTGGAAGTGTGGCATTGGTGTGCAAGCACATAGGATTCAAGAGCGGGCTTGTTGAGGAAGGGTCAGATAATGGATGAGTAGGTTGGAAAGGGCTTGGGAAAATTCCTCCGAAGGTGGATTAATTTCAAATGTCAGTTTGCCTGAGGGCAATAAGGGAAAGTAGATTGGTGGGAATCGTGCTAAGGGGGAAGTTGGTGGATCTCAGGGGCGCAGGCCCCTTGGAGATCCATGAGGAGGGGTGGGAAGATAAACTAAAGGGTGGTTCGTGGGGGAAGCCTGGCTTGGTGGCAAAGTGTAGGCAGCACATGAGAAGGTTAAGGGTGAGATTAAGGCTCACCAAAGAGGTTTGACCAGAGGTACAGAAAGACTTCCAGAGGCAATCACCCACCTAGGCTGGATCACCAATGGTAGTGAAGTTCCGAATTGTCCTTACCTCTTACCCCATTGGGACCTTTCAGGTACCCACAAGGAAGTCAACCATTTTGATGTGCGCAGCTCAGTGAAGAGGCACCTAAACCCCCTGCTTACAATGCACCTTGCTGCCTAGATCAAAACAAAGCAGCAGCAATCCCATCACTGCAAGAGGAGAGACAGCTGAGTAATGGGTCTAATTGTCTCGTTCTTGCAGTGAGGCAGTATTATTTTCTTCAGCACATATGCACAATAATAGTACTGCTATTTGCCATCTCTACAATCTGCTGAGGGCGACAGGCGTTTTGTTCGACTTTTAAAAAACTGATGCTTTCTATTCTGCACAAAGACAGAGGAGGGACAATGCACCACAGCTGCAGTCCTTGAGGATGTTATTTGATACATTAAAAGCGAATTAATGTTATTGAACTGCGCAGTGGCAGCAGATTGAATGTACTTTACATCCATTGTGTCAATTATGGACCCGCTTTCTATTTTTGTTGGCGACACAGTGGTTAGCACCGACACCTCAGAGCTCCAGGGTCCTGGGTTCAATTTTGACCTCGGGTGGAGTTTGCACTTTCTCCCTGTGTCTGCGTGGACTTCCTCTAGGTGCTCCGGTTTCCTCCCACAGTCCAAAGTTGAGCAGGTTAGGTAGATTGGCCATGCTAAATTGGCGCTTAGTGCCCAAAAGGTGAGGTGGGGTTACTGGGTTATGGGAATAGGGTGGAGGCGTTGGCTTAAGTAGGGTGCTCTTTCCAAGGGCCAGTGCAAACTCGATGGGCCGAATGGCCTCCTTCTGCTCAGTAAATTCTATGATTCTATGATGCGTCAGTGCAGACTCAATGGGCCAAAGGGCCTCTTCCGCACTTTATTATTCTGTGATTCTGATTCTACGATTCTTCCTTGGGATGCGCGCATGGCTGGCAACGCCAAATTAAGTTCCCTAAATTTCTTTCTCGGCCATTTCAGTTAGGAGTCAACCACATTTGCTCCGAGTCTGGGGTCACATATAGGGCAGGCCAGGTAAGGATGACAGACTTCATTCCCGAAAAGGCAAAGTCAATCATACGGGTTTTTACAATAGCCGATGATCGTGGTCACCGCTACTAAGACTAGTTTTGTATTGTATTGCAGATTTATTAACTGAATTTAAATTCCACGAGCTGCCATGGTGGGATTTGAACCCATGTCCCCAGAGCATTACCCTGGGTCTCTGGATTATTAGCCCCATGACGTTACCACAACCCCATTGTCTACCTAAGTCTCCTTACTAGTGCTTCGTCAGTAGAGGGAATTACACTGGCAGGTGGCTGGATAGGTTTGTATTGCACCTAAAATTAATTTGCCGTTGGAACAAACAGAAAGTAAGCAAGAAGAATGTTGATATTTTGCGTTGTAGCGACAGCTTAATTTTAAAATGGACTTCCTGAGAATCGCAGGACTCTCTTCAATCTTGTAAAGCTGCTGTCAGTTAAATTTAATTTAAGAAGGTTACCAAGGGAATGATTTCCCTCCACTCAGACCTTTAGCTCCGACAGCTCATATTTCCAAATAGAAAGGTTTGCATTCATATAGCACCTCAGGATATCCCAGAGCAATTTACAGAGCAATGAAGAACTATTATTTTGAAGTGTGGTCACTGATGTTGGAAACACAAGCAGTCAGTTTGTGATGATCCACGTACCCACAAGGCAATGTGATAATACACCAGGGCAGAGGTTGCTCTCACTGCTTGAGTTAGCAGAAAGGAATGGCTGCCGGTGCAGTCAGATGGCTCCAGACAACAAGGTCCAAAGCAATACCATACAAATGTAACATAATAGCATTCAAACGGATGACCCAAAATTCTCTTCAAAGAGAAAGGTTTGAAGAAGGTTCTTAAAGGAAGAAAGAGAGGGGGAGAAATTTAGTGTGGGAATTCCAACGGTTATGGGCGAGGCTGCTAATGGAACAGCCAACATTGGTGGAGCGGTTAAAATTGAGGATGTGCGAGACGCCAAAATGTGAAGAGCGCTGAGAGTTTTTTTTTTATTAAGGGGCAATTTATCGCGGCCAATCAATCTACCCAGCACATCTTTGTGTTTTTGGGGTGAGACTCACGCAGACACGGAGAGAATGTGCAAACTCCACACAGACAGTAACCCAGGACCGGGGCTGAACCCGGGTCCTCAGTGCCGTGAGGCAGCAGCGCTAACCACTGCACCACCGTGCTGCCCGAGAAGCACGCTGAGAGTTCACGGGCTGGAGGAAGTTACAGAGATAGGGTGGGTAGGACACGGAGGAATTTAAATACATGGATGAGAATTTTGAATCAAGATATAACCAGAATGAAAGTCGATGGAGGGGTGATAGGCGAATGGGACTTGTTTTGAGATAAGTTATGGATACTCAAGCCTGTACGAGAGGTGGAGGTGGGAGGCTGGTCAGGAGGACATTGGAATAGTCAAGTCTAGACGTTACTGAGGCATAGACCAGGGTGTCCGCAGCAAATAAGCTGAGGCAGGGGCAAAGGCAGGTCATGTTACGGGTGTCTATAGGACCAGGCACATTACCCGCCAACCTTTTAATGGATATTGTGGCCCTAAGCTCTGATTTAGCAATGAAGCGAGGTTAGAAAGCTGAGCTATCCTCTTGAAGAGGACTGGTGGACAGTCTTGAACATAGGGATGGCGCAGCCACTGGCAATCAAGGTCTTTGCAGCCTGCGCTTGTGAATGCTTTAGTTCCTTCCAGACCAACTCAACATTGGCAGTGCCATCCAAGTTTTTGTTCATATTAAACGTGCAGATGCATTATTCGTAGGACAGTGCGTGATCTCCTTTTTTCTACTGCTCTATCAATGATCAATGAACACCCACACTGCGCCATGAAGGTCAGTACCCTCAAAACTGAGTCAAAAACCTGGATCTTCCCTCATAACAGCACTGTAGGTGTGCCACCACCACAAGGATTGGGACGTTTCAAGAAGCCAACTCCCCACCCACCTTCTCAAGGTTAATTAAGGATGAGCAATAAATGCTGGACTAGCCAAAGATGCTCAAATCCCATGAGCAAATTAAAAACAATCATTACCTTCAGGCTCGGAGGTTAGATTGCGACAATCTAGCCAATGTTGACACTCACGAAATAAAAAAACTCACAGTTCTAGATCTCAATGGCTGATACAAACCTGATTCAAAAGGTGGGATATGCATTAAATCACGCTTCATATCGTTATATTTTATCCACTTCTGGCCGTTGAATGGAATGTTACACTTTATTGAAGTTTAATGTTCTCCGATAGTCACTGGTTAATGGAATCCTGTTAGATTTCTCTGTAAATGTAACCTGTGTAGAAGTTAACAATAATATTCAAAACATTACACAGAAGAATTTAGCGTTAAATGTTAATCAGTCCCCTATCAGATGGAAATAGTCCCTGATTTTCAGTAACAGCACGTTTGAGAGAACTTTCTCAAAAGCTGTCATAATGACGGTCTTACTGAAGAAAGCTATAATGGATTCTTAAGAGTCATGTTAAATGATTGTGATCATCACCTACCAGAGATGAGGAATGCAATGCTCCAGGTCAGAGAGGGGCAACGGTAAGAAATATTTTGAGAATTGCATGAAGCAAACCCATAAAAAGGGGATTTTTTTTTTTTTTTTTTTGCTCTTTGGCTCATATCTTAATTCAATTAAGTGGCAGTAGATGATATATGAACCTATTGGGTACCGTGTTCTGACTTTTGTCAAATCAGCTGAGTTGCAGTGCTGAGGAGCAGGAAATGGTGCGTGAATTACGGATGAACAAGTGGTTCAAGAGTTGTGCCTCAGTTCAGCTTGAACCAAAGCCAAACCCAACACAGTCCTGACTCAATAATATTGCTGTTCCCTCTGCCAGAATCGTGGTTGGTAACATTATTCATTCTTGTGACAGACTGGGTGGGTCAGCAAGGCCAAGATAGCAAACAAAAGCGAGTTGAAACTGGTTCTGGGAGCCTGCACAAACCTCCTTTCAGGGAAGAACAAGAAAGAGAAGCCTGCATTTATTTGACACCTTTTCCAACCTCTACCGAATGTTGCGATGTAGGGAATACAGTGCCAATTTGTGCAGAGTAAGCTCCCACAAGCAACAAAGTTCGAATGATACAGAGCTGGATAAGCTGAAATTTCCTCTAATTAAGTCTCAGGCAAAATTCTCCATTCCTGAGACTAAGTGTTGATGCTGGGGCAGGATTCGTGGAATTCGACAGCAGAATTGCCGCCACATCTGGACCAATTCATCGACCATTGAGGGGCTCGCACCGGCACCACATGGGACATGATTGATTCCAATGGAAAACAGTGTTGCACTCACCGGGGTCGGGATTGGCACTCGAGAGGCAGACCCATATCAGCATTCCACTCCCCACACACACTCAGAGGGTGCCGAGGAGGGTGGACTCGGAGGGCACCCATACGACCCGTGGCACTAAGTTCACAGTGGGCAATCAGCGGGCATGTGCAGACGCAAAGCTGCCTGGCAGATTGCAGCAATGGTGTTCCGTACCCGTCCACCCCAACCCCACAGCCAACCTCCTGGTCACCCCCACTACTCGCCCCCGGTCCTGGCAGAAGCCCCCCAGCTAGCGGCTCAACTGTCAGCACACTGATGTTGGACACTTTCCGTGCTCTCTCTCTCCCCCTCAGCAGCTACGGCGCATTTTTCCTGATTTTTGAAAGCACAAGTGAACGTCGCCGCTGGAATTCATCCCAGTGGAGGCGGAGAATAGCAGAGACCCCGGAGAATACCGGGTCAGGCTCACTAATGATATACTAATGGCGTTTACTGTACATGGGGCGGGATTCTCCGACCCCCCGCCGGGTCGGAGAATCGCCGGGCGCTGGCGTGAATCCCGCCCCCGCTGGTTGCTGAATTCTCCGGCACCGGATATTCGGCGGGGGCGGGAATCGTGCCGCACCGGTTGACAGGCCTCCGCCCCCCGGCGATTCTCCGGCCCGGATGTGCCGAAGTCCCGCTGCTGGAATGCCTGTCCCGCCGGCGAGAATCAAACCACCTTTCTTACCGGCGGGACAAGGCGGCGCGGGCAGGCTCCGGGGTCCTGAGGGGGGCGCGGGGCAATCTGGCCCCGGGGGGTGCCCCCACGGTGGCCTGGCCTGCGATCGGGGCCCACCAATCCGCGGGCGGGCCTGTGCCATGGGGGCACTCTTTTCCTTCCGCCTTCACCATGGTCTCCACCATGGCGGAGGCGGAAGTGACCCCCTCCACTGCGCTGACGAGGCACTGGAAAATTGCGATTTGGCGTGAACCCGGTGCCTGCCATGATTTTGGCGTCAAAACCGATTCTCCACCCGATCGCATTTCCCGATTCCGGCGTCGGCCGATGGAGAATCCTGACCGTTGTTTTTGGCCCCCGCTGCAAATTCCATTCCTTAGCCACCGATTCCACCATTCTTCCTGGCGACAAGACTGAGATTCGGCCAGTCTTTTTGAAAACTTGGGGTGGGATTCCCTGGCACCCCAGCCGCGTATTTCATGACAGCGGGAGGCGGCCCGCCGTTCGCTGGTGGCGGGATTCTCTGTTCCCACTGCATTCAATGGGATTTCCTATTCAAGCCACCCCGCGCCGCCCGGAAACCCAAAGGCGCACTGCCGGCGGGGAGAGAGACTCACGCCGCAAGCAAATGGCTGGAGAATCCAGGGCCGGGTGTCACATTTGACCCCAACATGAGCTTCTGACCTCCTATTCATGCCATCACTAAGATTGCCTATTTCCCCCTCCACAGCATCGCTCAGTTTCACCCCCATCTCAGATCATCTGCTGTTGGAACACTCATACTTGCCTTTGTTTCCTCTCAGATCACCAGTCTATGACATTTTACCCTCCATAAACGCCAAGTCATCCAAACCTTGTGTCTTAAATCACAGCTAGTCCTGTTTCCCTCTCACCCCCTGCTCACTGGCCTACATTGGCTCCCAGGCAAGCAATGTCTTGATTTGTGAAATTATCATCCTTGTTTCAAATATCTACATGGCCTTTCCCTCTCCCTGTCTCTGTAATTTCCACCAGCTCTAAAATTCTCTGAGATAACTGCATTTCCCTAATCCAGGTCGCCTGGGCATCCCCACGTTTAATTACTCCACCATTAAGGGGCTTGTTTAGCACAGGGCTAAATAGCTGGCATTTAAAGCAGACCAAGGCAGGCCAGCAGCATGGTTCAATTCCCCTACCAGAGTCCCCCAAACAGATGCCGGAATGTGGCGACTAGGAGCTTTTCACAGTAACTTCATTTGAAGCCTACTTGCGACAATAAGCATTTTTTTGTTGCTGGCCCCGCCTTCAGTTGCCTCAGTCCCATGCTCTGAATACATGAATATGTGGGGATAGAGGGATACGGACCCCGGAAGTGTACAAGATTATAGTTTAGATGGGCAGCATGGTCGGCGCAGGCTTGGAGGGCCGTACGGCCTGTTCCTGTGCTGTACTTTTCTTTGTTCTTTGTCCTTTGAACTTCCCTGCTTCCCCCATACCTCTCGGCTTCAACACCTCACTTCACTATTCAGGATTCTCCTTAAAACCTACCACTTTGACTGAGCTTTTGGACAACCGATTTAATGGTCCGGATTCTCCGGGGCCACTCCCTAGTGGTGGGATTCACGATGGCCCGCTGATTCCCACAGCAGACCAAAACCTCTGACAATAAAGTGAACGTGTTCCCATCTGTACCCCTAAACTCTTTAAACAGTCTGTCATGTATGCCAAGTTGAAATACCTGTGAGATGAAGTTAAAAGTGTGGGGGCAGCACCTGCTCTTTCTCGAAAGCACTTGAAACCAAAGAAGCAGCCTCTGGAAAAAAAACTCCTGGTTGAAAACCAGCTGTTACCCTGAGTTAATGATCCCTGCAGAACTAAACATTCTTAGTTTCCTCTTTAAAACTGCCTCAACCTGTCAGTAAAAAAGCTTTTACGAGTCAATGGTGCATGAAATTGAATGTAAACAATGCAGTTCAAAGCTTTTGGCCTTTTCACCATAGAAACTGGCTTCAATACTTTAATAATAGAATTAATAATCTTTATTAGTGTCACAAGTAGGCTCACATTAACACTGCAATGAAGTTACTGTGGAAAAAACCCCAGTCGCCACACTCTGATGCCTGTTCGGGTACACTGAGGGAGAATTCAGAATGTCCAATTCACCTAACAAGCACGTCTTTCGGGACTTGTGGGAGGCGAGGGGGGAATGGGAGATGTGGTGAAGGGAGTTAATGGCGGGAGGGGAGGAGGGGGCCTTTCTAGTGATACAGGGGGAGGGGAGTTGCAGCAGCATTCTAAGATCATGTCGCCATTTCTAAAGAGTGCCTCGGTCTCTGAGGAACGTGATCGGTCAGCGAGATTAGGTCCCGCCTCTCTCAGGTTCAGCATGAACTCGGTGTGCCATTGAATGGTCCTTAAATTCCGATCTTGGGGAAAAAAATAATTCTAAGTGCCTTTGAACAGCATGAGGGGTCACTCCTAGCACCAATGGGATTCACTCTTCCCACTGGCAGGAACATTTGGTCGCCGATCGGGAGAATGGCAGTTAATATTTTGATATGTGCTGTGGTGTCACACTTTGCCTTATAGTACACCTGTGAAGCAGCTAAGGACGTTTCGTTACGTTAAAGGTGCGGTACAAATATAAGTTACTGGACCTTTCTGTTCCCAACAATTTATCTTCTTCTTTTCTCTTTCATGGAATATGAGCATCACCAGCTCAGCCCATCCCTAATGGTCCTTGAGAAGGTGGTAGTGAGCTGTCTTCTTGAACTGCTGCAGTCCATGTGGTGTAGGTCCATCCACAGTGCTGTTCGGGAGGGAGTTCCAGGCTTTTGACCCAGCGGCGGTGAAATAACGGTGACATAGTTCCAAATCAGGATGGTATGTGGCTTGGAGGAGAACTTGCAGTTGGTGGTGTTCCCAAGCATCTGCTGCCCTTGTCCTTCAAAGGGGTAGAGGTCGTAGGTTTCGGAGGCTTGATGAGTGGCGGCAGTGAATCTTGCAGATGGTACTTGAATTACAGTTGTTTCCCGAATCTATACATTTGCTCTTTTAAGTTATTCTATTAAGCTTTTTGTGAAACAGCTCTGACCGCACATCAGTCGAATGGAAACATTTCTGTCAAGAAGATTGATAACTGATTTTAGCCAAAGATAGTGACAAAGATAGCTCAGGGTAAAATTAAAATGGATGAACTTTTGACTTTTTATATGACTTCTATTGTTTTCATAGCGCAATTATATTAAAATGCTGAGTGCTATCATTCGGGACAATTTACAGGGCAATAAAAGATATAGAGTTACAAAAGGCTTTCCACAGCTTCTTGTGTAACCAATTAAAAGACATCAGAGCAGAGCTCACATGCCAGTCTGTTAAAGTTACTGATGATGTAAAATTGCCCTTTATGTCAGCTTGATTGGCACCCCATCCACCATCTAAATTATTCACTCCTGCCATTACCAGTTCAAGGGTCCGGGGGCGGCCTGTTGGGGGGAGGGGGTCCGACCCCGGGCGGGGGGGGGGGGGAGGGCATCCGATGTGGCCTGGCCCGCGATCGGGGCCCACCGATCGGCAGGCCGGCCTCTCTGGCTGGGGGCCTCGTTTCTTCCGCGCCGGCCCCTGTAGTCCTGCACCATGTTCCATCGGGGTCGGTGCGTTGAAGGAAGCCACTGCGCATGTGTGCATTGGCACCAGTGCCACTGCGCATGTATGCACTAGCGCCGGTGCCACTGCGCATGCGCGGATCCTGTGGCGCCCAGTTGACTCCCAGTTGGGACCAGCAGCTGGAGCGGCGTGAACCGCTCTAGTGCCGTGCTGGCCCCCTGTAGGGGCCAGAATTGATGATCCTGAGGCCATGTTGATGCCATCGAGAAACGGGGTGGCGTTTCCGACGGCGTCAACACTTAGCCTCAGGATCACAGAATCCCGCCCAGGGAACGTTAGTTATGCAGAAGGGTTATACAGATGGATGTTGTTTTCTTTGAAACAGAGGAGTGCTACAGTCCCACTTGATGTTATAACTGGATGAGAAGATCCCAGAATGGAACCCTAGCTCAAAAGACCGTAACTTCTATCTTATTTTATCAACCTTGGAGGAATAGAGCCACAGGACCGCTAATTAGTTTTAACAGCAAAAAAAATGTATTAAGATGGAAAAATTGAATTATAATTTTACTCCCTCCTTAGCTTAACTATTACACACAGATTTTAAGATTAATGTGATGATGTTGTACATTTGAAGCCGCAATGGTTTAATTGACACACAAAGTCCCTTTTGAAAGACACATCGATTGGTTGTGGTCAAATACTCCGCTCTGAAACCAGGTCGAGTCTGCAGATTTCTTCCTCAGAATCCCCTCAGATGATTGTCATATGGAGTTTCTAAACTCCGCTCCCAAAACATGCTTTAATAAGGCTTTCCATCAGCAGTTGCATTCTGAAATAGGTCCATGTTTTCCAAAAGACTTTTGTGAACAGAGCTTCCACTGCACTTCGACCGGCAAATCCACTCCAAATTTTACCCCAACTCCTTTTAGGATTTCTTTGTCTTGACCCCTTTTACACACACAAATTCCAATATCCAGCCATCGATTGCTCCATAACTATTTCAATTAATGCCTTACAAACTACATCAAAACCTTGGAACCTCTTCAGGTATCTTGCTGACTTCTCACTAGTTACAGTTCTGTGACTTGAAATGAACAGTAACCTGTTCTGCTCCCAGTTCCTCTTTGCACCTTTAACTTCAGGCTCCTGGAAACTCCTCCTCATTTCTCTTGTTTCCTTAAGAAGCTGTCCTTTAGGTTTCTGACACTGGCTTTCTTAACCATTACTCCATTGTGTGGCTTTTCTTCCAGCAAAGCTGAGAGAGACTTTCCGTCTCTAACTGCCTGTCACCAACTGCTGTAGCTCCCAGCTAAAACTAAAGAACAAAGCAAAGTTTTTGTTTCTCTTACAAGGTCCTTTCACTGCTAGGCAAATATATTTATTCTTCACACTGTAGCTCTCTTTATCACCACAGAATCCCAGTTGGAACTGAAACCACTCACACAATCACCTTTGTACAGCATGAATAGGCCCCTTCCACAGAAAAAATAAATTAAACCCACTAAAACTATACCTTAATTTTACTGTTGACCAACACAAAAATAAATCCCTTAAAGATACCTTTGTTTTTGTAACAGGAGACTGAGGGGAGATTTAATTAAGGTGTATAAAATTATGGGGTACCTAGAAAGAATGGATAGGAAGACCCTATTTTCCATAGCAGAGAGGTCAATAACCAAGTGAGCATTGTTGTGAAGCAATGGGTTTTATGGGCCAGGGTTTAGAGAACCCCAAAGTGTAGCATGGAGTTCACCTGACCCACAACATTTAATAGATTGTGGTATAGGGAGCACACAGCCCACTCTGTAGGTGTGGTATAGCAGAAATGGAAAAGTATTTTCTCAAGCAAAACAATGTTTATTCTATGAACTCAAGTTAACCTTTTAAAACATACAGTGAACATCTTAGCAACCATAAATTCAAATACAACCCCCAAAGAATACAACACTAAGTAATCCTTAATATCTTCCCAAACAACATCCAGAAGACAGAACATAAGAACATAAGAACTAGGAGCAGGAGTAGGCCATCTGGCCCCTCGAGCCTGCACCACCATTCAATGAGATCATGGCTGATTTTATGTGGACTCAGCTCCACTTTCCGGCCCGAACACCATAACCCTTAATCCCTTTATTCTTCAAAAAAAATCTATCTTTATCTTAAAAACATTTAATGAAGGAGCCTCGACTGCTTCACTGGGCAAGGAATTCCATAGATTCACAACCCTTTGGGTGAAGAAGTTCCTCCTAAACGCAGTCCTAAATCTACTTCCCCTTATTTTGAGGCTCTGCCCCCTAGTTCTGCTTTCACCCGCCAGTGGAAACAACCTGCCTGCATCTATCCTATCTATTCCCTTCATAATTTTATATGTTTCTATAAGATCCCCCCCGCATCCTTCTAAATTCCAACGAGTACAGTCCCAGTCTACTCAACCTCTCCTCGTAATCCAATCCCTTCAGCTCTGGGATTAACCTAGTGAATCTCCTCTGCACACCCTCCAGTGCCAGTATGTCCTACTCAAGTAAGGAGACCAAAACTGACCACAATACTCCAGGTATGGCCTCGCTAACATCTTATACTATTGCAGCATAATCTCCCTAGTCTTAAACTCCATCCCTCTAGCAATGAAGGACAAAATTCCATTTGCCTTCTTAATCACATGTTGCATCTGTAAACCAACTTTTTGCGACTCATGCACTAGCACACCTAGGTCTCTCTGCATAGCAGCATGTTTTAATATTTTATCATTTAAATAATAATTCCTTTTGCTGTTATTCCTACCAAAATGGATAACCTCACATTTGTCAACATTGTATTCCATCTGCCAGACCCTAGCCCATTCACTATCCAAATCCCTCTACAGACTTCCAGTATCCTCTGCACTTTTTGCTTTACCACTCATCTTAGTGTCATCTGCAAACTTGGACACATTGCCCTTGGTCCCCAACTCCAAATCATCTATGTAAATTGTGAACAATTGTGGGCCCAACACTGATCCCTGAGGGACACCACTAGCTACTGATTGCCAAGAAGAAACACCTTTTAACAGAAGCACATCAGGTTTACATTCACTACTGAGAACATTTATAATTCTGAATTCACCAAATGATCAAGAGATAGTCTTTTCATGGCAGAGAGATCAACAGTACACCTGCTCTGTCTGGCTTCAGCCCCAACACTGAAAACAAAACTAAAACACACCCTGCAGCAAACAGCCGAAAACAAAAGTAAAAAGCTGACAGACAGCCCAGCTCCGCCCACATTCTGACATCACTGATAAACACCCATTTCTTAAAGGTACAATTCTTAAACACCCATTTCTTAAAGGTACTCTCACATGACATGGGCAAAAGGATTAGTGGAGAGTTGTGATTTATGTTTTCACCCGGAGAGGGGTCTGGAGCTCACTACCTTAAAGGGTGTTCAAGTGAGAATCCCTAATCTCATTGTAAAGCTATCTGAATATGCACTTGCAGTATTGTAACTAACCAGGGCTGTGGCCCAAGAGCTGGAAAGTATGAATACGCTGGATAATGGCCGGAATTCTCTGGCCATTGGGATTCTGTGTTCCCACCAGCAGCTCACCCTGCTTCCGGGTTTCCAGGCAGCATGGGGTGCCTTTAATGGGAAATCCCACAGACAAGCGGTGGAGGTAGAGAATGCCGCCACCAGCGAACAGCACACTGCCGAGAAACAGGCGGCTGGGGGATCGGGGAATCCAGCCACAGGCACGACCAATTTTTTAAGTGTCTTAGATTTTCCACAGCCCGCACCCAACTTCTCAAGATCATAGAGGAATGGGAAATAAATGTTGGCCTTGTCAGAGAGACCTTACCCCAGGAATGAATTTAAAAAGATTTAAAGTTACATGGAACGGACAGTACAAAAACAGACCATTTGGTCCAACGGGTATATACTGGCATTTATGCTCCACACAAGCACCACACTCCTCCTTACTTCATCTAGCCCTATCAACATAATGTTCTATTCTTTTTCTCCTGGTTGTTGCTTCTCTAGCCTCCCCTTAAATACATTCATGCTATTTGCCTCAAATGCTCCACGTGGTAGCAAATCCCACATTCTCACCTCTTGCTGAGTAAAGAGGTTTCTCCTGAATTTGCTACAGATGCAGATAACCGGGGTTGGATTCTCCTGTCCCACAGCCACATGTTTCTCGGCGGGGCGCTGTTCATTGCTGACGGGATTCTCTCTTCCCGCCTCTTGTCAATGGAATTTCCCATTGAAGCCACCCCAACGCCGCCAGGAAACCCGCGGCCAGGGGTTGCACTGCCGGTGGGGGGGGGGGGGGGGGGTCCCAATGGCCAGGGAATTCCAGCCATGATCTTTAGAGCTGTGAGCATTCGACTGAGCTCAGGATGTGAAGAAAATCGCCAAGGGGTGGATTAGCTCTGGTCTCCACACGTAGCATAATGGACGCGCGTGAGAGTTCCTTTGGTTAGCATTTCTATAGAAATTGTGACCCATTTCTAAAGGAGCGTGTTTTACAAGCATGCCACAGAGAGAATCTCTTCAATAATGTCTTTGTTATGGCCCAGAATTTGTTGGAGCAGCCTGCCTCGTGAGTTAGATTCTTTTCCTTACCCTTCAGCAATGGAAGCCCTTTGCACCACATATAGCTGAGAATGTGAGCTGATTACAGCCCAGTGAGGGCAGGGCAAAGGGACTCACCCCGAGCTTTTGTGAACCGCTAGACCAAAAGTGTTTCTCCCGAACCAACGTGACTTAAGGATTGAGGAACGATTGCGATGGAAACAGGATAATTACAAGTAAAATCAGGTACAGAAAGAACAATAAACGGTAAGAAATATCAAATTAAGGTTGAGAGAAAAAAGTATGTATGATTTTTAAAATCTTTAAAATTCAGGTTAGGTGGATTGGCCGTGCTAAATTTTCCCTTAGTGTCGCAAGATGTGCAGGTTGGGTGGATTGGCCATGGTCAATGCGCAGAGTTACGGGGATAGGGCAGGGTGAGGGGACCTAGGTATGTATGATGCTCTACTGAGGGTTGGTGTTTTCTAAATGGGCCGAATAGCCTCCTCCTTCACTGTAGGGATTCTATGGATTTTATGGATCCTCAAACAATTTGCCACCTGCAGAAATGAAACCCATGGTTTGAATTGTTCCTTTGTGAAGTAATGGGCAAAAGGATTAGTGGAGAGTTGTGATTTATGTTTTCACCCAGAGAGGGGTCTGGAGCTCACTGCCTTAAAGGGTGTTCAAGTGAAAATCCCTAATCTCATTGTAAAAGTATACTTTTGTACTCATTGTAAGCGGATACTTATATCTCACCTTTATAAATTACACTTATACTGTTAAGTACTGGAGTTTTATGTCGAGTTTAATTCACTGTAATAATGCAATTGGAGCAATTTCTTGTAACTCTCAGGGTGGGGTGGTGGAGATGATTCCATTTTCACAAGGCTAATGGCAGGACAGAACAAATCATCGTGTAATTTATGGCGATTTGCAACTCATGGGATATCCTTTCCTTGCCACAGATTGCTGGGTTATTTGCACATCAATAGCGCCGTATACATTTGACCTGCCATTATTTCCCCAGCAACATCTGGCACTATATCTCTAAGCATGCTGATTAGAGAAGGTTCAGCTGATGGTTTTTTGGTAGTCCTCTCACCTCTGAATCAGAAGTTCATTTCCTTCCTGCTTTTTAAAAAATAGAGATATTTATTCAAGTTTTTCAACAGATTTTCAACAAACCACCCCCCCCCTCCCAACAAAAAGAAAGAAACAAGAACACAACAATCAGAAGTTATACATTGGATTTCCCCCTATACAATAACCCCCCATACAACATTTAAAAACACAAATAGGGAAAACCCCCCCACCTTCACCCAAACGCCACCCCAAAAGAAATCCCCCCCCCCTCCCTCCCCCCCGCCCTTGGGCTGCTGCTGCTGCTGACCTCCTCCTAACGCTCCGCGAGATAGTCTAGGAACGGTTGCCACCGCCTGAGGAACCCCTGCACAGACCCTCGCAAGGCAAACTTTATCCTCTCCAGCTTGATGAACCCTGCCATGTCGTTGATCCAAGATTCCACACTAGGGGGCTTTGCAGCTTTCCATAGTAGAAAAATCCTCTGCCGGGCTACCGGGGACGGAAAGGATAGAATACAGGCCTCTTTCGCCTCCTGCACTCCCGGCTCGTCCGATACCCCAAATAATGCCAATCCCCAGCTCGGCTTGACCCGGGCGTTCACCACCTTGGACATAGTCCTCGTAAAACCCCTCCAAAACCCATCCAGTGCCGGGCACGACCAGAACATACGGACGTGATTTGCCGGGCTCCCTGAGCACCTCCCACATCTGTCCTCCACCCCAAGAAGCTACTCAACCTCACCCCTGTCATATGCGCTCTGTGAGTGACTTTGAACTGTATTAGGCTGAGCCTGGTGCAAGAGGAGGAAGAATTAACCCTATTCAGGGCATCAGCTCACAGACCCTCATCTATCTCCTCCCCAAGCTCCTCCTCCCACTTGCCCTTTAGCTTCTCCACCGAGGCCTCCTCCTCTTCCTTCAGCACCTGGTAAATCGCCGAAACCTTGCCTTCACCAACCCATACACCCAAAATCACCTTGTCCTGAATCCCACGTGCCGGAAGCAGCGGGAATTCCCTTACCTGCCGCCTCACAAACGCCCTCACTTGTATGTACCTGAAAGCGTTTCCCGGGGGTAGCCCAAACTTCTCCTCCAGCACCCCTAGGCTCGCAAACATCTCATCGATGAACAGGTTCCCCCATTCATCTAATCCCTGCCCGATGCCAGCTCCGAAACCCCCCATCCATCCTTCCTGGACGAACCGATGATTCTCCCGAATCGGGGACCAAACCGAGGCTCCCACCTCGCCCCTGTGTCACCTCCACTGCCCCCAGATCTTCAGCGTTGCCGCCACCACCGGACTCGTGGTGTACCTTGTCGGCGAGAGCAGCAGCAGTGCCGTCACCAGCGCCCTCAGTCTCGTGCCCACACAGGACGCCATCTCTAGCCTCTTCCATGCTGCCCCCCCCCCTCCATTACCCACTTACGGATCATCGCCACATTGGCTGCCCAATAATAGCCGCACAAATTCGGCAGCGCCAGCACCCCCCTGTCCCTGCTACGCTCCAGAAACACTCTCTTTACCCTCGGGGTCTTATTCGCCCTAACAAATCCCATGATGCCCCTGCTTACACGTTTGAAAAAGGCCTTGGGGATCATAATGGGAAGGCACTGGGACACAAAGAGAAACCTCAGGAGGACCGTCATTTTGACGGTCATTTTGACGGAATCACCCCCAGGACACAGTCCTCAATTCTCGTAGCCAGCACCTTCACCAACAACTTAGCGTCAACATTGAGGAGCGAGATCGGTCTAGATGACCCACATTGCAATGGACCCTTGTCCCGCTTCAAGATCAAAGAAATCAGCGCCCTGGACATTGTCGGGGGCAAGATCCCCCCCTCCCTCGCCTGATTAAAAGTCCTCACTAGCAACCGGCCCAGCAGGTCCACGTATTTCCTGTAGAATTCAACCAGGAACCCATCCGGCCCTGGGGCCTTCCCCGCCTGCATGCTCCCCAATCCTTTAACCAGCTCATCCAGCCCAATCGGCACCCCCAAACCAGCCACCTCCTCCTCCTCCAACCTCGGGAACCTCAGCTAATCTAGGAATCAACGCATCCCCGCCTCCCCGCTGCGGGCTCAGACCTGAAAAGATCCTCATAGATGTCCCTAAATACCTCGTTTATTCTCACCGCACTCCGCACCGTATTCCCCCCTCTATCCTTAACTCCACCAATCTCCCTCGCTGCCTCCCTCTTACAAAGCTGGTGTGCCAACATCCGACTCGCCTTCTCCCCATACTCATACGTTGCCCCCTGCGCTTTCCTCCACTGTGCCTCTGCTTTCCCCGTGGTCAACAGGTCGAATTCCGTCTGGAGGTTCCGTCGCACCCTAAGTAGCCCCTCCTCGGGGGCCTCTGCATACCTCCTGTCCACCCTTAAAATCTCCGCCACCAACCTCTCCCTCTCCCTCCCCTCTCTCTTCTCCCTGTGGGCCCTAATGGAGATTAGCTCTCCCCTGACCACCGCCTTCAACGCCACCCAGACTACCCCCACCTGCACCTCCCCGTTGTCGTTGGCCTCCAAATATCTTTCAATACACCCCCGCACCCGCCCGTACACCCCCTCATCCGCCAACAGTCCCACATCAAGGCGCCACAGCGGGCGCTGGTCCCTCTCCTCCCCCAACTCCAGCTCCACCCAATGCGGGCGTGGTCCGAGATGGCTATGGCCGAATATTCCATTCCCTCCACTTTCGGGATTAGCGCCCTACTCAAAATGAAAAAATCTATCCGGGAGTAGGCTCTATGGACGTGGGAAAAGAAGGAAAATTCCCTGGCCAGCGGCCTGGCAAACCTCCATGGATCCACTCCCCCCCATCTGGTCCATAAACCCCCTGAGCACCTTTGCCGCAGCCGGCCTCTTACCCGTCCTGGATCTAGAATGGTCCAATGCTGGGTCCAGCACTGTGTTGAAGTCCCCCCCCCATTATCAAGCTTCCTACCTCCAGATCCGGAATCCGACCCAGCATGCATTTCATAAATCCGGCATCATCCCAATTCAGGGCATATGCGTTCACCAGTACCACCCGCACCCCCTGCAACCTACCACTCACCATCACATATCGACCTCCATTATCCACTACAATATTCAGTGCCTCGAACAACACCCGCTTCCCCACCAGTATTGCAACCCCTCTGTTCTTCGCATCCAGCCCTGAATGAAAGACCTGCCCTATCCATCCCTTTCTCAGCCTAACCTGATCTGCCACCTTCAGATGTGTCTCCTGGAGCATAACCACGTCTGCCTTCAGTCCCTTTAAGTGCGCGAACACCCGGGCCCTCTTGACCGGCCCGTTCAGGCCCCTCACTTTCCAAGTTATCAGCCGGATCGGGGGGCTACTCGCCCCCACCCCCCACCCCCCCTGCCGACTAGCCATCTCCTTTTCTAGGCCAGCCACGTGCCCGCGCCTCTTGCACCCTCCAGTCCCCCAGGCGGCGGACCCCCACCCCGACTACCTCTCCTACTTCCAGCTCCCCTTTGGCCAATCCAGCAGCAACCCAGCTCCCCTCCCAACCCCCCCCCCCCCCGCTAGATCCTCATCTAGCCATTTAGCTCCCCCCATGACACTCCCACAAGTCAGCTGACTCCTGCTGACCCCGGCCTCTCCCGCCATTCCATCGACCCCCCCAGTGTGAGAATCCCCCCACCCCTTGGCAGTCAGTGTGTGCTCCTCTACAGCACCGCCCTTCTCCCCCCAGCCCCACCCCCATCCTTCCCTAACGCGGGAAAAAGCCCGCGCTTTCCTGAGCCGGCCCCGCCCCCTCTGGCGCAGCTCCTTTTTGCGGCCTTACCCCAACTCCCCATCCCCGAGCCATCACCCCCCCCTCTTCCTCCGTGGAGCCCTGCCCCTCCAACACCGACGCCCACACTCTCCCACAGCCCCCACAACAAATCCATTCACCCATCCCACCCAGCACTCAAACAAAAAGAACATTCCCCAAACGCAGTAAACACAGTAAACATTCCCCCACGACAAACCCTCAATTAGAGTCCAACTTTTCAGTCTGTATAAAGTTCCATGCCTCATCAGGTGTTTTAAAATAGTGGTGCCGATCTTGGAACGTGACCCATAATCGCGCTGGCTGCAGCATCCCGAACTTCACCCCCTTCCGATGGAGCACCGCCTTAGCCCGGTTGAAACCAGCTCTCTTCTTAGTCACCTCCGCACTCCAGTCCTGGTAAATTCGGATCTCCATGTTCTTCCACCTGCTGCTCCGCTCTTTTCTGGCCCATCTCAGGACACACTCTCTGTCCATAAAGCCGTGGAACCTCACCACTACAGCCCTTGGCGGCTCATTAGCTTTGGGTCTCCTTGCCAGGACCCGATGAGCCCCATTCAGCCCCAGGGGCCTCGGGAAAGCTCCCGCGCCCATCAGCGAATTAAGCATCGTGCTCCTATATGCCCCGGCAACGGGCCCCTCCACTCCTTCAGGGAGACCCAGAATCCGAAGATTCTTCCTCCTCGACCTATTCTCAAGGTCCTTTTCCGCCCACCTCTTGTGCAGCGCCTCGTGCGCCTCCACCTTCACCGCCAGGCCCAAGATCTCGTCCTCGTTCTCCGAGGCTTTTTGCCGCACCTCCCGGATCGCCGCCCCTTGGGCCTTCTGGGTCTCCACAAGCTTCTCAATCGCCGCCTTCATTGGCGCCAGCATTTCTGTCCTCAGCTCCTCAAAGCAGCGTTTAAGAAACTCCTGCTGCACCTGCGACCACTGCGCCCACGCTGCTTGGTCTCCACCCGCCGCCATCTTGCTTTTCCTCCCTCGCACTTTTCGCTGCACAGGATCTCTTTTTTAACCGCTCCACTCCTGGTCCAATCCATATAATGTCGGCGGGACCTTGCTGTCACCTTCCCACACTGGAAGCCGTCGAACAATTGCCATTCGGGCCCCTCTGAAGAGTCCAAAAGTCCGTTCCCGGCAGGAGCTGCCGAACGTGCGACCTACCTAGGCATAGCCGCAACCGGAAGTCTCTCCTTCCTGCTTTGGAGTCCATAACTCAGCCTGACACTGCCCTGCAGAAGGGGAGACGAATTGAACTGTCAGAAAGGTTGCCTCTTGCATGAATCAATAAATCAAGATGTTCTTGAGGTGGGGAGGGGGTGCGCGTCAGGGAGTGGGGGATGGGGGGGACAGCGAAAAGGAGGTAAAGTACCTGTGAAACTATTTTAAAGAAGAAGTGGGTGGTCCCGGGGGTCCTGCCAATAGTTACCCCTCAATGGACACCCACAACAGATGATTTGAATGTTTACACATTGCTATTTACGGAACTTGCTGTGCACTGATTGGCAGCCGTGTTTTCTATTTTACACCAATGACTATGCCACAAGAGTACTCAATTGGCTTTGAAGCGCTTTGAGATGTCCTGAGGCCAGGTGCTATACAAATGCAAGCCCTTCTTTTCAGATTGGTTTGTCCTGAATAGCTCCCGGTTTTTCAATACCATGGACAGCGACACGGAATTCAGACATTCCACCAGGAGAGTGGTGGGCAACCTGTGGCCTGCAGGCTACATGCGACCCATTACAGCTCTGGCTGCAGTCCACAATGCATTCTGTTGAGAGGGTGAGCGAGAAAGAGCGAGACCAAGGGCATAGCGATTGTTTGCCGCTTAGTTTATTTGTTTTCCTCATTTATCTTTAAACACTTTTACAATTTATTGGTAGCTGTAATGGTTTCTTCATCATAAAGATTTTTCTATAAAAGCAACAATAAAGTATCGGGAACAGTAGGATGTATTAATTACAATAAATAAAGATACATAAATATGAATAAATAAAAATAAAAGCAATACCTTAAGCACATATCTGTACATTTAAGAAATGCATCACTTTTGATCATAGCTAGTATTAGCTTTGTTGAGCAGAGCAAATTATAGTGTCGGTAAGGTAAGCGTAAATATTTATTTTGTTTCTCCCTTGTGAAGTTGATGACATTTCTATTAATGTATGAATGATTTAACATTTTCTGTAACTCGATATGAAATATTCAGTGTGCTTAATTTTATTTGCCTTTTGTATGGGGTCCTGGTTAGCGTACATGCCCAATTTCAACACTGAGGCCCACTGAGATCATGGAGGGCCCCACATGCAGCCCACTCACTAACTTAGGGTGCCCATCGCTGCTCTTGGAGGGAATGAAAGGAAGAACAGAAAACATGAGAAATAAGCAGGAGCTCTTTTGCCACATGAAAGTTAATCTGAACCTGAACATTTGAAATCTTAATCTATTTTATTCCTTTTCTGTGTCCACTTCAGGTCTGGTTTCTCATCATTTTCTTTTTTCTACAAATATAAACATGTAAAACTAAAGTTCACACAATGCAAATAATAGTGATATATTTATTCCACTGGGAGGCACATGGCACAGTGGTTAGCACCACTGCCTCACGGCTTGAGGGGCCCGGCTTCAATTCCGGCCTCGGGTGACTGTGTGGGGTTCGCACTTCCTTCCCGTGTCGGTGTGGGTTTCCATCCCTGATTGCCCTTGAGAAAGTGGTGGTGAGCTGCTTTTCTGAAACGGCTGCAGTCCATGTGGTGTAGGTACACCCATACTGCTGTCAGGGAGCGGGTTCCGGGATTTGGACCCAGCGATAGTGAAGGAACGGCGATATATTTCCAAGTCAGGATGGTGAGTGGCATGGAGGGGAACTTGCAGGTGGTGATGTTTCCCATGCATCTGCTGCTCTTGACCTTCTAGGTGGTAGAGGTTGTGGTTTAAGAAGAAGGAGATCCCAAGTATTCAAGCTCAATGCTAACATGGCTAGTTGTTCAATGTGTCCCATATCAGCCTGGTAGCTGATAGTATTGCTATAAAATATCACTGTTTAGCCTTTTATATTTCCTAGCATTTACCTCTCACCCACTTTCACTGTGTATTGGCAGCTTCCATCTCGGGGAACAATCAACAACTTGCATTCATATACAGTGTGTTAAATTTAAGGAAACATCCCAAAGCACTATGGAGCGGAGATGGTGGATTAATGGGAATTTCACTGGCCGAGTGATCCAGAGGCGCAGGCTAACCAGGGGCTGGTTTAGCACAGTGGGCTAAAACAGCCGGCTTGTAATGCAGAACAAGGCCAGCAGCGCGGGTTCAATTCCCGTACCAGCTTACCCGAACAGGTGCCCGAATGTGGCGACTAGGGGCTTTTCACAGTAACTTCATTGAAGCCGACTTGCGACAATAAGCGATTATTATTATACTATTATAATGCTCTGGGGATATGGGTTCAAATCCCACCATGGATGCTGCTGGCATATAAATTCAATTGATAAAACCTGCAATTGAAAGGTTGCCTCAGTCATGGTGACCACGAAGCTACCATCGATTGTTGTAAAAACCCCATCTGGTTCACTCTTGTTCTTCAGGAAAGGAAATCTGCTAACCTTACCAGTCTGGCCTTCATGCACGTTCGGAAGCAAAGCAACATGGTTGACTCTTAATTGCTTCTCTGAAATGGCGTCGCAAGCCACTCAGCTCAAGCGCAATTAGGGATGGGAAACAAATGCTATTTTTAAAAATACAATTAAGCTGCCCATTTGGTCTTCTGCATGACTTTCAGTTTCCAACAATACTCAGCTCCCTCTCTAAGATGTGGCCCACGTTCACATCGCAGCACTGAAATAGAATTTTCATCGAATTTTCATAGAATCTACAGTGCAGAAGGAGGCCATTCGGCCCATCGAGTCTGCACTGGCTCTTGGAAAGAGCACCCTACCCAAGGTCCACACCTCCACCCTATCCCCATAACCCAGTAACCCGATCCAACACTAAGGGCAATTTTGGACACTATGGGCAATTTAGCATGGCCAATCCACCTAATCTGCACATCTTTGGACTGTGGGAGGAAACCGGAGCACCCGGAGGAAACTCACGCACACACGGGGAGAATGTGCAGACTCCGCACAGACAGTGACCCAAGCCGGGAATCGAACCTGGGACTCTGGAGCTGTGAAGCAATTGTGCTAACACAATGCTACCGTGCTTTCCACAAATATATACACATGAATATATATATTTTTTGTTGAAGCTGTAAGCTGATTTTCCAATCAGCCAAATTTGAAAGTTGCTGAACATCAGCACTGCCATGCTGGGAAGTGCTTAACTCATTCTTCGAGATTTAAACAACACCTTCGCTCAGCTTCAGAGTGACGGACATCGTGGCGATGATCTGATTCACAGTAAAGCCAAAGTGAGCCTGGCTCACTGGGAGCGGTTATAACAGTTGACTAGTGCATCTTGTTACCATTAAGCTCACACCTTAACATGGCTGTCGCAGCTTATACCATCACGTTCATGTGATTTATTGTAGTAAGTTTGATTGTCTCACTGGGAAGTTTGAAGTTGTTTGCAGGCCATTGACACAACGAATATCAGCACAGAAAACGGTGCCGAAGAGATTGACTGGAATGGGATTGGATGGAATCTTGAAAAGAGAATAATTGCAGGGAACATCAGGGACCCAGCACAGTGACAATGGGCTGAATGGCCTCCTTCTGCACTGTATGATTCAATGGCTTTCTTTCCTTATTCCTGCTGATGCTTGACCTGTCAGAATAGCCAATCTGGCTGCTGTTCTCAAACATTTAGCAGTTACACACGCGTGATAAATTGAATCATTTTTCAATCTGTGATTAACAAGCATTCTTAAGCTTCCTTTGAACTCCGTGACCTCGGGCTGACCTCCTCCTAACTTCTGTTTCATTCTCCACTTTCCATTGCAGCCTCCGCTGATTGTGGCTCGACTGTCTATCCTGACCTTTCGTGTCAAAACAGCCACCTTTGTACATTGGATTCACAAAGCAAATTGCTTCAAATTCATTTCAATCAATTTCTGTCATACATTTAGCCCAGCGATCCTGCTATTTGCTGACAGATACCTCGCTCAGACTGACACCTATCAGGCACTTATTATGAACAACTTCTCTAACTTGCTCGGGGAAAAGGCCAAATTGAAAAGGTCTCGTTGGACCATAAAATAAGATTCGGGATTGTGAACAATGTTCCGAGGAACTCCTCGGATATTTTGGCCTCTCACACAGTAGAGAGTACAACAACAACTTGGTTTTATGTAACACCTTTAGCACAGGAAATCATTAACAAGGTGCATCACAAACATAGGTTGGTTTTAAGGAGCCTCTTAAATGAGGAGAGGCACAGAGACTTAGGGAGGGAATTCCAGAGCTCAGGGCCAACGTTGCCATAGGCACAGCCGCCAATGGCGGAACAAATAAAATCTGGGTACAGGACAAGGGGACCAATTATTGAGTTGCATTTTCCAGATATTAGGGTTTACGAAGAGCTGACGAGGAACGCGGCAACCTATAATCATAGAACCACTAGAGTGCAGAAGGAAGCCATTTGACCCTCGGGCCTACAGTGACCCTCCGAAAGAGCACCCTACCAGGCTCACACCCCCGCAAATCCTTAACCCCACCGAACCTTTGGACACGAAGGGGCAATTTAGCATGGCCAATCCACCTAACCTGCACATCTTTGGACTGTGGGAGGAAACCGTAACATTCGGGGGAAACCCACACAGTCACAGGGAGAATGTGCAAACTCCACATAAGCAGTCACCTAAGGCCGGAATGAAACACTAGTCCTTGATGCTGTGAAGCAGCAGTGCTAGCCACTGTGCCACCGTGCCACCCGTTCTCTCGCAGTTCAGCAGCATCAGTTTCAAGACGGCTACTTGGCATTTTTATTGCCTCTCATTTACACATGATCAAGTAAATAACTCTGCAGTATTTATAGTAACTGCGTGACATGACCCGGCGAGAAATTTGAAACTGATGTGAGCTTCTCAGCAGCATAAGAAGCATTCTGGAAACCACATGGGAGTCACAACATAATTGGTTAGTGACACCTGAGTGTAGACCAGCTTGGTGTCAGCTGGAGCTCAGTACATAAGAACTAGGAGCAGGAGTAGGTCATCTGGCCCCTCGAGCCTGCTCTACCATTCAATGAGATCATGGCTGATCTTTTGTGCACTCAGCTCCACTTTCCGGCCCGAACACCATAACCCTTAATCCCTTTATTCTTCAAAAGACTATCGATCTTTATCTTAAAGACATTTAATGAAGGAGCCTCGACTGCTTCACTGGGCAAGGAATTCCATAGATTCACAACACTTTGGGTGAACAAGTTCCTCCTAAACTCAGTCCTAAATCTACTTCCCCTTATTTTGAGGCTATGCCCCCTAGTTCTGCTTTCACCCGCCAGTGGAAACAACCTGCCCGCATCTATCCTATCTATTCCCTTCATAATCTTATGTTTCTATAAGATCCCCCCTCATCCTTCTAAATTCCAACAAGTACAGTCCCAGTCTACTCAACCTCTCCTCGTAATCCAACCCCTTCAGCTCTGGGATTAACCTAGTGAATCTCCTCTGCACACCCTCCAGTGCCAGTACGTCCTTTCTCAAGTAAGGAGACCAAAACTGAACACAATACTCCAGGTGTGGCCTCACTAACACCTTATACAATTGCAGCATAATCTCCTTAGTCTTAAACTCCATCCCTCTAGCAATGAAGGACACAATTCCATTTGCCTTCTTAATCACCTGTTGCACCTGTAAACCAACTTTTTGTGACTCATGCACTAGCACACCCAGGTCTCTCTGCACAGCAGCATGCTTTAATATTTTATCATTTAAATAATAATCCCTTTTGCTGTTATTCCAACCAAAATGGATAACCTCACATTTGTCAACATTGTATTCCATCTGCCAGACCCTAGCCCATTCACTTAACCTATCCAAATCCCTCTGCAGACTTCCAGTATCCTCTGCACTTTTTGCTTTACCACTTATCTTAGTGTCATCTGCAAACTTGGACACATTGCCCTTGGTCCCCAACTCCAAATCATCTATGTAAATTGTGAACAGTTGTGGGCCCAACACTGATCCCTGAGGGACACCACTAACTACTGATTGCCAACCAGAGAAACACCCATTAAACCCCACTCTTTGCTTTCTATTAATTAACCAATCCTCTATCCATGCTACTACTTTCCCCTTAATGCCATACATCTTTATCTTATGCAGCAACCTTTTGTGTGGCACCTTGTCAAAGGCTTTCTGGAAATCCAGATATACCACACCCATTGGCTCCCCTCTATCTACCGCACTGTTAATGTCCTCAAAAAATTCCACCATATTAGTTAGGCACGACCTGCCCTTTATGAACCCATGCTGCGTCTGCCCAATGAGACAATTTCCATCCAGATGCCTCGCTATTTCTTCCTTGATGATAGATTCCAGCATCTTCCCTACTACCGATGTTAAGTTCACTGGCCTATAATTACCCGCTTTCTGCCTACTTCCTTTTTTAAACAGTGGTGTCACGTTTGCTAATTTCCAATCCGCCGGGACCACCCCAGAGTCTAGTGAATTTTCATAGATTATCATAGAATTTACAGTGCAGAAGGAGGCCATTCGGCCCATCGAGTCTGCACCGGCTCTTGGAAAGAGCACCCTACCAAAGGTCAACACTGCCACCCTCTCCCCATAACCCAGTAACCCCACCCAACACGAAGGGCAATTTTGGACACTAAGGGAAATTTAGCATGGCTAATCCACCTAACCTTCACATCTTTGGACTGTGGGAGGAAACCGGAGCACCCGGAGGAAACCCACACACACACGGGGAGGATGTACAGACTCCGCACAGACAGTGACCCAAGCCGGAATCGAACCTGGGACCCTGGAGCTGTGAAGCAATTGTGCTATCCACAAGGATACCGTGCTGCCCCTTTTGGTAAATTATCACTGGTGCATTTGCAATTTCCATAGCCATCTCTTTTAGCACTCTGGGATACATTCCATCAGGTCCAGGAGACTTGTCTATCTAACTTGTTAGCCCCATTAGCTTGCCCATCACTACCTCCTTGGTGATAACAATCCTCTCAAGGTACTCACCTGTCATAGCCTCATTTCCATCAGTCACTGGCATGTTATTTGTGTCTTCCACTGTGAAAACCGACCCAACAAACCTGTTCAGTTCCACAGCCATTACCTCATCTCCCATTATTAAATCTCCCTTCTCATCCTCTAAAGAACCAATATTTACCTTAGCCACTCTTTTTTGTTTTATATATTTGTAGAAACGTTTACTATCTGTTTTTATATTCTGAGCAAGTTTACTCTCATAATCTATCTTACTCTTCTTTATAGCTTTTTTAGTAGCTTTCTGTTGCCCCCTAAAGATTTCCCAGTCCTCTTGTCTCCCACTGATCTTTGCTACTTTGTATGTTTTTTCCTTCAATTTGATACTCTCCCTTATTTCCTTAGATATCCACGGTCGATTTTCCCTCTTTTTACCGTCCTTCCATTTTGTTGGTATAAACCTTTGCTGAGCACTGTGAAAAATCACTTGGAAGGTTCTCCACTGTTCCTCAACTGTTTCACTATAAAGTCTTTGCTCCCAGTCTACCTTAGCTAGTTCTTCTCTCATCCCATTGTAATCTCCTTTGTTTAAGCACAAAACACTAGTGTTTGATTTTACCTTCTCACCCTCCATCTGTATTTTAAATTCCACCATATTGTGATTGCTCCTTCCGAGAGGATCCCTAACTATGAGATTCTGAATCAATCCTGTCTCATTACACAGGACCAGATCTAGGACCACTTGTTCCCTCAAAGGTTCCATTACATACTGTTCTAGGAAACTATCGCGGATGCATTCTATAAACTCCTCCTCAAGGCTGCCTTGACCGACCTGGTTAAACCAATCGACATGTAGATTAAAATCCCCCATGATAACTGCAGTACCATTTCTACATGCATCAGTTATTTCTTTGTTTATTGCCTGCCCCACCATAATGTTACTATTTGATGGCCTATAGACTACTCCTATCAGTGACTTTTTCGCCTTACTCTTCCTGATTTCCACCCAAATTGATTCAACCTGGTCCTCCATAGCACCAATATCATCCCTTACTATTACCCGGATGCCATCCTTAAACAACAAAGCTACACCACTGCCCTTACCGTCCATTCTATCCTTTCGTATAGTCTGATACCCTTGGATATTTAACTCCCATCGTGACCATCTTTTAACCATGTTTCAGTAATGGCCACTAAATCAAAGTCATTCACGATGATTTGCGCCATCAACTCATTTACCTTATTCCGAATACTACGAGCATTCAGGTAAAATACACTTATGTTGGCTCCAGTTGTTGCACTCTCACCTCTGAATCAGGTGATTGCTGATTCAAACCCCGCTATAGGGATTTGAGGACATGATCCAGGCTGATACATCAGTGCAACACCAAGGGAATGTAAAACCGCCAAAGCTATCTTTCAGATGAGGCATTAAACTGCCCGCCTGCATTCTGAGGTGGAAATATGAGATTCCATAGCCAGTATTCAAAGAAGAGCAGGGATATTCTCACTGCTGCCCTATCTAATAATCAGTGCGAAAAGAAACAGATTACCAGGTTATTGTTGCATTGTGGGATCTTGCTGTTTTCAAATTAGCTGTCACTTTTCTTTTGTTGCAACTGGGCGCTAGGCAACACCGTCACCTACAAGTCCTCCTCTTGGAACTATATGACTGTTCCTTCACTGTCACTGGTTGAAAAGCCTGGATATCCCTCTCTAACAGCACTCTGTGTGCATCTACACCACAGGGATTGCAGCAGTTCAAGAAGGCAGCTCAACACCAGCTTGTTTCTTTGTTACTTTCTATGTTCCTACAGTGGGAGTGGTATACTGAATGTGCATGATCCGCCACGACCATATTGAATGGTGGTGGATGCTCGAAGAGTCAGCTGGCCTACTCCTGCACCTATTTTCTATTTTCTACGTTTTGTCAAGGGCACTTCATGATGGGCAATGAATGCTGGCCTTGCCAGCGGCGTTCACATCCCAAGAATCAATTCTTGGGATGCATGGTGGTACATTGGTTAGCACTGCAGCCTCACAATGCCAGGGATCCAAGCACGATTCCGACCTTGGTCTGTGTGGAGTTTGCACGTTCTCCCCGTGTCTACGTGGGTTTCCTCCGGGTGCTCCAGCTTCCTCCCACAGTCCAAAGATTTTCAGGTTAGGTGGATCCGCCACATTAAATTTCCCATTTGTGTCCAAAGATGTGTAGGTTAGGGTACGGGGTTGTGGGAATGGGTGGGAATGGGCCTGGGTGGAATGACCTTTCGGAAGGTCAGTGCAAACTTGGTGGGCCGAATGTCCTCATTGCTCACTGTAGAGTTCCAATATTTTTCTTTCTGCAGTTTCTACCCCAGACATCAAATGATGTATTTCTCAATCACTTCAATTAAAGCAGAATATTGCAGCCTGACTGAGTTAATCTTATTAGATTATTGACCTCAGACGTTCTTCCTGCACCTGCTCCTCGTCCGACTGGATAGGCCTTATCTGGATACAAGTCAGGACGGTCTCATTCTTATCGGCCAAGTTACCATATGATCAGGAAACAGCCAGAAGATGGCAATCTTCATCACTCACTAATTAACTGCTTTAACTTGACACAGATGCAAGCATCACATGGGTTTAAAGCTTAATTGAATTCTGATTGCCAGTCAAATTCATAATATACAGACAAGGATTGGTGGAAGAGCAAGATATTATTCAGCTTAGCGCAAGAAATCAGGCAGTACTTCAGAATTAATCTGTGGAGCTATTTCTCTGAAGGATTTAATTACTGGATTTCTGGAAATAACCTTCTGAAGATTAGAATTTTAAAATTGACAGTCAGAGGAGTTTCATGAGATTACACGAGCATTGGGTCTCAATTTATCGTCACAGATCAGAAGAGTGAAACATAGAGTGAAGATCGGGGAGTTTCCATGTTAGTTTTTAAAAAAACTTTGGGCGAGATTCTCCGACCCCCCGCCGGGTCGGAGAATCGCCGGGGGCTGGTGTGAATCCCGCCCCCGCCGGTTGCTGAATTCTCCACCACCGGATATTCGGCGGGGGCGGGAATCGCGCCGGTTGGCGCCCCCCCCCCCCCCCCCGCGATTCTCCGGCCCGGATGGGCCGAAGTCCCGCCGCTAAAATGCCTGTCCCGCCGGCGTAAATTAAACCACCTACCTTACCGGCGGGAAAAGGCGGCGCGGGCGGGCTCCGGGGTCCTGGGGGGGGCGCGGGGCGATCTGGCCCCGGGGGGTGCCTCCACGGTGGCCTGGCCCACGATCGGGGCCCACCGATCCGCGGGCGGGCCTGTGCCGTGGCGGCACTCTTTCCCTTCCGCCTTCGCCACGGTCTCCACCATGGCAGAGGTGGAAGAGACTCCCGCCACTGCGCATGCGCGGGAATGCCGTCAGCAGCCGCTGACGCTCCCACGCATGCGCCGCCCGGAGATGTCATTTCCGCGCCAGCTGGCGGGGCACCAAAGGCCTTTTCCGCCAGCTGGCGGGGTGGAAATTCGTCCGCCGCCGGCCTAGCCCCTCAATGTTGGGGCTCGGCCCCCAAAGATGCGGAGCATTGCGCACCTTTGGGGCGACGCGATGCCCGACTGATTTGCGCCATTTTGGGTGCCAGTCGGTGGACATCACGCCGATACCAGAGAATTTCGCCCTTTGTGTCCACTGATGGCTGTGATGCAACCCAAACACTGAAGAGCTAAGAGAGAAATGGCGTTGTTATCAGACGGTGGTTTGTATCTGATGAAGGGCAGCACGGTAGCCTTGTGGATAGCACAATTGCTTCACAGCTCCAGGGTCCCAGGTTCGATTCCAGCTTGGGTCACTGTCTGTGCGGAGTCTGCACGTCCTCCCCGTGTGTGCGTGGGTTTCCTCCGGGTGCTCCGGTTTCCTCCCACAGTCCAAAGATGTGCAGGTTAGATGGATTGGCTATGATAAATTGCCCTTAGTGTCCAAAATCGCCCTTAGTGGTGGGTGGGGTTGCTGGGTTATGGGGATAGGGTGGCGGTGTTGACCTTGGGTAGGGTGCTCTTTCCAAGAGCCAGTGCAGACTCGATGGGCCGAATGGCCTCCTTCTGCACTGTAAATTCTATGACTCTATAATAAACCTTTCATTTTTCTTAGATCTTCTGAGCTAGGTTCAATGACCTGAGAGAATCAAGAGGAATTTCCCAGGGATGTTGCACCTTACTGGCCTTTTTTTGCCCACTTTTTGGGTTCTCCAAAGAAACAGTTCACGCCCACTTTGGGGATAGGAGGCATCCGGTTTTGCCAGAGAGTGGTTAGAATGTGGAACTCTCTGCCACGGGGTCTAGTTTAGGAGAGTAGCCTAGTTTCATTTAATGAGGTGTTAGTTAAAGAAGTGAAAAAAGAATAGAAGGAAGTACTGCTGATACATTAGATTTGGATTGGGGGTTGCATTTGTTTTATTATCACATGTACCAAGATACAGTGAAAAGAATTGTTCTGCCTTCAGTCCAGACAGATCATTCCATACATGAAAAAAAACATAGGACATACATAAATTCACAATGTAAATACATAGATACAGGTATCGGGTGAGCATACGGAGCCCAGTATTAGAGAAGATCAATCCATAAGAGGGTGATTCAACAGCATGTTAACAGCGGGAAAGGAGCTGTTTTTCAACCTGTTAGTGCGTGTTCTCAGACTTTTGTATCTCCTGACTGATGGAAGAAGTTGGAAGAGTGAATAACCCGGGTGGGAGGGATCTTTGATTATGCTGCCCGCTTTCCCAAGGCAGCGGGAGGTGTAGACAGAGTCAACGGATGGGAGGCGGGTTCAGGTGATGGACTGGGCTGTGTTCACAACTCTCTGAAATTTCTTATGGTCTTTGGCCAAGCAGTTGCCATTCCAGGCTGTGATGCAGCCAGATAGGATGCATTCTGTGGTGCATCTGTAAAAATTGGTAAGAGTCAATGCGGCCATGCTGAATTCCCTTAGTTTCCTGAGGAGGTATAGGCGCTGCTGTGATTTCCTGGTCAGAGCGCTGACGTGGATGGACCAGTACAGATTGTTGGTGATGTGCACAACTAGGAATTTGAAGCTGTCAACCATTTCCACCTCGGCACCATTGATGCCCACAGGAGTGTGTACGATACTTTGCTTCCTGAAGTGTTCATCCGGGTTGAGATGAAATTGGATTGAAATAGACTTGTTGGGACTAATGGGCTGTTTAATACTCTACATCATATGTAACTTAATCCAGTTATGAAGTTCTGGGAATCATGTTGGTGGGACAAGCTTGAACGGAACTGTTGGTCTTCTCCTTTCCACCACGTTTGTATGTTCGTAGCACACTCCATCTTGGTGCAAGAGTGTTTTGCGACTGTTTCATGGTTTTTTAATGTCAAAGCATTTTGAGACATTATTTTCTTAACAAAAGACAGAATCACAGAATACTACAATGTAGGAGAGGCCTTCAGCCCACCGAGCCTGCACCAACGCATGAGAGACACCTGACCTGCCCACCTAATCTCACTTGCCAGCACTTGGCCCATAGCCTTGAATGTTATGAGGTGCTAAGTATTCAACCACATTGCTATCTAGGTCTGGAGTACAATGTAGGCCAGACCGGGTAAGGACGGCAGATTTACTCCCCCTATGGACATCAGTGAACTGGATGGATTTTTACAACGATAGGTTCCAATGTCATCATGAGACACTCAATTCCAAATGTTTATTAAACTCAAATTTCTCCACCTGCGGTGATGGGATCCCAACCCAAATGGGGTTTCCAGGTTGCCAATCCTGTGAAAAATACCGCTCACCATCTGAGGGCCATTATGATGACAAAGTGGAAGGGGCTCAACTCTGTATCAAGCCCAGGGTCTGGGAGTACTTGATGCCAATACTAAAGAAATAATTTTACATCACTGCGTCTCTATTGTAAAGAGCTTGGTGTGTCACTGTCCTCAAGTTCTATCCTAACAGCGCAGTCCAATCACATGGGAAAGTCCCGGTGAAACTGATTATTTGAAATTCAGCTCTTGCTCTAGAGAATTCATCATCCATTATGGAATAATATTACCAATTTTGTGCCAAAGAAAGAGTAAAAAGTGTTCTATTCACATCAGCATGAACGCAAAAAGCTGGAAACAATTAAGAATGAATATGATGGAATTGTGGGTGCGGTATGGAAACAGGAGGTTGGTATCATGCTGTCACAGATTATCACAGAATTTACAGTGCAGAAGGAGGCCATTCGGCCCATCGAGTCTGCACCGGCTCTTGGAAAGGGCACCCTACCCAAGGTCATCACCTCCACCCTATCCCCATAACCCAATAACCCCACCCAACACTATGGGCAATTTTGGACACTAAGGGGAAATTTAGCATGGCCAATCCACCTAACCTGCACATCTTTGGACTGTGGGAGGAAACCGGAGCACCCGGAGGAAACCCACGCACACACGGGGAGGATGTGCAGACTCCGCACAGACAGTGACCCAAGCCGGGATCGAACCTGGGACCCTGGAGCTGTGAAGCAATTGTGCTATCCACAATGCTACCGTGCTGCCCCTTACTGCGTCCTTACTGTGGAGACTTGCATTGTCACATGCACTGTTGACAGCCTGGGTTTTCACTGAGTCAGGATGATTCATATGATTCAGAAAGGTCTCGGGTCTAGGATTCCCGACCCCATACCAGGGCAGTCTGTTTTTTCAAGAATGACTTTAAAGGATGCCGGCTGGATCCTGTCAAAAGCCTGTCATACCTGACCTGGCTGGCTCCATTGCGGAGATAATCATGTCCTATTCCTCCACAATTGTCATGGAGTCGTGCCAGGATTTTACAGAGTCGTGGGGCGAGACTCTCTGGCCTCCCCAGGGTGTGTTTCTGTGCAGCGGGAAGTGGTCCACTATTGGCTGATAGCAGGATTTTCTGGTCAATGGGATTTCACATTGAACCCATCCCACGTTGCCGGGAAACCTGTAATAGGGGTACGCCATTGGCATGGGCAAGATGCCACCTGGGCAACTTGCCGCTGCCTGTCTGGTGCCCGGGTTCAGGCTGGCAGAGCTAAAGTTCCCAGGGGGCAGTGGGGTGCCAGTGTAACACGCTGTCCAGAGCCTAACCACCCAGGGTAACCCGATCGCATCGGAGGCCTCCAAAGGTACTTACGCAGGAAATTAGGAGGGTGAGGAACAGTCATGAAAAGTGCTTGGCAAGTAGGATTAAGGTGAATCCCAAAGCTTTTTATTCATATGGAAAAAGCAAGAGGGTGGCCAGGGAAAAGACTGCACCACTTAAGGACAGTGGGGAATCGATGCGTTGAGCCAGAGGAAATTAGTACTTTGCATCAGTGTTCACCAAAGAAAAGGACTTTGTGAAAGATGATTCTTGGGTAGGGTGTGTGGACAGTCTGGGTCATGTTGGCATCGAAAAAGAGGAGGTAATGGGTCTTTTAAAAGATATTAAGTTAAATAAAGGCCGGATGGGATTTATCCCAGAAAACTGAGGGAAGCTAGGGAGGAAATTGCTGGTGCCTTGACTGACATCTTTGTATCCTCATTGGCTGCAGGTGAGATCCCAGAGTACTGGAGAATAGCTAATGTGGTACCGCTGTTTAAGAAAATTAGCAGAGATAATCCTAGGCCGGAGGAGATAAATTATTTAAGAGAATTCTCAGGGACAGGATTTATACCCATTTGGAAACAAATGGACTCATTTAGCAATAGGCAGCATGGTTTTGTGAAGGAGAGGTCGTGCCTCACTAACTTGATCGAGTTTTTTGAGGAGGTGACAAAGATGATTGAAGAGGGGAGGGTGGTGGATGTTGTTTACATGGACTTCAGTAAAGCCTCAAGGTGCCTCATGGCAGACTGGTACAAAAGGTGAAGTCACACGGGACCAGAGGTGAGATGGTAAGATGGATATCGAACTGGCTCGGTCACAGAAGGCAAAGGGTAGCAGTAGAAGGGTGTTTTGCTGAATGGAAGGTTGGGACTAGTGGTGTTCCACAGGGATCTGCGCTTGGGCCTCTGTTGTTTGTAGTGTACATAAACGATTTGGAGGAAAATGTAGCTGGTCTGATTCGTAAGTTTGGGGATAATACCAAGGTTGGTGGAATGGCAGATAGTGTTGAGGATTGTCAGAGGATACAGCAGGACATAGATAGGTTGGAGACTTGGGCAGAGAAATGGCAAATGGAGTGAATCCAGACAAATGTGAGGTAATGCATTTAGGTAGGTTTAACACAAATGGGAAATATAGCGTAAATGGCAAAACTCTTAGGAATATAGAAAGTCAGAGAGATCTGAACATGCAGATCCACAGATCTTTGAAAGTAGCAACACAAGTTGACAAGGTAGTCAAGAAAGCATACGGAATGCTTGCCTTTCTTGGACAGGGCATCGAGTATAAAAACTGACAAGTCATGTTGTTGTTGTGTAGAACCTTGGTAAGGCCGCACTTGGAATATTGCGCACAATTCTGATCGCCACACTACCAGAAGGATGTGGAGGCTTTGGAGAGGGTGCAGAGGAGGTTTACCAGGATGTTGCCTGGTCTGGAGGGTGTTAGCTATCCAGAGAGGCTGAATAGACTCAGACTGTTTTCATTAGAATGACGGACGTTGAGGGGTGACCTGATAGAGGGCTACAAGATTATGAGGGGCATGGATAGAGTGGATGGGCAGGCACTTTTTCCCAGGGTGGAGGAGTCAGTCACCAGGGGGCGTAGGTTTAAGGTCCCTGGGGCAAAGTTTAGAGGCGACGTGCAAGGCAGATTTTTAACACAGAGGGTGGTGAGTGCCTGAAACGCGTTGCCAGGGGAGGTTGTGGAAGCAGCTACATTAACTGCATTCAAATAGCATCTTGACACATACATGGATAGGATGGGTATAGAGGGATACGGCACAAAGAAGTGCTGAGGGTTTTGGCCAAGGTTGGTATCATGACCGGTACAGGCTTGGAGGGCAGAAGGGCCTGTTCCTGTGTTGTATTGTTCTTTGTTCTTTGTCCTTAGCGCCGGTACGCCTGGTCCACATTTGTGGAAACCAGTGCTAAATGACGCCTGCTCGGCGTTTCTGGGGCGAGGCCGTCAGCTCCCTCGCACTAGATATATCCAACGCAGACATATTGAAGTGAAACTAACTGCTCACTTTAATATGCAAATCTGCATCCGAACCTCAATGGGCAAGATTCCAGATTGCGACGCCTCACGACATCCCATTAGATCGCACGAGGCGTGACGAGGCCGGTAAATCGCACGAGAGGCCTCTGGCCAGATTTATCCGTCGAGTTGCGTCCCGGGACAGGCGCGACGAGGCCGCTCGATCATGCCATGCGTCATTTATTTGGGTCTCGGGATGTTCTCTCCATTCTAGCCTACACCTAGAAATTTTGCAGCAGTGGAGAGATAAACTCGCTAGCGAGACCGACTCCTCAGAGGTCGGGCAACCGTTTTGAAAGGGTGCCCGATCTCTACATCCCTACCCACAGGCAATGTCACCTCACACACACATGGGCATTACCCCCCACCCCCACCCCCAAGTGAGAACATCCCACTATGGGGTGCTGTGAGCCCCCTTTTTCAGGCTTTCCCACCCCCGCCCCCTTTGGAGCCCCCTTTTTAGGACCCTTCAACCCTTCAACACACAACGCTTTAGGAGGCTCCTTCAGGCCCGTCCTTCACCCATCTGACCCTTCATACCCTCATTGTCCCCCCGTGCATGGGCATGGCCCCCCTCAGGCCCAGCCCTTGGCACTGCCGTCCTGGCAGTGCTAAGATGCCTGGATGCCAGAGTGAGACTCAGGGTGTCACACTACCCTGTAACTGATCACCCATGGGTCTCCAATGGCCTGGGAGAACCACCCCTACATTTGCCATTATGCCTGGTCTACGTTTGTGTGGACCAATGCTAAATGGCGTCACGGTAGGGCAACACGGTGGCACAGTGATTAGCAATGCTGCCTCACGCCGCTGAGGTCCCAGGGTTCGATCCCGGCTCTGGTTCACCGTCCGTGTGGAGTTTGCACATTCTCCCCATATTTGTGTGGGTTTCGCCCCCACAACCCAAAGATGTGCTGGGTAGGTGGATTGGCCACACTAAATTGCCCCTTAATTGGAAAAAATTAATTGGGTACTCAAAATTTATTTTTTTAAATAAATAAATGGTGGAGCAGGCTCAAAGGGCCTGTTTTACTGCAATTATGTAGGGCCTCCTGCTGCTTCTATTTTCTATGTCAATAGAACAGTATGTTGGCCTTCACAGTGGGAGGAATAGAGATGTTTCCCAC